>NC_051286.1:4043373-4643373 GCF_015220745.1 Sebastes umbrosus
GATAGATATGTTCCCCCTTGGTGTTAAAACAAAAAAAGACATTCAATAGGATTTAATGGTGTTAAACCAAACAGTTGTATCTTTGTAAATAATTAGACCTTTCTTTCATTGTTAGAAACCTATCTAATCCTTTTTTAATTTAATCAACTACAACCTGGAGGCCTACTATTGAAGAAAACCATAATATAATACAAATGTTCCTTTTAATTATACCCACTTATCTGCTATTAATCAAGAACAAATGAGTTTCAGGTGTGAAGGATTAATGCTGCGTTGCCTGTAATCACTGACAGAAGTCTCAATAGAGTGGCTGACTTCATGGTAAACTGATGACCCCTTGTGGGAGTTATCTATCTTGATGAAACACGTGTGTGTGCATTTGTAGTGTAATTGTAATGGAAATGAAAAACTAATTAGTTTTGAGTAATTGGTTTGACAAACTTATTATATAGTATGTATATAAATGGTACATATGTATTTTACTATGCATACTGAGCATCTTTGGCACAGAAAATGTCCTTAAGGATAAATAATGTTAGTATATCTTAATCATTTATACTTATAAATAGTAGTTTTTAATCAGAAAACTTCAATCATTCATTCTGCATAGTTCAAATGTTCATTAGCATCACAGGTTCAGGAGTTATTCCTCATATATATTCTATTATCACTTGTGTCTACACCACACACATTTCTACATTTTGTTGTAAAGTCACCAAACAATCTGCCCTTTTATGTCTACTTCTAAGCAGCTCATGAGAAAACTTACATATATTTAGCAATAATATACAGTACAAAATGAACACATCCACACAAACTAAATTAAATTCTGACACAACATCCACATTACAACACACAGGATTGAATTATTTGGCTTCGCTACCATCACAGCTACTGAATTATCATATAAATAAAGTTTAATTTACATCCAGTTATAATGACTCCCAGCATTCAGAAGCTGCCATATATCAGTCACAGGTCAGACAGTAAATATCTGTATGATCAGCGGATGCCGAGTATCTGTCTGCTCTTGAACTGACAGGTCTTCTCCACTTCACTCAGTGTTTGAGCGCGCAGTTTGGCCGCCTGCAGCCTCTTCAAAATCAGCTCCTGGGAGGTCACGCTCTGACGAACGTCAGGCCGCTGGTTCTCTTTGCTCTCACCGGCGAAGTGGACCTTCTTCTTTCCAGGAGAGAAGTTCTCCACATCTAAAACAGTAAGGAGCCACTGATTAACAGAGATCAACTTTTTATCATCAGGCAGCTTTTATAACAGTCGTTACAATCCAACATGACAGCTGGATTCCAGATTGTAATAATTCTTTATTGGTGTATAAAAATATAATTTACATGATTTAAAAAACAATAAATAAACTTGATTTTAATCATTCACATTCCAAACAGAAGCATGAACCCATAAAAACACAGCTCAGTTCTCGTCTTGGTTCAGTACGTCCAGAGGTCTCCGTCTCATTCCCGTACCTATGTCTTTGCTGTAGAACGTTGACAGGTCCCTCTGCTGGTGGAGACGGTTGTAATTCTTCAGTAAACTCTCTGCTCTGTAACAGCAGATCAGTTGGTTAGATTGACATTGTAGAATGAGCAAAATTAGAAAGTATTGATTGTTTTATTACCTCGCAAGCTTCTCGTTTGATAGTCGCTCACGAACACAAAGCTCCTGCTCTCTTTCTGCGATAAAGGGACAAAATAAGACACCTTTATTTTTGGAATTTGTAGCACTTACCATGTGATCCACATTTATTTCCACATACTTTAGGCCAGTGGAGTCCGGGGTACCCCAGGGGTCCGGGCACTCTGTCAGGGGGTCCATGAAACAATTTGCTATAAATTATAAAACTGTGCTGTATCATTAAAAAGTGCAAATCTATAGATGGGGACCATTTGCGCCAATAAAACAAGCATATTGAAAAGTCAGTTTTGGACTGGTAAGTTTAAAGATTTGGATTTATTAAGACTACACCAGTCTTGTTAAAAGCTTTTAAGATCAATTACTTGAAATGTGGGCTATAAATGCTGTAAAAATGAGTCCAAATGCAATTTGAATAAAAGCACCCTCTGTTTAGAGGTACAGTAAGTGGTATTAACTTTCAATAACATTGCAAATTTCCCCACTGTGGGACCAATAAAGGATTATCTCATCTTATCTTAACATGATTGAAATTTAAATGTGTTTCTGTTTATCACTATAAAACAGGTCTGAAGTATTGAGGTTGAAACGTTTTAGAATATAAATAGTTCCAAGAGGACAAATGCTTGTAAACATATGCTTGATCGGTGTTACGATTAAGAGGGGGTCCTTGGAAAATCTTCCCCACTGTAAAAGTTTGAGAATCCCTGATATAGGCCTTAGCGCAAGAAGATAGTTTAAAAAAGAAAAGTCAATCGATCCCCCAATCACTTAAAAAAGATATCAATGCAATACTTTCTACACCCGAAGAATGACATACAAAATGTTTTTCACAAAACATAATGTTTTTGGAGGTTGAGTAAAGCCCAGCTGCAGGTCAGCAGGGCTCATACTGTCACACAGATTTGGGTCTGTGTGGCACAAAGAAGAGACAAAATAAAAGTCTTACGCTCCAGCCTCTCCTCACGTTCCTTTAGGGCCTTTTCTCGGTCTCTCAGCGCCTGCTCCCTGAGTCTGAGCTCTGCAGCAGAGGCGACTGCCGGTTCAGCCGGCTTGTTGGAGTCAGAGCCGGCCGACCTCCTTCGGGATCGCGCCTGTGTCCTCCTCTGCTCTTCAGCAACTGCGTCGGCCAGCAGGCTGCTCCGGAGAATAGACTCCACAGAGGGCCGCAGATAGTCCTGACAACAAAGAAACACAGATTACTGAACTACATGAACACAAACGGACAAGCTGGTAGCACAAGTAAAGTTCCTGACAAAATAATTCATTTCTAACCTTCAGGTTGAGCATTTTGCAGAGTAAAGTGTTCAGTTCCTCAGAGTATCGGTACGGGATTCTTCTGAACTTCCCCTCTCTGATCTTCTCTGCGAGCTCTTTTTGGTTGTAAGCAGTAAACGGAGGACTAAACAGAAGAAAACCAGGGAACATTTTCAGATTCACAGCCAACAAACGGAAATTAGCTCAAGCAGACAAGTTAGAAAACTTACGATAATGCACAGAGTTCATACAGCAAACATCCCAGTGACCAAATATCTGATTTCTCATTGTAGGACATCCGGTCGATTTGTTCCTGGGAAGAAAAATTGTTGACAGATTGTGGTAGGAGGGTGAAGAGATCAGGTCAAATGTTCCAAATATTCCCTAAAAAAAATGTAGATTGGCAAGAAAAAGCTCAGACCCAGCAGGATTAACCAACTCACTGGAGACATGTAGTAAGGTGTCCCGACAAATGTCTTTGCAAAACTGGTGTCGTGGTTCAGGATCCTCGCGAGGCCGAAGTCTCCGAGCTTCACATTCTGTTTGATGTCGAGGAAGATGTTGGCCGGTTTCAGGTCTCGATGAAGAACCGTCGCTCTGCCGTCACTGCGTCTGTGGCACTCCTTCAGAGCCAACATGAGCTGAGCCATGACCCGCAGGACGAACTGCTCCTCCAAATAACGCCTGCCATGGTAAAAAAAACACTCTTAATTCTGTAGATACGGTCAGGAAGCACAGATAACCCAAACATCTTACAATGCACATAAACACACAGCACATTGTGTATTTCAAGACTTAAAGGATCACCTTTCCTTGATGCAGCGGGTGATGAGGCTGGACAGGTCCCCGCCCTCGCAGTACTCCATGACAATGTACAGCGTGGCGTTTGTCCGGTCTATGATGCGGTCGTGGTACCGCACTATGTTCGGGTGCTTGAGCTCCCTCAGGAGGTTCACCTCTGACACCAGCATCTGCTTCTCACTCTCCGCCATTGTGCCGTAGTCCAGCTCCTTCCACACCAGGATCTACAAAACAAAAAGGGGGTTATATTAACCGGGATAGAGCTTTAAAAATCTGAATTCATACATCCATTCATGATGTGTGATAATGAATGACAATTACAGGATTACACTAAATTATAAAACAGTAGTGTAAAAGGAGCATAAGAAGAGTCAGCTAACTGACTCTGTAAAGTCAGTTACATAACAATATCTGTCTAAAGTTCACCAACAATAGCCTCCATAGGCTACAGGTCATACCAGACAAAGTAAGGCTGTAGTAGTAAAACCCCTGAGCATACTGAACAGAGCAATGCAGCTTTTTATTACTTACAAGTTTAACTTTTTAAGTAAGAGAGAGACTGTGGTAATTATTGTTTCAAAAGTTACATAGTCTTGCTTTAAGTTAAGATAAGAGATAAGATATTCCTTTATTAGTCCCGCAGTTGTGACATTTTCAGTGTACAGCAGCAAAGGGGGATAGTTAAAAAAAAAAGCTGCATCAGCTAACACAGTAAAAAAAGAACTAAACAAAGTGTAGCAAAATATGAACCATTTAAATAGAAGGAAATATAAAAATAGGAGCAGTATATACAGTTGACAATAAACAGAGTATTACAAAAAATTGCACAAGTGGAAAATGATATTGCACAGTGAGAATGAATTAAATTCCACCTGAAAATATCAGGTTATTGTCAGTGTTTGGTGTCAGA
This sequence comes from Sebastes umbrosus, assembly GCF_015220745.1. NCBI lineage: Eukaryota > Metazoa > Chordata > Actinopteri > Perciformes > Sebastidae > Sebastes > Sebastes umbrosus. The sequence goes on from NC_051286.1 coordinate 4,047,989, forward strand.
CACAGAAGTAACTAATTTTAATTCACCCTTTTTCACAGCAGCCATTTCGACATGTCATTACCAGGTAAACACAGGTGTAGTTAAGATAAGATAAGATAAGATGGACCTTTATTAATCCCCGGAGGGAAATTCAGGTGTCAAAGCAGCAACATCAGCAAACAGAGTGAATCACAGGAGAGGTAAAGGTATACAAAAATTCTAAAGACAATAATAGAGATATAAAAGATACAGAGTGAATGGGTGAACACAGTGTGTACAGTCCGTCAATAAATAAATGTAGTATGTACAATAAATAAATAAATAAATAAATGTAATATGTACATATGTGCAGTCAGCAATAAAGTGGTATATAGGATGTATAGTGTTAAGTGAGTGTAAAGTGCGCCAGATAGTGCATGTTTAAATTTCTTAAAAGTCCTAATAGTTGTCATGTGGGGGTCAGCCTTGGTTGTGGAGCCTGATGGCTACCAGCATGAAGGACTGACCCAGGCGCTTTGTGTTGTGCCGAGGAGGGATGAGTCTGTGGCTGAAGGTGCTCCTCATCTTAATCACATAATAGTTAATCATAGTTAATCACATTAATGATGGCCCTGTTCCATTTAGGTGGGCCAGGGCCTTGGCTCACTGGAATGACTGTGACAATAATCAATTGTATTAGTTACACCTGAGTTCACCCTGCTGTGATGTGTGTAAAGGGCACATTGACCCTAAATTACTGGCTTTGAGTGCAATAACAGTGTCCCAACACCATTTGATTCATCTCTGGACGGAAGTTGTTGTATATAATAATAATAATACTTAATGCCTTCTCTGCATCAAGTTATAGTGGAAATGTCTTTTTGCATATTAGAGAGCTGCATATTAAAGAGTGGTATCAATCTTCTCATCTACCTCCTGGCAAGAAAGCAAATATACATATATAATAATAATAATAATAATAATAATAATAATATGCTAAAAACATGAACACAGGTTTAATATTTCCTGGTTTAAAACGCCTGAACACACAAACAGCGTTTAGCTGTTAAATCAATTGAAACTAGCCGTTAGTAACCGTCAGTAACCGTTAGTGACCGTTAGTGACCGTTAGTAACCGTTAGTGACCGTTAGTAACCGTTAGTGACCGTTATACGTTGACGGTTTAACGACAACAAACGGTCTCATGGCAGCTAACCGTTAGCTACAGTTAGCTTGCAGGTGGTTTACTAGTGAACTTTACTCACTTTTCCATCAGATTTCCGTTTTATTTTCTGGCATTTTCCATAAGATCCTGTTCCTATAGTGAACAACACCTCGTAGTCCACACAGGACGGCATCGTTTACTGTCTGCTGTCTGGTTTTCTGTCTGTCTGTCGTCGTTCTCTCGGTTTGTTGTTGTCAGTTTACTAAACCGGAAGCGTTTGCTCCGTCGGTTTAAATTGGTGCCCAAATCCTCGTCCCTGATTGGCCCGCTCTCTCTCCGCACGGTGGCTCCTGATTGGTCAAAGCGAGGATACAATGTTCTGAGGTTGCTAGGCGCCTGGAACCCCGCGAGAGTAGAGCGGGAGGGGGAGATGATACGTCATCAACTGTCCACAGAGTGGCGCCAAAAACAAAGCCAAGTCAGAGACTACCAGGAACACAGGGTGAGGGTCATTCAGTTATTTAGGACAATTTAATAAAGATTTCCAAGATAGTTTATAACATACAAACAAGATGGATTATGGGAATTTATGTTCAATAGATTTCTCAAGGTCTCGCTGGCATGTAATATATGGCAGTATTTTTTTAAAGGTCACTTATCGGGCTCATTTTCAGGTTCATAGTAGTATTTTGTGTTTCTACTAGAACATGTTTACATGCTGTTATGTTCAAAAAAACTTTATTTTCTTCGTACTGTCTGTCTGAATATACCTGTATTTACCCTCTGTCTGAAACTCTCCGTTTTAGTGCATTTCAATGGAATTACAACAGAATTGCGTTGCTAGGCAACAGTTTGGGTCCATGTGTACTTCCTGTCAGCTGGTGACATTCACATACACTGCAACCAGGAATAAACTGGGACACATTTAGAATGTTTACATTTAAAACTGTGTAATGGTTTAAATATTGTATATTTGTGACATCACAAATGGACAGAAATCCTGACGGCTTGTTTCAAATGCAGAGTTTTCGAATACGGGCTGTGTGTATTTCTCTGTGGATAGAGTGTTTCGATACTTTCACAGTATTTATATAGGACTTAAGCCTGTTTTATAATACAACATGAAAATCTCACTTTTTATAATATGGGACCTTTAAGGTGTATTGACAATATTATATGTTTTTATTTAAGTGTTAAGTTATACTGTATATTTCAATATGGACCTTGGGAGGAGTAATTGTTGGCGAGGTAACAACTAATGTGGATAATAAACAATCAAACTACATCATTAACCATTTCATTTTTGAAAGATATACGTGTTTTGAACATCGCTGTGATCACTATTTAAAATAGTCCCTGTTTTTTTTCCCTTAAATGTTATCATAATCTTGCTTTGCCTGTGACGCTGGAGGGGTCTGTAACTGAGAACATCTTCTTCCAGCTGAAGCACTGGGACCTCAGTTTTTTCTCAAGGCAGAGTAAAAGTAGCTGTCTAGAAAATTAATCAAGCAAAGGCAAGAATAGCTCACTAAAAATACCCAAAGACCAAGTAACAGTTGAGCCTGTACAGTTTAGAGTAGCCTCTGCTCCTAAAATCCTCTCAGCTGAATATAACAGACTGTCTGTCCTTCCTGCATGATGGATGAGCCCTCAGACAGCAGCAGTAAATACTGTTTTATTTTACTGCAAAGACACTGACTGATGTGATCCTCAGGGTTTTGTCCTCCTCACCGTGTAATCGCCCATTATTCCTGAATACACCAGGAGGTTGCAGGCTGTCAGCAGAGCAGCTTCCATGAAAGACAAAACTGGATGCACATCTTACTATCAGTGAAAGAAAATGAACCCCCAACAATTTTCCTAATCGATTAATTGTTTGAGTCATTAATTAAGCAAGAATGCCAAAATATTTGTTGGTTTCAGCTTCTCAAATGTGAGGTTGTTCTGTGTTTCTATTTTATTTAATTTTGCTTTATTTCATTCTTTTTTATTTTATTTTATTTTGCTTTGCTTTATTTTACTTTATTTTATTTTGCTTTATTTTATTTTATTTTATTTTAACTTATTTTATTTTATATATACAGCCCTTTTTGATATTTAAATGTGCTTTTTTCCCCTAAGATCCTAACAACTTTCTACTTTCGTCTCCTCTGTATACCGAGCTTATCTCTGTGATTTTGACCTTTTGGTGGTATCACAAGGATTACATTTGATCAATAATATGTCTAAGTTTTATTTACATAAGGATCATATAGTAGAAACAGATTAGATGTGGTTATTGGCGGTAATAACACCGTGCACATCTCTGATTCCCTGACACTAATTTCAAAAGGAGTATTGGTATTAGTGTAAGCACACATAATCAAGTAAATCCCACATGTGACAGATAAAAGATTATTTTTCTCATTACAAGTGAACTTTGATGTGTGATCCCCGCCTGAGATAAATACAGTCTTGTGTCAGCGGGGAAGCCTCAGTAACAGTTGTGTTCAGATTATCCTCTCAGCCCTCTCGGTGCTCTCTGCTGTCGCTACCACACACTGACTAAACTCTCACCACCGAGAGAGCGAGCGCCGAGCCGGTCTGTCAGTCTGCCTCTGCAAAGGTCACTCCTACAAAGAGCTGGAGGAGTTTGGACATCAGCCAGGAACAGAGGAGGGAGGGAGGATGGGAGGAGAGAGGGAGGATGGGTAGAGAGAGGAAAACTGACAGCTAAAAACAACAGAGACAGTCAGGTGCCTGAGGCCGCTGTAACGTCAGCTGACCCTGTTAAAGGCCAGGAGTTGAGAGGGAGCGACAGACCGCTACATCACACGATGACCTCTTGACCTCTGCTGGGGGTCACTGGGATGCTGTAATAGGGGGTTTATGGTACTCACAGTTTCACTCAGAGCCTTCTCAAGACAACATAACACACATAAAGGTGACATATTATACATATACACATATATATATATATATATATATATATATATATATATATATATATCAACACCCAGCAGCAAAGCTACGCTTCCGCCATTTTGGACTGAAAGCGACTACCGGACGCCAGTAAAACGTCCACCTAATAAGTAAAAAAATTCTGTTCTATTGTCTACTGAAATGGCCTGTGTTGAACAATAAAATACTATAAATATAATAAGCATTTTCAGTCCAAAATGGCAGCTGTCGTCAAAAAAAACACTGGAGTTTCGTCTCTTTGCTTCTATGCTCTTTGGCCAGGCTAGCTGTTTCCTCCCGTTTCCAGTCTTTATGCTAAGCTAAGCTAACAGGCTGCTGGCTGTGGCCTCCATTTACAGATAAAAAACAAAGTGCAAGAACAACAATTATGACAATAAAGTTATAGTTTCCTTTTTATCCTGAGAGATTTTGACTTTAGTAAGTTTTCCAAATGCTTCGAGCACCACAAATGAAATGTTTACCTCCATCGTATTGGGGTGGAGGAAGAAACCTCAGAAACGGAAACCATCTGCATGATTAGACACCACTAAGGTGCAAAAGAGGCAATAAACTGACTCTTTAATCCACTTTTCCTGCTATCGACATTATCCCTTTACATCAAAATGAATGTGTTTCTTAAACTGTTGCACTCCTAAAAGACACATAATGTTGAGTTACAGGTTGACACAAGTTGTATTTTGTATGAGGAACATGTGATCCTAACAACACCGAGGGTCTGGCTCTTGTGACAGCAGGACGGGCCGGAGAGACCCGGTGACGCCGGCGGCGGCTGCAGTGACATTCAGCCCGGCCCTCCTCTCCACAGCTGGATGTTTTAGTGCTTGCTGACTCAAGGGACGCTGCCACCGCCGCCGCCGCCGCAGCGTTCACGAGGGAGCAGGCATCAAAGCGTGACATTGAAGACCTTGGGGAGCAGTGCCCGTGAAATAGTTCATTGCAGGTGTCCGAGGAGGAACGCTGGTACTTCTGCAGAGGACACAAAAGTTCCTCTGGAGGACTGATTTGTCTGTGTAACGTGGGTGACCTTAGGAGGAGCTGTCTCTCTCCATGCAGGGTGATACTACTCCTTCTCCAGCTGGACATCACGCAGAGCGACAGCCACCGTGACTCCTGACTGACTGATGAAGCTTTGTGCATATTTAATCTGATTTTACACCTCACATCCCGCTGTTTTCATCCCCAGTCGCCTGAAGCGTGTGGCTTTCCTGTATTACAGTAGTTATACAGCACTTAAACCTGTTTTATCATAAAAAAAGACCTAATTTTCTACAATCTTAACTACATCTGGCATCTAGTAGCTACTACTTTGCAGAATGTTTTTTCATACAAAAACATATGATGATCTTAAAGGTCCCATATCGTGCTCATTTTCAGGTTCATACTTGTATTTTGTGTTTCTACTAGAACTTGTTTACATGCTGTAATGTTAAAAAAACAACTTTAATTTCCTCATACTGTCTGCCTGAATATACCTGTATTTACCCTCTGTCTGAAACGCTCCGTTTTAGTGCATTTCAACGGAATTGCAACGGAATTGCGTTGCTAGGCAACAGCTTGGGTCCATGTTTACTTCCTGTCAGCTGATGACATTCACATACACTGCAACAGGAAATAAACTGGGACATATTTAGAATTTTTATGTTTAAAACCGTGTAATGATCTAAATATTGTATATTTGTGATATCACAAATGTCGGCTTGTTTCAAACGTGCAATTTCTGAATACGGCAGTGTGTATTTCTCCATATATTGAGCGTTTTGATAGTTTAACAGTATTTATATAGCACTTAAACCTGCTTTATAATGTAAAAGACATGAAAATCTCACTTTTTACAATATGGGTCCTTTAAAAAAACATGATGCATTATTCTGTGTAAAAAAGAAGCTCCACATCGACCAACTACAATAAAAAACACATAGGTGATAATAAATCCTATAATATACTGTATAAAACACCATGAAAGTACAAACAACTACTTTCACTTTTGTTATTTTAAGTACATTTAGCTGATAATAGATTTTGAATGCAGGCCTGAGTACTTTTACATTGAGGTATTACTACCTGTACTGAACAGGTATATACACACAGGTATATATACTTCTCTATATTTCTCTGAATGGGCCTCCTGAGAGTGTCCAACATTTATCTAAACTCCATACAGTCCCACACAGATGTACAGTAGGTTTGATCCAGACAAGAAACACAACATCTCTGCAGTCTCGTGCTGAGAGTATTCACGCCGACACCAGCCCAACCGCCAAGACGCTGTCTGGACGTCACGGCTGAAATCAGAGCTCTGTAATATAAACCGGTGACTTTCAGCAGCCGGTGACTGACACCACAGTTAAACAACGGGCACAGGACTGAGCAAACACTGGCTTCGGTTACCTGGAGACCAGCTCAGAGAGTAACTCAGTACAGAGGAAATGTGAAAGTTGACATTTACATTTGCAGAAAGAAGAGAACGACTGGAATCAGTTACCAAAGCAGCTTTTCACCCTTATTTACATTTCTATAGGACTTTCAGGATTCCTGCATACTGTTGAAGAAGAATTAATACTTTCACATTTACGGAAACTGCTTATTGGTTTCTTGCAGAGTTTACATTAGATGACTGATCCCACTCTCTGTATGTTAAATAGACAGTTAGCATACAGATGGGAAGCAGGGAGAAACAGCCAACGTGGCTCTGTCCTCATACAACCCCACTTCAAAACACCCAAACTATCCCTTTAAGCTTCATTCTGTATGAAAACCTGTGACTACAGAGGAACTGAACAGCAAAAGGAATATAACTGTGATAAAACACTATTTACGTTAAGTGTCTAAAACTAGTTAAAAAAGAAAATCATTACACCGTTCGGATCTTTATGATGTTTTATTCCAGCACAAGTCTTTTTGTGTTGTAAAATGGCTGTGTAGCTAGGAATTAAAGGAGAAGTACAAAATGGAAAATTACAGACAGCTCTAGTATAATTTGTTTAAATCCCTATTGTGTTTATTTCCTAAAACCACATCTAGGAAAACATTATTTCCCTGCCTTCTTTGGAAACATGGTCATAAAATTAAAAAAATAAAATAAAATAAAATAAAAAGAAGTGAAAACAAAAAAAAAAAGAACGATGAAGCTTCATTTTCAAGTCACTCTCACGATGTGGAGGGGAATCTGAATCCAGGGCCGCTGGATGAATCACATTTACAGCCTGATTTAACACCTACCCAGTCAGGTAGCCCTTTTTTTTTCATTTCACACACAGTTTCTACCAACAGTGGCACACAGGGAGGGCAGTATCTACTAAAAATGCACCTTTTTAGGCATTAGTTTATGACAATGATAATTGCTGCTCCTCTATAATTTCCCTAATTAAAGCAGGCTAAGCAAATTACATATAATTGACCACGACACGAGTACATTCGAGAGAGAACAGCTGCATCATTGCAGGGCCCTGCCAGAGTTTCCCTCGTATATGTGAAGAGTGATCCCTCCCTCGCTGGCCCAGTTTTTTAGCTCGACACCGTTGAAACCATCTTTTATAACAAATGTTTGTCAAGAGGGATTGTGAGGAAAACAGCATTATTTGGGATTGTGGCGCAACCGGGACATCAGGTAAGGCTTGATAGTCGAGGTTTTTTCCGCTGAATCCTGATTTTAAAATGTACAAGTTTGAAACTGGGCACACGGACGTACAGTAGCTTGAAGCACACAACAACTTCCTGGTCAGGAAATAATAAAAAAAAAGGGTTAACACTGAGAAGTGAAGGGAAAATCCTCGCTTTCTTCTTCTTCTTCTTTTTTTTTTTTTTTTTAAAAAAACATTCATGATAAACTTAAAATCCTCTGAAATCATCACGGGACCAAAATAGAGAGAAAGAAACGTCGCCGTCATTTCCCAACAACTCTCCTTCCTCAGCTTTGTTATGTACAAGATTTAAACATACCATGACATGAGGACGACACTTTCGTGTAATTTTTAAAAAACAAATCAAAATTTGACCACTCGTTTGGTGAAAAGTCGCCGCCACACTCTGGACGTCACAGAGCAACACGACATGAATCATATATATCAAAAAAATGGAGGAGGGGAGGAGGAGAAAGACAACCACACACACTCACTTAGGCAGGTTATGCTGTAAATTTACAGTAATGACACCTATAGTTCTGTAAGCCAAAATCTCTATTTTAGATGCTGAACATTAGGGTAGCTTTCTATAAAAAAAAAATCATAGTTTTTTTCCCCTGTCTTTTTCCCACCCGACGACACTAAGCATATGGCTTAAATATTTGTAAAACTATGTAGTCCAATGGGGGAATAAGAGTCCGTCTCAGCTTGGCTCGCTGAGATGATCCTCCGAGAGAGAGACTGCTGTGTAGCTGCACATGGCTGTGTGTGCATGTTTGTGTATGTATGTTGGAGAGCAGAGGGTGGAATCCACTTTTTAGGTGATCGGACTGCGATTCCTCGCCCTGCGTGCCACCACGTTTTTCCTTTTTTTAAAACTTCCTCTTCTTCAACGTCCCGACAAAGAAATCCTTAAAAATCGAGCGCCGCGTCATAGCCGCCATATCCCTTTAGGCTCTCAGCAGGGCTGCCAGTGTAAACATGATCTCAGTGAGCTCACAATACTGCCTCGACAGACAGGCGGGAAAAAACAACAACAAAAAAAAGAAGGAGACATCAACAACAAATACAATGGCCGTTGTTGTGGAGATATGCAGGAAGAAAACAAAAAGAAATTAAAAACATTGACGGCTACCACGCAGGAATATCTCCTGGGACAGGGAGCGGTTAGGGCAGTATGGATCCTTAGTGCAATGAAGGCCAGAGGAGCAGCGGGGCGGCGCCGCCTCAACGTTCATACAGCCGCTCGCTCTGGAAGGTGTGGCCAGCCGGCTAGTCGGCGGGCTGAAAGAGAGGTCCAGTGGGCTTCATCAACTCTCGCCAGGAAGAAGAATAAGGGCAGACATTATGCTTCTAGTCACATGTATTCACTCGCACACCCACACACACGTACGCGCGTCCAGACACACGTTATACTCTGTAAAACTACTACGGCTAAAGCCTAGGAGGGGGGGAAGAGAGAGAGTCCGGTCCAGAGCGTCCTCTGGAGGAGTCCTGAGCCTCGTTTTTCGTTCAATAAAAAGTTATGTGAGCGTCTACGTGTATGAGGACGTGTAAACATCAAAAATGTGAGTCGTGACGAGTGCGAGAGATTATTCTGCTTAGGCCGTAGGAGCGAAGTGTGTGGCGTTAGGGTTGTGTGCAAGTTAACTATGCGACTGTGACCAGTTTCTTATTGTATTCTGTGTGTTCTTCATATGTTTTTTTTGTTTCCTATCAAGTCTCTCCGCCGTTGTAAATGTACATTCATCCATCGTAGAGGGTTGGGGGGGAGGAGGGGGGCGAGTATGACGCTGGGCCACACACCAACTGATCCTGAGGCTTTTCCAGTGGTCCGATAAAGACTCTCGCCTCATCAGCGCACTCAAAATAAACAGCAGTAGAGGTACCGGAGGACGCTGTACCACATGTAGCCGGAGGCGAACGCAAACGACTGGATGATGCACAGCCACACGGGGTCGAGGACCATCCGCTTGGACACCGCCTCCTTCTGTCCTTCTGGAGAGGGGAATGATCCTGGAGACAGAGACACAGACCAGTCAGGATGGAGCTCTGATGCAGATTTGTTAAAGCAAGATGTTGTGATTTAAAGTCAAACTGAAATCAAAATCTGTTCATTTTTCTGAGAAATTAGTACACATGTACTTAATGTTTGTTTTTACTTGTGTACTTATTTGGTCAAGATTGTAATGATCAATATGAAGAAATTAGAGGTGGGAATCACCAGAGGCCCCACGATACGATCTTATTGTGATTTTAAACATTTTATGATATGCTGAGTATTGTGATGGGATATATTGCGATTTATTAACTTTTTTCAACTGCAAATTACGCAGTTTGTCAACATCTGTTTTACCTAATAAGATACAGTTTTCACTCGGTTCATCTCAGAGTTTTCATTCACATATCTTGAGGTCAGAGGTCAAGGGACCCTGAAACTGAATATTTTGTGCGTGATAACGTAGTCAGTGTGTCTCCTAGCAACAGCATCCCTCAAATGTCAGTCAACCGTTGCCATGGGAAACGCTCAGACGGTTGACGCTCGGACAAATATGTTTTTATTAAATACGTTTTTTTAAGCTTCTTTTTGAAAAATAGAAAATATCTGCATCATAGCTGCAGTATCATCGTAGTTTATAGAATTCAGATTTGAGTTTGACTTTAAGGAGCTGACGTGGTGAGACAGACCTGTGTCGTAGAAGTGGGTCAGCATCTCTTCTTTCTCCACAAACCTCTGATACAGCCAGTCAGTCAGAGCCTCGGCCTCCACAGGAACCTCTTTTATTGGGTACATCCTGGAGGAAAAAAAGAAGGGAGGAGATGAAACAGAGAAAAAAGGATTACTGAAGTCTCACTCAGCACAAACTGTCTGTCTCTGCATTGATCCGTCGTGGAAGCTGCGGTCCAAACTCCGGGTGTCAGCCGGGGTCCGTGAGCTGAGCGGTCTGTTTCAGATCTATTAGAGTGGTAGTGTGTGTGTTTGCTGAAGCTTCAGCTTGTTTTTGGGGATTCATTAGCTGGCAGCCTCATCAGAGAGAGACAGAAGTGCTGAGAGGAGCCGGACAGGAGACAGACGAGTCATGGAGATCCACTAAATGGTTTGTTTACAAAACAAAATAAAGAAAAATGTCCTTAACGCATTAACGCAACCGATCTTCCAGAGGTTGTAGTGGGCTCAGTTTTAAAGCTAGAGTGAAGATACTGGCATCATATGAAAGGAGGATAAATAACGCTCCAAACTAAATGTTGTTGAGGAAAAACTGTCATGACCATTTTCAAAAGGGGTCCCTTGACCTCTGACCTCAAGACAAGTGAATGAAAATGGGTTCTATGGGTACCCACGAGTCTCCCCTTTACAGACATGCCCACTTTATGATAATCACAATCATAATGCAGTTTGGGGCAAGTCATAGTCAAGTCAGCACACTGACACACTGACAGCTGTTGTTGCCTGTTGGGCTGCAGTTTGCCATGTTATGATTTGAGCAAATTGTTTTATGCTAATTGAAGTACCTGTGAGGGTTTCTGGACAATATCTGTCATTGTTTTGTGTTGTTAATTGATTTACAATAATAGATATATACATACATTTGCATAAAGCAGCATATTTGTCCACTACCATGTAGATAAGAGAATTAAATACTTGACAAAATCTCCCTTTAAGCTACATTTTGAACAGATAAAATTTGCGATTAATCATGGATATTAATCATGCGATTAAATATTTTAATCACTTGTTCCCAAGGGGACAAATAAAGTACATAAGTTTTATTTTTCAACAGTGGATTTTCTTGAACTTTAAATACAATTCAACTGGGAAAAAAATAAATATAAAATACATGTAAAAAATAGATAAATAAATAAAATAATAAAGAATATATATATATATATATAAAATCAAAATAAATAATTAATAAAATTAATTAATAAATAAATGATAAAAATAAATAAGATCAGATAGGATTATCTTGCTTATCTATCTTGTTTTCATAAAAATTGAAAATAAAATTTGATTAATCACCCAGCCCTACCAAATATATTCACTTTACTATGATAGAAGATGAAAGAATCGAGCAAATCCTGACCTTTGAGAGGTGGGAACCATTTTTGATTATAAATCTACTTTGTTGCCGTTGAACTTCCAGTCGATCGACTAATTGTTTCACCTCTATTATCTATAATCTAGTCGTCAACCTCCACTAGCTGTTAATTTCTCAAATGAAACATCTCCAGCTGGCTAAAACTATGATTCACACATGATGACAAACCCCTTTTTAAAGGAAACCCGACGACTGGTTGACATTGTGAAAACAATGAAGGGTCACTTTAACATGGGAGTGCTGCTGAAGTGTAGCGTGTAGCCAGAAGGGGTCCCTAGTAGGCTGCTCTCAGACCAGACCAGAGCAGCTCCTGGTCACCTTCAAATAGAGGTTACCGTCTCCTCCCTCAGACCAGCAGACCAGCGTTTCCTCTGCACTCAACATTTGCTCAATATTCCCGACTGGATAATATCCACCGTTAAAAGTACATCTGTGTCTAGCAGGAGAGCTTCTGGAGGAGGGAAGTAATAAGTGATACAGTATTGATTACTAAAGTGATCGATTTATATACTTAAAAAGCAATCTGAGGAAAAGGCAACATCACTCCTGTCAGGATGATGTTTAAGGACACAGACATGCTAAATGCAGTACCTGTGAGGGTTTCTGGAGAATACCTGTCATTCTTTTGTGTTTATTGATTGATTTCCAACAATAAATATATACATACATTTACATAAAGCAGTATATTTGTCCACTCCCATGTTGATAAGAGTATTAAATACTTGACAAATCTCCTTTTAAGGTACATTTTGAACAGATAAAAAAATGTGCAATTAATTTGCGATTAAATATTTTAATGTACAGATTTTAGGAATGTGAAGCATTTGAAGATACTCCGAGAAATGACATAAAAATAAGCAATAATACCAACGTAGGCACTGGCAGACCATCTCTATTGCAGAGTTCAAAAGGTTAATAAGGCATGATATGATAATATGTGGACAGAAAGTAGCAATTAAAGCAAAATATAAATCAAGCAAATCGCCATTTCAAAAATAAAAGTTGTGTTTTCCTGTAACTGCTTCATATTGGTGGTATTTTTTGGTTTTGGCTTCACATCTAGTTCCCATTAAGAGTCTATTTTTGTAGTGAATTGTGCATTTTTCACAGCAGTGATTGTTGACAGGGGTGTTGTTGCCATTAAATATAAGTAAATGAATGATTAAATGTAACACATGCAAGCTCAGAGAGAGCGTTTCACACCTGCTCCAGTACAGGACGCCTGCCAGAGGCCCTTTACTCTACTCTTAAATGTAAACCGATAGCTCTGTGATCCCGTCAGAGGGAGACAGGAGCCGGCTCGGACCGCTTAATCGGGAGGTTTGAGCATTTAGGGACCTGGGTGGCAGGTGACGGCCGCAGCGCTTTCCTGCAGCTGAAATATTCATGCAGAACTCGGGGTCATTTGTAGAGGTCGAAGGAGGCGCTGCTTTGCTAATTCTGGTCAAGAGCAAATAAACATGCTTAGATAGCGTACGGTATCTTCCCCGTATCAGCTCGTTAGTTCAGCTGGGGTTTGTTTGGAGAACAAACGTCTGCGGCCACTCGCAGCCAAAATCAAACAGCATGTTGAAGTTCACCGACTCCACATTTAGACGCCTACCAATCACGCTGTCTTGATCCAATCCCATGGATTATTTCAGATTAGATAGATACAACTAACTATAATTTATCCCACCGTATGCCATTTTTATTTTTATTATGTGACTTTTTCCTGCATATCAAAGAAGGAAAAAATTCAACATGTTTACTGTTGCCGAGTCGAATGATTTAAGAATAGGACATGCTAAATAGTTGAATAGTATGAATTGTTTGTAATAGGGCTGTCAATCGATTAAAACAGTTAATCACGATTAATCACACATTTTTTATCTGTTCAAAATGTACCTTAAAGGGAGATTTGTCAAGTATTTAATACTCTTATCAACATGGGAGTGGACAAATATGCTGCTTTATGCAAATGTATGTATATATATTTATTATTGGAAATCAATTAACAACACAAAACAATGACAAATATTGGCCAGAAACCCTCACAGCATACATGTGTACAGTACTGCACAGTTTGTGGCATTTGTCTGTTTTTTTATGGACTTTTCTGTATTAACATATCAATAGATGTTAAGTATTTGATTACCATGATGTCATTTTATAGTTATCAACTGGAGAGATAAGCTGCTTTCATTTGGTGACGACATCTCATAAACTCTACTTTTATTACTTTTTATGGCACTAAAATGTAGGTGAGAAGTTATATTTTCCTGAGGTGGTGCACATGCCAGGACTCTATTGGCTGCTGACGTCTAACAGGTTGCACAAAAGTTCAGGCTGCGGCCAACATCAGCAGACTTTGATCGATCAGTGACTGGATACCAAACAGATGCTGTGATTTTGTTTACAGCGGCGTGAAAAATGGAAACTTTATAATGTGCTGACTGAGTGAAAAGAAGCAGAGTGTGCTTGAATATGATGTGCCGAGAGACGCACTGGCACATGTAACAGTGTACAGTAGTGATGGTAATGATGGTGATGGTGATGGTGAGCTGGTGGTGATGTGTTGGCATGGGGCCACGACAGCACTCTCATTTCCACCCTAACCCACTTGGCAGCGGCCGGCTTGTTAACCTGACACCGTGGAGCTCAGACAGACAGCTGCGAGAGAGCTGCAGTCTCTTCTTTCAATGAGCATCAGACTTTTAGCATGCGTCTACCTGCACTACATCCTGTACTACATCCTGTACATCCTCACTTTCATTTGTTGTGGTTATCTTCTGGAAAATATATAAAGTTTGCTGGACAGATGACGACCTTGGTAGAATGTGATGATGCACAGGGTAAACGTCACGGCTAAAGGCTCCATTATGTGCAGATAGCCTCTTGTAGTGGATATCAGTAGTATTTTAGAGCCAGATTCCCTTTCAAGAGGTTGAAAACCTATTTGGCACATTTTGGGTATCCAAGTGTGCCAAACGGAGAGTCGGCCTGGTCCTATCCTGACTAAAACCTTTGTAGAATCTATGTGCTTTGTGTTATTTATATCTGCTTTGGCACAGTTGTAGTCAAGGAGTTGCTGAATGAATTCAGTGGCATCTCTGTGCATGGCATCATCGCTATAATGGTGTTATCCACTGAAACATTTGAGGAGAGGATAAAAATGTAAATTGTTCTTTTGTTTCATCACAGTTTACTCAGGCATAGTAACAGTCACAATGCTCCTGACACTGGGTATGAATTCTCTGAGGTCTTACCTATCCATAGAGCATATACATGCATATAGACCTGGTAGTTGTGGAGCTATTCTTGATTTATTTTGAGTATGTCTGTCTAAGCGAACCACACCTTCCAGCACCCTATAGGGCTTCAGAGGTTAAATATAGTTCCACGGACAGTTGATAAAACCGGTGTTTATTCATTAGAAAAAAAAAATAATTCAGGTTATAAACAGCAAATCAGAAGCTTTTGATCCTCCGTATTTACTGCCTCGTTAGCTTCTGTAAAGCTGTTATTCTTGAGATATTGTTTCCCCTTTTCTAAATGGGCTGAGAAGCTAATTAAATTTAGACTCTTGGTGGAAAAGTCTGTCCACTCGACAAGCCTCTTTGGAGGGCAGCCAGTCATTGTTTGGGGACTCTATACGGCCCTAAATCTCTCTCTCTCGCCGTGAAATCTCCAGAAACAAAGAGGTGCCCTGGGAGGCCTGCTCTCGGGCACGCTGCTGTTAAAGGTGAATATTGAGATTAGCGACCAGTGTGGCTTGGGGAGCAAATATAAAAAAAGTCCCCAGTCCTGCTCCGTCTCTTTCTAGTTAAGATAAGAGTCCTCATCTATGTGCAACGAAGCTCCAAATCCCAAACTGCTGCCTTTGAGGTCTTTCTCTCCATCCTCCTGTGGCGTGAGGGTCAGTTTTACCAACTAAAGCAGTGATTACACAAAGAATAAGTAAAGTATGATGAAGCATTCATAAGGTTTTGTTTCATTTGCGCCACATCGGATCGATAATGATGCCGATTTCCTCGTATCATTTTACTTTTGGGGTCCAAAGTAAATCACTCTTAAAGGCTCTTCTTCAAACCTTTATCAGCAATCAGAGAAAAGTTGGAGTCCGCCTGTTAATTTAGTCTTTAATCTGTTTCCTCTCTGGCTCTAGGCGGTTCCAGGAAATAGTTTGGAGATGACAAAATCTTCACCGAAGGATGTAAATGATGTAAACGGGCTCGGCCAGAAGGGGGAAAAGTTGAGAAGACTGCTAACATGTTGATTCAAAAGACTGTTTCCCTAAAAAAACTTATTCAGAATACGAAGATTTAAGCACTAAACATACAACGTTTGTAGCACAAGTAGGGCTGTCAACTGATTCAAATATTTAATCACGATTAAACACTAATTAATCACACATTTTTTATCTGTTCAAAATGTACCTTAAAAGGGAGATTTGGCAAGTATCTAATAGTCTTATCAACATGGGAGTGGGTCAATATGCTGCTTTATGCAAACTTATGTATATATTTATTATTGTAAATCAATTAACAACACAAAACAATGACAAATATTGTCCAGAAACCCTCACAGGTACTGCATTTAGCATAACAAAAATATGCTCAAATCTTAACATGGCAAACTCAAGCCCAACAGGCAACAAGACTCGAGACTCGTGGGTACCCATAGAACCCATTTTCATTCACATATCTTGAGGTCAGAGGTCAAGGGACACTTTTGAAAACGGACATGACAGTTTTTCCTCGCCAAAATTTAGCATAAGTTTGGAGCGTTATTGAACCTCCTTCCCAACATGATAGTATGACATGGTTGGTACCAATGGATTTTTCCAGTTTAATATGACACCAGTATCTTCACTCTAGCTTTAAAAACTGAACCCGCTACAACCTAATAATCGCAAGTTGCATTAATGCCTTAAAGAAATTAGTGTCATTAAAACAAATTTGCGTTAACGCGTTAATATTACGTTAACTTTGACGGCCCTGTGCAGAAGCAAACAGACCAACTGGCTCAAATGGAAGTCCTGAATTAGTCGTGTGAAACAAGTGTTTTGGGAGGGAAACCCAGAGTTTACTTTAAGAGAGTCACACCAGCAGATGTAGACGTACAGCTTATCATAAAGTAAACAACTGCAGGGGAAATTAGGGCTTCTCTATTATGGTAATTATTTTGGTCAATATTGAGATCACGATTACTCAGTGACTTTGGAAACTTCATGCATTTAGAAAGAGCATGCTGTACATTGTACTTGTACATTCATTTGTAAAATTAAGTTTGAACTTTGTGCTCTAGTAAACACTTCCATCATAAAGACACTGGTTGTATAGATATGAACGGTGATGACACGGCAGAAAAGTCACACCCAGAAAGCAGGGGGTAAACGAGACGCCACGGGTCAGGAGGGTTGCCGACATCACCGCACTGAGGTCAGTGAGGTTGATAGCAACGCCGCGAGCATAGAGCTCCGTCCCTCCACGCAGGGAGGGAGGGCACAGCGAGCACTAAGCGGGGGGGTCCGGAGCATCAACAGCACAACGAACAGACTAAAAGACAGCTTCTATCCGTGGGCTATCAGGACACTCAACAACCATATGACTAATAACCACTAACTTCTCTCAGCTGTCGAAGAAATGTGCAATAATAACACATCCGCAACACTCTAACATGTGCAATATATTTATTATCTCATCCTGATTTATTTACTATGCAATGACAAGAGACTGTGCAATGACAATAAAGGCTATTCTATTCTATTCTAATGTGCCACCTTCATCCCGGGCTTTTCCAAGACGATTTAGAGCCAATATCGTAATTGGAATCCCATCTCTGTTCTGGTTTATTTGCAGTGATGATGTCATCATATTATCCAGCAAATTTATAACAAGCTTCATAATGTTTCTAACTCATGTAGAAAGTTGATGTTTTGAACGTTATTGATTATCTATGAGTTATAAATTAATGTGCAACTCTTTAAAAATGACCCAACATCTGTTAAAGTCACTCTTTGTTTCCATCACGCAGAGACGACATCACGACTCACATTCATGTGTCACATACTGCACGAGGACCAAACATGAGCTTGTAATATCGGATTCATCAGTCTTTCTTTATGCCTGGTAGGATCACAAGGATATCATTTCCTTACATTTACATATTTTACAGCGAATATTCAAAAGCTGTCGGTATCTCAAGAAGGTTTTTCCTGCTTGATTCAGTTCATTCTGGTGTGAAAGCTCTAAACTGAACTCTGGTGAGGACTAAAGAAAACATTAAATTCAAAAGCTTAACTTCTATTAAATCCATCTTCAGATTGTGAACCGCTAAAGAAAGTGATCTCCTGATCTGTGTAAACGGCGTACAGCCTATATTTATACAAGATCCTTTAGTAACCATGGTAACACATGTGCATGTCACCATGTGAGCGTGGGGATTTTCCGAGTTGAAACAGATATGTGTTGAGCTCCAGTCCTGTTCTCGGTTCTTTACTTTAGCAGCTCCTCAAGACAAAGTGAGTGAAATATAGCGACCGCTGCTCCTGTCGTAATATTACGGTTCAAAATGCTTCTTTATTGTCCCGTTTCTGTCCATTTATGATGTTCAAGGTCGAGTTGCAGTCTCCTCAGTGCGCCCCAACCGCATTGCGCCGCGGCCCACGTAAAAGTGCCAGGGTTCTGCGGCGATGTCGGCAACCCACCCGACCTGTCTTGAGACACGGACCATGGAGTCTAACGCACGCGCGAGTCAGAGGGTGCAAGCAAAACCCTGTGGCGCAATGAAAGTGAGGGCCGGTGTGTGCCGGCTGAGGTGGGATCCCGGCCCAGCGGGGGGGAGGTGGGCGTGAGGGCCCGAAAGATGGTGACGAGAGGTTAACTTCATGCTGCCGTAAAGTTGCATTGGTGCCGTTGTATCGGAGCCGTTTTGCGAGTACGACTACATGAGCACAGTACCAAACCCGATACCCAATACTGGTATCGGTGCATCCCTACCTTAAAGGTAAAGGTAAGCCCGCCTTTGTCATCATCGCTTATCCTAAATTATCTCTCCAAACTGCTGACACCTGCTTTTGCTTCAAAATAAAAACCCTCTAGCATTTTTTTCTGTGGACAGAATTCAGCAAAACTATGTAGAAAGAAAGAGCTGGCAGCAGCAGAAACGCCACTGGTGTGGACGCCACACGCATGAGAGACGAAGCAGTTCAGCGAGGCAGCCGCCATGCGCTGCTGACGTTCCCAATCTGGCCCGGGGGAGCGTGAAATGGTATGGGGTGCGGTTGTATTGGAGTAGTTTTACGAGTAAAAGTACATAAACTCAGTATCTGACTGATACCAGATACTGATAGCGGTGAATCCCTCCCTTCCTCAGTATAAATATGCATGTAAAGAGTCAGTGGCCTGCTGATGATGAAAGAAAACTGTCAAAAAAAATTTCATTTTATGTAACTTCATGGTTCTTAGTTAGTTTGTAAAAAGTCAGTATGAACACAAAACAGACTTTAATCTGTGTGTCTACGTGGCAGCAGCACACTTTCACCTGGTCACTGTGACCATACGGCCCTGACAGAGAGTCACTGTTGTCATTTCAGGACACCGGAGAGGGATGGAGGGTGTGGGGGGGAGGAGGAGGAGGAGCAGCGTGGAGGCTAATGACAGCCT
This sequence comes from Sebastes umbrosus, assembly GCF_015220745.1. Lineage (NCBI taxonomy): Eukaryota > Metazoa > Chordata > Actinopteri > Perciformes > Sebastidae > Sebastes > Sebastes umbrosus. The sequence continues at coordinate 4,067,442 of NC_051286.1, forward strand.
AGCGCGGGAGCATCGTCCTCTTATCAGTGCAGAGGTCAGATGTAAGAGGCCATTAAGCCACTGTCACAGGTGAATTCGGACTACGTGACCTGAGCTGACTTTTCCCAGTCACAGGGATGTCGGTACACACTGCTGTTTATTAGGGAGCGTGTTCGAGGTCAGTTTGTGTGTAAAGAAGTCTCTTCTCAAAGACAAACTGTATGCAAGAGAGGCACAGATGAATACAGGTCTACGAATACTCCGGATTTCTCACTTTGGTGAATCCGAACTAACCCTTTAACCCGAGTCTAGTGGAGTCTATGCCTCGACGGGTCAGGGCTGTTTTGGCGGCAAAAGGGGGACCTACTCAATATTAGGCAGGTGGTCATAATGTTATGGCTGTTTTCGCCTGTTCTAAAATGATGTGTTTAAATATGTCTTCATACTGGGATCCCTAAACAGTCTTGGAATTACATAAATTGTACTGTAAAGCTATGTGTGAGTCATGGCGCAATTCAAACGGGATCAAAAAAATATTTGTGTCTCCGTTGACTACCGTTCATATATTTTTTTTCCTAAATAAAGTCCCATGGTGGTCCACTGGAAGGGGGGGCGGTACTTTGCCTCTCTATATGGGTGGGGGGATGACTCCTGTAATGTGTTTCCATGGCGACAGATGTTCAGTGAAGACCCTAAGCTTTGAAAAAAAAAAATCCCTCCACTCATTAATTATCCCCAGACACCATCTCTAAGGTGCTCATTACACTCACAGGTAAAACACGAGCGTCAGAGATATTGATCCTAGAAGAGGTGAATGAACCTCATTAAATACAAAACGAGTAAAAAAATAAAAAAATAAAAAAATAAATGATAAAAGCAGGAAATGTAGCGTCTGATTTACATCCACTAACGACTAACTTGCAACCTTTTTTAACGAAGAGAGAAAAAAATGTGCCTCAGATGTCTTAACGGCTGCGAGCTCAACGACTCCGTGTGAGCGCCTCGTCTCTCCCAGAGAGAAAAAGCCAGGTGTGCAGCTAGAAAGCAACCCGTGTGATGACCAGGCAGACTCGGACGCCATAAATCATGTCACCTTTCAGATATTTTCAAACAGCAGCTTTCAGAAACGCACACAGCAGCACAAAAAAAAACAGAAGAGAGGAGATGGTGCATTTAAAAGAAAAGGATTTCAACGTATTTAACACCCACTGCTGCCCTCGCTCGGCCCCTGTACACCCACCTAGCTCTCCCATCTGCCATTCACAGAGGGCTTATGATGCTGCAATCTGGAAGACTGAGATTATATGGAGAGAGGGCAGGAGACAGAGGGAGGGAGGGAGGGAGGGAGGGAGGGAAGGAGGGTGGGGCTGACGGGTGAGGACTGGAGGCAGCCACAGAGAGAGAGAGGGAGGGAGGGAGGGAGGGAGGTGGAGGGATTAAACGTGGATTCATCCAGAATATTACTCAATTCTCAGCTGCCTGTTTTGAAGCCGAGGCGCGGTAGTAATCTATACAGCCCCGTAAAAACGATAACACGGGAGGGAGGACAGCCGTCTACTATCAAGGTCACTTCACATAGAAACTGTCAGGCGGAGGGATTTAGGGCCCTGACACACCAACACCATCACACGCTCACATGTCTTCTGTTAAACTGTTGGACTTGAACGCACCACAAAGACTAAACGCTGACTTCTAGCTAACAGCTGACGCCTGAGGAAATAACTAGGATACACCTATCTTCCGATTCAATACTATCACGATACTTTGGCGCCGATTCGATATGTATTGCGATTCCATATTGCAATCTTTGTTAACTTTTTTAACACAAGTTGAATCATACACTTCTAGGGACTTTTACTTTGGAAAATATCTAAATTAAAACAATAAGAATGTTTGATTTTTTAGCATGTATGTAGTCAGAGATGTCCTGAAGTCAAATATATCAGTCATTATTTATTACATTTCTTACTTGTATACTTCCTCTAACTTCTCCAAGTCCGTCTCTAGCTCTCCCGTCAGCTCCGTTCTCTTTATGCTTCCATGCTCAGCTCCATCGGGGCTGTTTGAATGCATTTAACATAAATGTCAGTATATGGGTGCTCTACAGTTGTAGTGTCGGCCCATTTGACCATGGAGATGAGAGCGACGTCCGGCTCGACCGCACGTTACCGTGATACGATAACGTTTCCTGTCCATGACAGAGTTAGCATGCAGCTTTAGCCGTGATGTCTAGCTCTGCTTTTCCTGCAACGTGTGAAACCCAAAGTTTTTCCATACTTTACTGCATGTGTAGCGTTTACCACGCTGGATTTAACATGTGAGGGGTGCAGGTCGTATCCACGGAGACCCTCCGCCGTTTTGTACTTTCTCGTTGCGGCAGGCTGCGGTTTGTTTTGGATGACGGGTACGAAACGGATATGACGTAACGTTACTACAACAATAAAAGCGGTAACTTTGATCTACCTCCGCCTAGACTCAAATGAAGCAAATATATTGATTCTGGCATTAAAATAATCCATTTCAAAACGCGCAAAAAGAAATACATAAGTGAAGCTATTTTTTTCCCCACCCCTAGAAATAACTAGTCAGAAGTCTGGATTTATAATCCAGAAAAGAAAACATCTCACAAAGATAAACAAACAACCATTTCCACGCTATTGTGAATCTGCTTGTGGAAGAACAAAATAAGGAGACACCTCATCACTAAACGGGTTAAATCACTGACAGCCAGTCAGAGAGCGCTCACACGGACAGCCTCCAGTCTGCCTGCTGCACATTCAACATGCTGAATCACCGATAAGAGACAACAGCTGACACTCTGCTCGTTGTTACGGCCCTTAACACCGTACGTGAGGTCGTCTGAGGGTTCTCTTCTCTGCACGTTTTCTGACAACACCATCAATTCTGAAATTATCATAATAGTATGACAACAATCTAAAGGGATTTTTACTCTACAGCCAGCGGTCAAGAATCATGAACTTAACTTAATAATACATTTGTTTTATTCTCGTTAATGTTGGGTGGCACTAATGTCTAGCTGTCCCTCCTATCTGCATCACATCGCTCACTCCCCCACAGTGTTCCCTTGATCGGCAGGCAGATCTAATCCTCTTGTTGACTCTGCACCTGCACCAGCACGGATCCCCGACTTCTGTCTGATCAGCGTCGTCTACACGACCGGATCTGAGTGTGCACACTTGTAACGGGACCAGCTGGGCCTTCGGCGCGGTCGGGTGCCTCGCTGTCCGTCCCCGGGCCTGCAGAGCTGCTGACCGAGCGAGGGGAGCCGATCGTGTCAATGGCTGATTAGAGAGTCTCGGAGGTGGGCTGGGACTAGTGCATCCTCTGCTCGTCTAATTACAGACTTAATGAGTCCTTAGCTAGCAGCCCAAGTGGGCAGAGACGCCTCCAGAGAGGAGCCAGCGAGCCGGGGTTCATAAATCATCTTTTACTTTGCCCTATCACACAAGAGGTGAACACACACACACACGAGCTACAGTCGGGAGGTTGTCCAGGGGCGACGTTAAGGGTCAAGATGACTTCTACCTGATGACTCCTTCTTGAGTCTGGAAACATCCCTTATGATCTACCTGTCAATGCTCAGAGGGACATATTTATCTTGAGCAGAGCCTCCAGAAAATCTAATCCTGGCCCACCTTCATCACATCCTCGAGTGGGTGGATTAGCAACAGAGGGGAACCTGGAGGGCACCGACGGCAGGACAATATGGAGGGACGAATGCATTCGCTTTGCATAAGAGCAGCACAGCTACAGAATACAGGATGGCGACTGTGTTTCCTTTTATTACCACACAAACTGTTCCATTACCAAGCCAACATGTACTTGGAAATATTGCGACATCACCAACTACAAAACTTCTTTGCCTGTTTTGTCTTGCACACTCACAATAATCTATCACATTCAAGCACTTGTGCACCGGCAGTAGAACAACTAGAGCTGTCCTCAACCAAAGAAATGAATAGTCGACTAACACTCGTATGATTTTGTCGACTAAACGATTAGTTGATTTAATCAACAGATCTGTAAAACGGAGTTTCTCCACAAAGAATCACACAAAAAGCACCACTTCAAATAAAAAAAAAAAATGACGAATCAACTAAAACAATCTTTGTTAGAAAGACCAAATCTTTGTGTAATAACTTTGCCTGTCTATTGCTTTATAAGTTTGTTTGCTCCGTTCCTAAAAGACGTCATCAGCGTGACCGTATTATTAACGAGCCGGCAGCGGGAGGTTTAGTTGCAGTCTGGTTTCTCGTGGCTGATATGTAGATCACAGTCTGTAGACTCCCAGTAGACCACATACACACCAAAAACTGACAATAACTGCACTATACTTTACGCTGACTGTGCAATATCAATACTACTCAAGAGTAATTCATACTGTGCAATATTCATTTTTCCACTTGAAAAATTGTGTTAATAGTCTGGTTATAATCAATACTGTATATATTGTTCCTATTTTTAATACGTCCTTCTATTTAAATTGTTCATACTTCGTTTCATTTTTGTTTTGCTTTTTGCACCGTGTTGTATCGTGCTTTTTACTGAAGCTTCCTGTTTTTTTGCACTATCCCCTTTGCTGCTGTACACTGCAAATTTCCCCACAGTGGGACTAATAAAGGAGTGTCTTATCTAATCTTATCTCATCTTATGAAGACGACAGTGTTTTTTATTCGCCTCCCGTTTTTTTCGCCATCCAGCTATACTATCTTTGTTTATTGCTGTGCGTAAAAGCTTAAAGGGGAGTGTGTTGATGATGTATAATTGCAAACCAGCTATTAGTGTGAAAGGACCAACATGTTATTCTTACCTGTAGTGTACATGTGTGACTGTTGGAGGTCTGTAGCCAAAGATCCAGGTCTGGATGTCCATGGGTCTTGCTTTGGGGTACGCTATGGTCACGTCTACTACCCACTGCAGGCCTTTACGTTTATTACCTGTCACAGAAGAAACACACATATAGGAAGTTAGGACACATTTTAAAAGCAGGGATCTAGGCTACAACTTGACCCAGTATTTTATGTATACTTAAATAATCCACACATTGACAGTGTTTGCTTGCAACCAACCAGGCTCTGAGGCAGGGCAGGAATTTCACCGGCGGACACGACCCTCTGTCTGGCCTTAATGAAAATGGTTTGCCCTGCGGTCACATTGTCCTCGATGCCTCGTCCACACTGCCCCAGCTGATTTCGCCGTTTGCTCCTCTGCTTCTTTTGTGTCAATACGTTTTTTTAGGTTTTTAAGTTTTTCTGGGCAACATCAAGTTTAACGCTGCGCACATAACCAGTGGTGGGTTAGATTTCTAGCCTGGTATGAACCGATGGAAAACCAGGCTATTTATGACAATAGTTTGATGCCGCTGTAGCTGATCGCTACCACTCTACACAATGCTTGTGATTCCACCAGATCCACCACGTTTCAGAAGCGTCCCAGAAGCGGCTCTCCGCTCCACTCTGCTACAAATAGTCTATTTTTGTCGGAGTGTCTCCTTCGCTAGTTGAGGGGATGCACCCAAAACCAGCTCCTTCTCCTTCCTTTTCTAGTTTTTCAAGTTGGAGACGAAATGTGAGCGTTCTCCTGCTAACAGACACTGTATGTGAAATATAGATACGAAATATTCATCAGGATTAATATATTTTAACAACTAAAACACAGCCAGAAATCTTTGATCCATGTCGTTCATAACTGGACTTGAACAATTTGTCTGTAGCCTACAGCACAACAAAGTAGGAAATAACAATAAACAACTTACAAATGATGAAAAATTTCTAGATACCAATAAATTATTTTGTGAAATAAACAGCTTTATATTTATTTATTTAATTTATATTATGTATTAAAGAGGACCCATTATGCTTTTGTGTTTTTTCCTTTCATTTACTGTATTATATAGTTTTTTTTGTGCATGTAAAAGTTCTGCAAAGTTACAAAAGCCAAAAGTCCAGGCCAAAGGGAGTTACTCTCCTCCACAGAAACACTGCTCCTAGACGATCAAGTAGAAACCCAAAATACGCAGTACGCACCTGAAAATGAGCATAATAGGTCCTCTTTAAAATAAAATCATCTTTAACCATTAAGTTAGAGATGATTATTTCCATGGACTTAAAATCAATTTTATATTTGATGGCGTTGCTGGTCCCTAAAAATGATGTGACTCCAGGCCTGTTCTAGAGGTCAAGAACCCACAGCAAAGCAGCCCCACAATGAACCCCGGTCATCCACATTAAGAGCAGCATCTCTAACTACGAGGTGTCCCTGGAGATTTATTTTATATCATGCAGCCAAATGGAGGCTGGTTACCTGCCAACGTTACTGGTGGAAAACACAGTCTGACCAGCTGAAGTCCCAACTGGACAGAATTCGGCTGGCAGCTACGACTATATGAGTCACAGTAAAAGAACCAGTTTCACCTCAAAAGCTAAACCTTCATATCATGTTATTATCATGTTATTATCATGTTAATATCATGTTATTATCTTGCTATTATCATGTTATTATCATGTTATTTCACCAGTAAATCACCACAGAAAATGCTGATAGGGCCGGGCGATATATGGCCAGAATGTACTACCCCGATATTCATCATCTCATATCTTGATAACTGTATATATCACGATATAGTAAGGCTGCAAGATTACGGCCAATAAAAAACAGACTGCTTTCACATTGTGCTTCATTCCTGCTAATGTACAAATCTTTGCATCAAAATAAGACTTTAAATAATGAGGTTCTTCTTCACCTGAATTCAGTGCATTTTCATTTTGACAGTCAAAATGAGTAATATATCCAGCAATACTAAAACTCACAGAGTTTAATGTGAAAAAACGCAGAATCTACAGTTGTCCCCACCCCCCGCTCTCTCTCTCTCTGAAGGAAAGAGGCGGGGTCAGGCGTCATCAACGCGTCATCAGTCACACTGCCCATGTGTTATACCCTGAGGTCTTAATGTTCTGGCTGATTGGAATCCTTAAAAAAAAATCCTGAATCCGGATCATGATCCGGATCACCACCAAAATCTAATGGATTGTTCGATGTGCCACACCCCGATCCTCACAAAAAAATCGTATTCAAATCCATTACAGACCTTTGGAGTAATCCTGGTAACAGACAAACCAACAAACCAACGCCGGTGAAAACATAACCTATACTTATATCCTTCCTAGGCCTTCTGGTCTTTACCGCTCTCACGTGTGAGGATCAGAATTAAAAACGTTGTCCAAATGACGTAAATATTGCCAAATCGCAGGCATTTCGACATCACGATATAGAAAAATAGAAATGATAGACATTTTTAAATCATTTTGATGATACATATCGTCATATCGCCCAGCCCTAAGAGCTGATAAAAACTATAAAATGAAACCTAGTGGACCCTCCATTCATGGCAGGGTAAGACGAAAGGTGAAGAAAGAAGTGAAACAGGAAGGCGAAGGTTGACAGATGGAGAGGGAATACTAAACACGTGATATATATCTGTCAGCTGTGAGGTTGCATGTGTGCGAGTATTTATGTACATTATGTAGGGTCAGCTCTGTGCTCACCTGCATGTAACCGCAAATGAGATCAAATATAATAAATGAAAGGGTGGTGTGTTTTCTTTACTTTAAACCTGTTATTCATTGCAGGACTGATGTTGACTCAAACATTACTAGTGTGTGCATGTGTGTGTGAAGTATGCTGTGGTTTTGACTATAAGGACGCAGTGACTTTCGACAGCATGTCCACTATAAGATCCACGAAAAAGCCACATTTCTTCACCTCCATGTTTCCCCATGCCTCTAGCATTTAGAGCTAATCTAAACACATCCCAGATCTGTCTTTGTACTGAACCATTAACACCCGACTGTGCAGGTTTTGACAGCAAACAAGTGCATTTACTAACAAGCTCGTCACATGCGAAGGAGAAAAACAGCAGCAGCCTCAGTTGGATCTAAAATGAGCTGGATGTGAAGCGGTGCATATATTTGACTGCTTGACTAATGTCACAGGCTGCTGCTACTGTGCAGCCAGCACTCCCCCCCCCACCTCCTCCGAGCACACTGGCGTCTTTATGCGAGGTAAACATACCGTGCCTGTGTGACAAAGTGGAAGCTACATTCTTACAACATTACACCACATCAGAGTCAACAGCAGTAAAACGAGGAAATGTTGCAAACAAGTCTTCATTTCAACATTTTCACACAGGAAATAGAGAAAAATTAGACGTTATCAAATTAGTGGAGAACAGACAGTTATGGTTTACAAACGCAGAGTTCCTTTGATTTTGGTACGTTATGTTCATGTCTGTTAGTACAAATCACCTTGTCATTTACAACAGACAATGCTACTCAACAAAATACATGTCATTTTGAGTGCTATTTTGAATGTGGAGTTTGGCGATATAAAGCATTTTCATAACTCTGGGTGTATTACTATCAATTGCAAATCAATCAAACTGCTTTATGGTAATATTGGATTTTTATACATGTTTTGTATTTACATTTTATATTCCTGAATGTTTTTTTTTTTGTCTAACACTGTTTTCACTGTTTCTCAATTGCTTCCAGTAAAGACTTTAAAGGCCAACTTGTCATCAACCTCTTTAGGAAGCGTGTTTAGCTCGCCACATCGCTGAGCACGTACATGCAATGTGAAAAAAAGTCCTTTAAGAATGCACACCACGGTTTACTGAGTATTATATAGGTTTCTAACTCTAACACTAGACGAGGCAAAAAACAGCAGCTGAGGTCCAGACTGCCGGCTCAATTATACCAATGTTACAGTGACTTGATAGGCATCCTCGGTATTGAAGGGACTGGCTAACACCACGAGCGATCCCTGTGTGGGTAATTGGATCTAGAGGTCTGTCCAAATGTGTTGAAAGGCAGCCATCGTCTCTTGCGAGCGGCCGGCCAAAGAAACGAGGGCCCCGAGCCAAGGTATCGCCGGTGCCCTGCGCGCCGTGACAAACAATACTGTAATAACAGCAGCCGTGGTAATTTAAAATGACACCGGAGAGGCCCCGTCCTTCTGTAAACAGTTAAGAGGAAGGAAACACACCGGCAGATATCTGGCTCTCTATCAGGCCACTCTGCAGGCCAATTACAACACTTGAAACCCACGCATGTCCCCTCCCACTGACTGGATAAAGAAAACCTCCTCTGATTGGTTCGCTGCTATCAAACACATTTTTACCTTTGGGTCACATGGAGCTTCGTTCCCACCCTAAATGACTCACAGCTGTGAACTTTGCATACCTGCCAACTGTAAACACACAGTTTTATAAATGCATAAGCCTCGCCAGCCTCGGCCTGTCTTTCTGCAGGCGGTGGACTACACTGGTGACTAGTAGTGACCCATGTGCCTCGCGTCCGCGCCGAGCAGTAGCCCGGGTGACATTGCATGGCTGATACACGACGGCACACACATTTACATCAAATCCTGTTTCCTCCAAGTGGACCATTTGTCTCTGAGTGAGTCAGCAGAGCTCTGGGCTCCTCTGCAGAGCATCAGAGAGGGTCAGAGGGAGACAGAGCTGTGTCTTTGATCAGCCAGACACACACACACACACACACACACACACACAAACACACACACAGACAGAGGATAGCTAGGGACACAGCGCTCTTCTGGGTATGCATGTTTTTTTTTTTTTTCTTGCCCTCGGTTTTAATGCCATTAGCTAGATTCAAGTGGAAGGACGAGCCACTGCTGCAACAACCAGCTTCCCCTCCTCCTGAGCTGCTGGAACAGAGGAAAGGACAATATATCACGTCCTAATGTCTTTTCTAGGGCTGGGACGATTCACCTATCTCCTGATCACGATACCATCACGATACTTGGCTGCCGATTCGATATGCATTGTGATTTCTTAAGATTTTTGTTAACCTTTGTGAACACTAGACCATGGGGGAAAAGTTGCTCTTCTAGGGACTTTTACTTTAGAAAATATCTAAATTAATACATTGAAATGTTTGATTTCAGCATGTACTGTATGTAGTCAGAGATGTCCTGAAGTCAAATATATCAGTCATTGTCAGGAATTATTTATTACATTTTTTTCCGGCAACCCAAAAATCAAAGAATAAAAGACATTTCCCTCACAAATTAGTGGTATTTTATTTTTAATCTATAAGGGACATGTAATGTTTTATACTTCTGGTGAATATAATCCAATCAATCTTATTTCCATAGATGTATTTTGTATATACAGTTCCCTTTGTTAACACCTTATTTTGAAAACCGGACATAGTCCCACGTGTCTACTTCCTCTAACTTCTCCAAGTCCGTCTCTAGCTCTCCCGTCAGCTCCGTTCTCTTTATACATCCATGGTCAGCTCCATCGGGGCCGTTTGAATGCATTTAACATAAATGTCAGTATATGGGTGCTCTAAAGTTGTAGCGTTGGACCATTGGACCACGGAGATGAGAGCGACGGCCGGCTCGACCGCACGTTACCGCGATACGATAACGTTTCCTGTCCGTGACAGAGTTAGCATGCAGCTTTAGCCGTGATGTCTAGCTCTGCAGCAACAAGGAATGGTGGGATGGTATTATCTCCTTTCCTCTGGTAAAGGATGGTCCAGTGTATCCTATATGATAAAGGAGATAATAAAGGAAGCATTGAAGCACCTTTCCTCAGCATTTAGAGGATTCAACTAGCTCTCATCATGGCTGCTACTGAGATACTTCCGGGTCATTTCACTCCGTTAGGAACCTTCCTGAGAGAAAAAGACTTTTCGACCGCAGCCAGGGAGATAAAGAAAGACCTGGGATATGAACTGGAACTACACAGAAGAGGGGGAAATATAATTTGACATGAAAAGGATTGACACGTCTAAAAAAAACATTTTAAAATCGCCTTCCTGCCAGAGGTTATAAACAAAACCGCTGCTGTCGTCAGTGTTTTCTGTGTCAGGCCAAAACAAAAACTTGCACACGCAGCATATAATTTAGCACGTAAGTGAAGCTCGTCTTTATCCCAATTTTACGAGGGCTGATTTAGAGATCCTCCTCCTCCTCTGGTTTGACAGTCTGTCCTGCAGAGGGATAAACAGACAGCCTCTCTCGCTGTTAGTGCTGAGGCCGTCCGACACAGAGCTGTGTTAGCAGACTCGTGGAAGGCTAAAGTCCCTGAGCCATGTTCTCAATAATGCTGGCCCAAGTCTCTCCAAATTACTATAAACACAGCACACCCTTGAAATGGATTTTGATCTGAAGCCAGGAGAATCCGCTGGGTGACCTGGGTGTGCACAGGCATAAGGGACTCATTCCATCTGTACGTTTCCGGCCGTTTTAACGCCGTGGGGACGGATCCAAGAAGCAGGTTTACTGTGTTATCTGGAACATTTTGCTTAGTTAAACCATGTGGTGGAAAAACTGGTGTTTCTCCTGAGGAATAAAGGGAAGGAGATCACCTTCACTGCAAACAAAGACTTCAGTATAATATCTGGATCTGGATCCGTCTAAAGACAATATGGACATAAAGACAGTAAAGAGACAGATTAAAGAGTAGTGATTGAGCTCTAGGCAGCTAAACGATAGCTCCTTGCTGATGTGGCTAATTCATTATGTTTTGTCTCGTAATGCAAATTTTTGCAACGAATAACTAGAACGGCACTCGGAGAACACAGACCTCCGCAAAAGTGTGTGACTTTAAAAACAGATCACAGCTCACAGCTGGTGGTACCGTTAGGTGGTCGCCTTATTATTAACACGGTGTGTTTCCATGTAACGTATCGGCGGATGCCTCTCTCATACATCAGCCTTGTTCTGTCTGTATAACGTTAAAACCACGTCGTCTCTCATCCCGTCATCTACCGCTTTGTTCTCTCTCACCGCGGACAGGCAACAGCTCCACACATCCACACACGTATCTCTCTGCTCGAAAAAGGAAGAAGGCGGGGTCATGCGTCATCAGCTACACTGCGCATGGGTTATACCCTGTGGTCTTAATGCTCAGGCTGATAGGAATCCTTAAAAGAAATTCCTGAATCCGGATCATGATCCGGATCGCCACCAAAATCTAATGAATTGTTTATTGTGCCACAACCCACCGCTCCAAAAGATTTCATTCAAATCCATCACGAACCTTTGGAGTAATCCTCCAAACGGACAAACAAACCAACGCCGGTGAAAACATAACCTCCTTCCTAGGCCTTCGGCCTTGGCGGAGGTAATAAAACGCTTTGGACTCAGTCTGCAAGGTTTCTGTGCGTAACAGTAACGTTTTATCGGATGATGGATTAAAAAAACGCATACGATAGATACAGACTTGGTGTGCAAAGACCTTAAGACATGTTTGTTCCCATACTTTGTTGATGTTCGTTTGCATACTATATTTAAATTGTTGCAAATAAAACCAAGTGTAGAAAAAAGAAATGTCCCTCTCAAAAGGTTGTTAATTGCAGCATTATCTTCCTGCTCGCTGGCTGTATTTAGGGCTGGTCTCTATACAGAAAAATTACTCTCCTGCAAATAACCGCTGGGGTTTCAGGGACCTTGATGCAATTTCTGGCACCTCTGTGCATGTCACCCCCTTTCCTCTCCTGGCAATCTTTACCACCAGTCCCCTTTTCATTTAAAGCAGGACTCCCAGAGGACAGTAGTGGGGCACAGAGGCGGCGATTTAATGTTTCATGTTTGAAGCGTGCTCCGTCCCCGGCCTTCGAGCCAAACATAAGATCACATTAGATCAAGAGCTACGGCACACAGAGTTCACAGAGACTCAAGTAAAGGAAGGAAAAAATCCCCCGGAAGAGCATTCAATCAATATGAAAGAATATCCTGCAACTTCAAAGAATACCTCCGAATTCAACCCCGACTTCACGAGTTTAGTGAACCAGGTGTCATCACACAAGGCCTAATGCAATATACTCAAAATCCATTTAACATCTCTAATCAATGGCTGTCAAAAAATTGCAAAAAAATCTGCCTGTTTTTCCAGACTCATGTCAATTTGAAAAAATTAAAATCACCCCACAGCAAAGCGAGCAGCAGCTCTCCTCCTGAATTGTGCCAGCATGCAGTTTTGTCTCATTTTAAGATGTGATGTGACCCAGAGGAGGCGTTCTGGGCTGACCACTTAAAATGATTTCTATAGAAAATGTGTTTTTAGAAATGTATTTATAGCTTTTAAAAGCCTGGAAACACACGACTGAAGGTTCATTCTGAGGGAAGAGGGGCACCCTGGTGGTGGCCTGGGAGGTTTAAGGTGCAGACAATGCAAACCAAAATAAAGTACAGCTGAGGACAACCAGTCATGTTGCAGTTTACATCCATTAGGGATGACAATCACCAGAGGGCCAGCGACACGATAATATCACAATACTTAAGTCATGATACAATCTTATTGCACAGATATATTGTGATTTAATACCTTTTTACCTAATAGGATACAGTTTTCACTCAGTTAAGAGGTCAAGGGACCCCTTTGAAAATGGCCATGAAGATTTGGAGACGTCCTCGCGGCTACTTTCCATTTTGGATTTTAGAAAGACAGAATAGCGGCCGGATTGTTAAGTGGTTCATAGTTCATGTAATAAAAGATCGATACTTGACGTCCGTGTATCAATACAATATTGCCACGCTATATTATGCTATGCTGTATCGATTTTTTCCTCCCACCCCTAACATCCATGTCCGTCTAACATATCATCACTCCATCACTTTATCCTGTTAGACATTTGTGTGAAATCGTCACAATTAGCATATGAATTCTTGAGTTGTGGCCAAAACCACGTTTTGTGAGATCAGTAACCTTAACATTTGATCACCAAAATCTCATCAGTTCATCCTTGAGTCCAGGTGTATGTTTGTGCCAAATTTGAAGAAATTCCCCCAGGTGCTCCTGAGATATTGCGTTCACGGTAAGGGCCGGACGTACGGACAGACAACCCAAAAACATAATGCTTCTTGCGACTGCTGGCACCGACACAGAGGCATAGAAACATATGAAGGTCATAAAACCCAGTCCTGATTAGAACAAACTTTATAGATCCAAATAGCAAGTCACAAGTAAGTCTTTGCCCTCAAGTCCCAAGTCCTAAACTTCAAATTTTGTGTCTTAAACAAGTCATAATGCGCTCTTCACCAAATCATGTGATGCCATTTGCATCTCCGTCTGTAGTTTCATCCCGCACGTTCTGCAAACTGCAATTTGTTTTTTGTTGAGCACTGCATAGTTTTTGTACGCAAACAAAATTATCTTTGGTATAATTTTTTCAAACTGGAACTCAGTAACGTAACGTTAGTTCTTCATGGTTCTCTCCTGCAACTTGATTGGATGCTGGATCTGGGGAATTAGGTGTCAACTTGCTGGGGTTGATTGAGGAAATGATTGATTCGAGGCACACTTTTTACATAAGTCCAAGTGAAGTCGAGTTGCAAGTCTTTTTTGATTCTGTCAAGTCGAGTCATCAAATTTGTGACTCGAGTCCACACGTCTGCTAAATACATCCCCCAAATATCCCCTTGAGAGGATCTGGGAAACACACTAAAAAAGCTTTATGTGTGTGTCGGTTACCTGTCTGGTTCGGGGTCCCGGTTTCGTTGCCCACGCTGCCGTTCTCCTGCTGGGCCGACAGGGTTTTCAGGATTACGTGGGTGGCCCCCAGACGGGGCAACGTGACGTGGTTCAGGTGGGGGAGAGAATGCTTCTTGGCAAACAACTGGCTGGTTTCCCGCCGCTTGCGCAGGAAGCCGCCCTCCGGGAACAGCACTATCCACTTCCTGTCGCGGCTGTGGTAGTATTTCTCTAGGTGATCTTTCAGGTAGATCAGCTGCTTGTCTCGGTAAGCTTTACCCTGCGGGAACAATGGAAATACATTATAAACAATGCAAGCGTCATAGTTTAATTCGTAAAGCACCAACATGTCCAGTTGATTCAAACCACCAGTACTCTAACAACTAGCTGACTACATTCAAAACAAGTGCATTTATCTCAAACTGCTTTCTTTATTCCCCCTTTAGGGAACTAAATGATTGAGGCTAAATTCATTAACTTAACAAGATAGATGTGTTTTGTCAGCATACAAACAACCAAACAAATGAAACCAAGCTAACACAAATCAGGAGTCAGATGCAGAAACGCTGCGGAGCACTCACAGCAGCAGCAGCAGCATTAACGGCGGCACGACTGAAATGGATGCAAAAACCTGATGGCCTTGACAACATTAAGAGCATTAGCAGTAACGGGTCGGAGAGGAGCGGGATTGATTTTTAGTTAGGCCCGGTCAAAAAGCCATTTTAAATGCATTAGCAGAGCCGGGCGGGACTCTCTGTATGTGTCATGTGAGCACACGTGAGGCCGGGTGGAGTAAAAGTGCTCACAACACAGTGGAAAAGGCTCAATAGTATCAGGATCATTCAGCCAAAAACTGAAGAAAGTCTCTGTTTTACAAAGAGAGAAACATTCACAAACCTATACATGACCTTGAGACCGTTTCTGTGGTTTTACTGCAGCTATAAGAGCTACATGAATTAAAGGAAATGTACTCCACAATGTTGCTGTTAGAGTCAGACTGTCTATATAGTGAGGAAGAAGAGGAGGGTACCTCTGCTGCTTTCCCACTGTCAGAATAATATCATTATATTTATTTTACAGATGAATAATGTTTTATGTTTGGACTTGGTTGGATTTGACTGAATCATCGGATGGTTTATCTTTAGCTCAAGGTCTTTAATATTCGGCCACCTGTCTCTCAAGTGAGCAACCTGCTCAGCTTCGCTCCCACACGCTTTCGTCAACTGACACCAAGGATATTCACTCTGTTGCCAGTTTATTAGGTACACCTTTCTAAAACTAACGCAGTCATAAAAACAACAGCGCTGCTATAAATCCTCCCTCCATGAAGTTATTATTGAAACTGTTTCAGAGAAGAACTTAACGTTTATTTCAGAGGCTGTAGTTTGTGGTGCTGTTGAATTTTATTCGGGTTTTATACTAAGAGGTGTTCTTCTACTCACTGATATAAATGGGGTGCATGAAATATACCAAACATTTGTGAGTATAAAGGAATACAATTCGACGGCAACACAAATTGCAGCCTCCAAAAATGACCATAAAGTTGAATCAACACCTTCAACAAAAGATGAACGTTACAGCTTCTATAAAGGGTATGATATCTGCAGAACTGTTGTATAAGGAGCCGGTCACACGCCGCGCTTTTTGTGCCCCTCGTATTCATTGTTGTCAATATAGACACCAGAGGCCTGTACTACGAAGCGAGTTCAACATACCCAGGGTATCTTCTCGTTATCTGGCTTAACTAACCCTAACAAACCAGATCTCGCTAAGCGGTCCTACAAAGCTGGTTATCAACTCGGTAAATCAACCCAGGGTTTCTCAGTCTGGCTGTGAGCGCGTTCACATGAACAGGGCGGTGTCTGCAGCATCTGACCAATCACATACATGGACAAGTCTACTGACTTACAGACAGGCAGAGCGTCACATTTTACAAACAAAGTTAAACACATAATCCAGGCTAAGATTAACACAATTGAAGCTGCCAAATGCAGGAAGGACAGCTGGCAAAAGAAAAAACTCTCGATGTGTGAATGCGGAACACTCAAAAGTCGGATATAGTCGTCTAGATATAAATAGGTATAAGAAATGTAATGGATGGATGGGTTACACCTCATGATGCCCATTAATATATGGGGCGAGCAGCTAACCTGCTCTGGAGCAAGTTAGCTGTTCAGCATAAGTTACCATGGTGATCTACCCCGGTAAGAAGTGATCGAACTTCGTAGGACGGAAAACCTTGAAGTTACCTCGCTAACGCAAAATCCTGCTTTGAGTACAGGCCTCTGGAAGGCACGCTCAAAAACGAGAGCAACGCTGTCGCGACGCACAAGCTTTCCCAAGTGCAACTTTTGCAGCGCGCACCACATGTCATGTGACGAGGAACAACCAATCACAACTGGCAGATATCTTTTCTTTCTTCCATAAACTTCAGTAAATATATAAATATATACTGTATATGGAGCTACCCAGAGCTTTATGAAAGGTCAGCCAAATTGACACAGAACTTGA
This sequence comes from Sebastes umbrosus, assembly GCF_015220745.1. Taxonomy (NCBI): domain Eukaryota; kingdom Metazoa; phylum Chordata; class Actinopteri; order Perciformes; family Sebastidae; genus Sebastes; species Sebastes umbrosus. The sequence continues at coordinate 4,084,459 of NC_051286.1, forward strand.
GCGGTAATGTTACTGTGAGGGATTTACAGTAGTTTGTTGGCTTGGTTTAGTTTAGTTTAGTCTGTGAGGCTTCATGCTGAATTACAACAATTTCATCATCATCGTCATCGTTATCGCAGCGTGCAGGTTTCAGTTGCTTAGTAACGGCAGGCGCGTCAGGAGCGCAACCTCCCAAGCACCTTGGATAAAAGGATGAAAGCGGCCCGGCTGGCGTTTTCCACACGCTTTTAGACACAACATGTGAACGGCCCCTTAGACTGTGTTATTTTTTTTAGCTTGGTGTACCTAATAAACTGGCAACTTTAGTGTCCGTAGATATAAACAAATAAAGTTGCACAGTGTACATGCAATCACAGTGAACATTCAAAGAATTCAAATGAAGGAGGTCAATTTCATAACCAAGTGTTCCCTGTGACATTAGATTTTGCCTGTAAATACACTTAAAATGTACATTTTATAACGTGAAAAATGTTTATGTACTTTATTTGAAGAACGTCTCAGGAGCAAGCAAAGCAACACTTGGCAACACACATCTTTCCTGTTACCTGCTGCCACTTAGCCAGCAGCTGCTAATGCTAACTAAAATGATTAGTTATGTTTCTATGCCCCAACGTGTGCACGACAGCAATTTGACACCATCTAGTTGTCCCCTATCTAGTTATAACCTCACTGTACCAGTTTTACTGGACTCCACAGAGAGGATTCTGTAGAACTAGGAGGCTGAAATGTGACAAGGAAATGTCAACAGCTGCTAGTGACTGTGATGTGTGAACATTTTTATGGCTCTCTACATCCTTAAATTATAAAACATGAATTTTGAAGTCTAATTTGAAGTTTTCGAGGCTGAGAAGTTAAATTACAGCCCTGTACCACCAGTTAAGTGTGCTTCGGCCATCAAAGCCCGCCGTGTTGTGCTGTGCATAATGATGTCGGAGACGTGTCAGCCAGCCTGAGTGGACAGCAGATGCTTGGGAGGCCGGGGCAGATGCTGGCGGCGCTGTGAGGATGTGTGAAGTATTCTGGGGAAGGATGTCAAGAATGCACACACAAGAACGCCAGAGGGGATCACACAGAGGGAGAGAGAGAGGATGGCAGGATGACCCAGCCATGCTCAGGCCTTCCTCTCCAGCCCGTCTGGCTGTTAGCAGGCTCAGGGTGCTTCACCCTCGGCACGGTGCCTGCCGGATGTGAAATTCCACGGCAAAGCATTTCCATGACCTAAAAAATTAATTCCCTCTAGCCACGGCGGTTGTGGTGTTTCTACAGCTCAGAATATGAGAGAGAGAGGGAGATGTTTGTGTGTGGGCTTTTCATTAATTCAGCAGTGCTGTTATTTAAATCTATATTGTTTTACATGTTTGTCCTATTTGGAGCCGGTGTCAGCAAGTCCTCCGGTTAGCCTCACAGAAAATAATTACCAATAACTAAAAGGCATCAGATGTATAGAAACGGATGTATTCTGACAGGCAGTAGTTGGGCTCAACAATATATGTTTTTGCAAGTCGAGTTAAATGCTTTCATTGTGACATTCAGGGTTTACAATAGACGGTTTTTAGTCGCTATCACATGAAGTTATCTTAGCCAAAATGTCTGTTGTGAAATATGCCAGATAAATAAATTAATTGATTAATAGCATATTAAATAGCATAATATTGTAAGATATGTTGAAAGACGATTTAAATATAAACTTATATTATACGGCGGTTTTCGAATAGTATTTTTGCTTGGAATGCACATCCCTAGTGCAGACTCAACTTGGTTCAGTCCGTCTCTACTTGTTGGGTAGCTAACCCTAGCTAGCCAGCTGTCTGCAGATATCAGACTGATAACAGCAAACAGCTGGAACAGATGAATTAGTGTGTGGACATTTTGAGGTTTAAGTTTCATCACAATACGATATATTGATTCTTTGGACAACAATTTACATATCTGCTGATATCAGAAAGTTTGCCGTGAAACCATTTAGATTCGATTCATTTCAGGGGCCTGAGATCGATATGAGACGATATCATATTCACATTTAACACAATCAGTTACATCTACATCAACTCACTGAAGGCAACTCAAATATGATCTGGCAATTTTATTACTGGACACTTCCAGACATTTAAATGTAAAATAATTTATTCTTTTTGATAAAAAGAATAAATATAAAGCAGGAAGCTCAAAACAACGGCGTATCTTAAAGATGATGATATATGTTTCCATATTTTCACTTTGAGTCGAGGATATTGGATTGTTGATAATTGATTGATTTATCGTTACTCGCCTAGAAAATTCTGTGCTGAAACAGATTATTAAAGTGGATGTCCATATTTTACTTAGTCGAAGGACCTGATACTGAAAAAAAAACCTTTTTGAATATGCATAACAATGACACTTATATATAACAACAATATTTTTGCATAAATGCCTTGTGCATGAAGTCGTACAAAACATTATGTTTAAATCATGTTACAGTTTTCCTGGATTTTGCAGAAATCAACAAAATAGATTTTATTTTTGGCCATATCTCCCAGCATTATACAGTAGATACTTTAAGTGCAACAATTAATCGATTAGGTTGTCAACTATTAAATTAATCGCCAACTATTTTGATTTTCAATTCATTTTTTTGAGTAATTTTTTCAGGAAAGAAAAGTCCAAAATTCTCTGATTCCAGCTTCTTAAATGTGAATATTTTCTGGTTTCTTTACTCCTCTATGACAGTAAACTGAATATCTTTGAGTTGTGGACAAACCAAGAGCTCTGAGGACGTCATCTCGGGCTTTGAGAAACACTGATCGACATTTTGCACTATTTTCTGACATTTTATAGACCAAACAACTAATAGGTTAATAGAGAAAATAATCTTTAGTTGCAGCCCTAGTAGTACAAATGAGATATCCCATTTCTTTGTTGTGATTGGATCCACCCAATTCTATGATATTCTGTCATTTGCTATGACTCTGCAGTGAATCATTGCTCCCCGTCTGCTGGGATAAACCTCCCAAACCTGCACGATATTCCAGGAATTCCCTGACCGAGAGGAGCCCTGCAGACTCCACGTGTAGGCATGTCACATCAGGCTGCTCTGTTCCAGCTGACCTTACAACAAAGGGTCAGTCTGACCCAGCGGGGCTGGGCAGCCCCTCCCAAACTACTGTCTGTCCACTGCCGTTATCCTTCTCAGAGGACGCCGTGGCCGCAGGAATCCCACTAACATATCTGCTGTCCAGCTGGGACAAGCAGATGGGTACGACTCCACTTAGCAGCGCAGCGCAGTTCAAAAACAGGCCAGCAGTAGCCGGGAGGTTGAAAGAGTTTACGGCCCAAAGGTCTATGTTGTAATCCTGAGACCTTCAGGGAGAAACCAGGTGTTGACATGTGAGGGGAGATAGGCTTTCATCTCCTGGGGACATCTATCGATGTAGCCTTGAGGCTAATTTACCAACTAAAACAACTTGCCAGGCAGCTAATAGCTTGCCAGGATGTTGATATGTACAGTGTGACCTGTAGGGCTGGGACGACACACATATCTCCTGATTCCATACTATCACGATACTTGGGTGCCGATTCAATATGTATTGTGATTTATTGAGATTTTTGATAACTTTTTTTAACACTAGACCATGGGGGAAAAATGTAATCATACACTTCTAGGGACTTTTACTTTGGAAAATATCTAAATTTATCCAGTAAAAATGTTTGATTTTCAGCATGTATGCAGTCAGAGATGTCCTGAAGTCCTGAAACATGTGAGGGTGCAGGTCTTATCCACGCAGACCCTCCGCTGTTTCTACTTGCGGCTCGCTGCAGTTTGTTGACGGATACGGAACGGATATGACGTCACGTTACTCAGACTACAACAATAAAAGCGGCAACTTCCTTCTACCTCCGCAGAGACTCGAAATGAAGCAAATATATTGATTCTGGCATTAAAAAAAAATCTGTTTCAAAATCATTTCACACAATTTTAAAAGCACTACGACCTTTGAGTCTCTTACCTGTCTGATGAAGAAGTCCCCGTGGATGAGGGACACTAGGCCAAAGTTGGTGTATTTGAACACATGGTCCATCAACCACATCATTTTTTGTACCACCTGAAAAAATAATGGAGGAGAAACACGATGAAAATCTCATTCACCTGTAATCAAAAACTGGCTTTGGCGCCAGGGCCCAAAAAACTACTGCTGCCGCCCCTCTGAGCACTTCCACCCTCGTGACCTGCACCGCTGCAGCTTTGGCTTACTGTCCTTTCAGTGCTAAGAGGATAAACTGGGCCAGGGATGCAGTTGTTGAGGCGGATCATGTCATCATGTTTGTGCAGCAGCAGTAGCAGCAGCAGCAGCAGCAGCAGCAGCTCGGCAGCTCCAGTGCAGAGCCAGCTTCAGCCAAAAAAAACATAAACACACACAACAACAACAACACAGCTGCCTCCGCCGTCCCAGAATTCACAGCCAGCATGATTTGGGTGGCAGGACAGCGAACTGCACGTTGAGAATATGGAGTTAAATAAACAATTCTTTGAGTGAAAAGTGACAGATAATGTGACTTTTCTCTCCTGATGTTCTATTTTCAAACTCCATTTTGCTGCTGACAATATGTTTCAGGAAATAGAAGCTATTTCTATGATTAATGTTTATCTGGTTAATAACAAAGTGAAGCTGCTACATGTCAACAATGGTAATCAAGCAAGCAGCTGAGCCCCTAACAATGTCTGACTAACACCGGGGAAGTCTTTTCAATGCGACTTTAGACATCCGATCATGCAAGGACGCATTAACTGTCAGGTCTGTACGCTCCGAGATCGGATCTTGCTCACATTGGGATTCGATCAGCTAGACCACACGCCGAGGTGACCTGGCTCGCATTGAGTTCGGATCTCAGTGAGGTGTGGACAGCATGTGGTCACAATCCGGACAATTCATCAAACATAGGTCTCGCATCATCTCTCCTGAGCAAGAGCAAAGGTAAGAGAGGAGGAGAACCGGGGCTGGAGCACAGCTGAGACCCGCTGTCTAAGTCATGTTAAGTTACTGCTGATGAAAACCCAACCTTTCCATAATTTGCTGCTTCAAAATAACAAAATAAAGAGGGACTTTTATTGTGAAGAAATTTATTGGAAATGAAATGTGTTTATCCACCGTTTTACAGACGCTTTTTGATCACAAAATATATCGGATCACTATCCGATCAGGCAGGTCGCATTGAAGTGTCAAGTGAGGACAAAGCTGAGTTCTGATCTGACGCATCCGATCAAAAATGTTGCATTGAAAAGACGAAGAAGTGTAACCACGGCCAAAGTAACTGACACAATAGTCTGGAGTTTCCATCTTGTAGTGTGCTGACATTCCTGCCTGAAGAAGAGTATGCTCTGCTGGAGTTTTGGGTCTGCTACTTCCCAGTCAGACATCATGTTCAAATGAATGAAAGCCTTATAACAAATGAACCTGTTTTCAACACCACAACATGCTTCTCAGCTCCAATTCTCTCTGTAACAGCTAATACATCACATTACGCAATACAGATGTTATCGTTGATCTGTATTTATCTTTACATTGCCAGACAACGATATGATCTTTGTAGGTGACGTGTCGTTCTCTATGGAAATGTGTGCTAAAGTAAAATCAACATGTATTCCATGGAAAGAGAGGTGTGTGTGTGTTTGTGTGTGTGTGTCTGTGTGTGTGTGTGTGTTTGTGTCTGTTTGTGTGCTATGATGTTCGGACACGTTTCACTTCCTTGCCTGTTGACAATGATCAGTGTGAAAGAATGCAAAGCAGCCACCGCTCAAACTTTGCACATCTGTTGTTGTCGGCCACCTGAGAAACTCAGCTCAACGCTCAAACTCGCATTTCGTCATTTGAATGCAGCAAACCGCAGCACGGCTTTCCTCGGTCTCTACTGCGGCGACTGTTTTGACTTGAAAAACTCGTCGTGCCCTTCACTGTCGGCTCTCAAGTGGTCGACAAAGATAAGTCCCTCCCGCCATACTGACTGTCAAAAAGTCAATATGTGATAATTCAGAGATGACTTTTCCTTTAATATCAGCTGAACCATTTGGTTAAACAAACTGACAGTTAATGCATTGCCTAACCTTTGACAAACGCCCTTAAAACAATCATAATTAACTTGGGCTCGGGGTGTTTTTAGAGCAATGTTTGCAACTCTTAAGGAACTCCTTATTTGCAGCGACAAAGATACACAAACGTGCCTAAACAGCAACCTGCTCAGCAAAATACAGAGACGGTGCCAAGTAGCGTGCAGGTTCACACTACTGCATGGCCTTTAGTCGATGTGACCCTGTTCAACCTTAATGTTATATTCCTGGATGAGGCAAAACACACATTTCTCTGTCTCTGTTCTTACCATGCCTTTATCTTGCAGGCACATCATGAGGGTGCACACATCTCCTGTGGATTGGTGGTTGACGATGACCATGGCTTCTTCTTCAGAGATGGGCCGTACGTCGTCACCCCACTCCGTTACTGCAAGGAGAAATAAACACGGTTACATTCAATGTTTGACACGAAAACTCAATGTGTGCATCTTTGAGATCAAACAAACATGTTTAATGCTTTTCTCTCCTCACAAAAACAAGCAAAGCCAATTTTTTTAAAAACTTTTTAAATCATGCATTCTTTACATTCATGTTTGCTAGATAGCAGTCGTCTTCTTCTCTGTGTTCATTGGTGCATTGTTACTTCTCTTGGGCGCGTTACCACCACCAACGGTCGATCGGTGAAATGAAATAGTGTAAAACCATCGGCGGTAGAAGTCAGGCGCCGATGGGATGATTTACAAACTATCATTAATGCCGGAATTGGGATCCGGCCAATGGCTGCGCAGCGTCCACCAGTCATAAAATACACACTGATAGACCACCGCAACATACAGTATGTCCGTTTTTCATTCAAGTGCAGCACTTCCTAAAACACACTATTACAATGTTTTGAAATCATTTTGAGATCACTGAACCGGATTCACATTAAATACTCTTTCCACCAAGTTCCAACAAGTTTTTTTTTTTAAAGATATTATGCAAAGTGATAAGAATACAAAATTGCTTTAACCCCCGTGGAATGTCAGACAGGTGTGGTTCATTGTGTCAACACAATTAAACCGGAGTGAAGTAAGACATCTCTGGTGTATCAACACTAGAATTTGTCTCTATCAGCAAGTGAACGTTACATAATTTAAAACTGACACAGCGTCCTGACACTCCCTCACCTCAAACTACCTGATCTGCATATCCTCCCTACCTGGATCAGAGAGCAAACATTTACATCTATGCTCCAACCCTTTTACAAGTGGGTTGGACAAACTTTGCTGTTAATGTGGCCAAATGAGTCTCAGATCACCTCCAGAGGTTCCATCATGTAAAGGGAACATTTAAAGATAGTTTTTCAGTCATTTATTTTGCTGTATTAGATTAGTCATCATGTGCGTTAATATCACTGAAAGGGAATGACAAAATGTTGGCCATGCTATGAGAAAGCAGAAGTGAGTTTCAGGAAATGGCTTCACAATCACTCTCACTATTGACCACTCTGAGCAGAGCAGAGGAAACAGTCCAAGAGTAAAAGAAAAAAAAAGGGGATGGTGTGCAATTTCATTACAACGTACCAGACTTTCAAATCCCTGTCTGAGCTGTCATCTGCACAATATACTGTACTACTGTCATATGTGGTTTCTGATGAAGCCAGAAGATTGTCCACTAGCGAATCGATCGCGGATGGCGTCGTTCTTTTAAATACATTTTAAAAATGCTAAAATGGGTCACCAAATTTACTGGGGCGACCATTGATACACCTGGGCGGCCCGCCCAAGTAGGGGTGGGCGATATATCTTAAACTTTAGATTTGTCATATACATACAGGTAAAGACATGAAATCTGACCTCTGCATTTAACCCATCCTTAGGAGCAGTGCTGTTAAGGTCCCAGGGAGCAACTTGGGGTTGCAGACAGTAGGAACCGGGAATCAAACCTCCACAGCCGCCCCAATCGAATAGACTTGATGTATTGCTGCTTGTTCTACGCGGTATGTGGTAAATGACTATATTTCAGAATTAATCTCTGTTCATACTACAATGCCTGAAAAAAAATATCACATGACCCATTCACGTACACTGGGCATGCACGTGCCGGTGTAAACAGGAAGCACCACTGGACACGGGAATTGATGTAAAGCGCTCAAATAATAGCTTGACACCTGCACATGTAGGCAGTAGGTAGCATTATGGAATACAGAATTTAACTGCACAACAGCTGCTAGCAGAGACAACAAGGTCAGCAACGCTTGTAACTCCATGTTGAAATTAACAACTGGTGGTCAAGGGCGTTGTCGTTTGTTTTATTCCGGAAAAGGTTCACTTGGTGGGGCTTGACAAATCAGGGAAGGACACGTCATGATAAGATCCAATCAAGAAGCGAACGTGGGCGTCTGCGTCATCGTTTTCAAAGGTCTCTGTTTCCGTCCAGACTAAAACGCATCCCCGGAGTTTTAAAACTAAAACGGGGGTCTGCAGCGTTTTCAAACGTCTCCGTTTAAGGGGCTCGAAAACGCCAGAGTAGTGTGGACACTAGGCATAAACTAGGCGAAAGTTATGCGTTTGAAAACGAGAAGGTATTAGTTACACTGAACATACTATAAAAAGAAGATGTAATGATACTACGGGCTGAATATCAAACAACTTGTAAGAATAACAAAAGACGATACTTGAGTTTTCATATTGTTTATCAAATTAGTATTTTATTATTATTCTATAACATTGTCCAAGGCAAGGATTCATAGCTCAAAAAGCATTACAACCAACTTATTTATGGCCAATTATATCAGCTTCATTTCATTATCAGTTTCTAGAGTCAAATAATTACATATTCCCCAACACTGACTACATGTACTGAACTAAATACTAGCGTAATCATTTCTACTTAGCATCTGAAGTTGCACCTGTGCACCTATTTCTTTTTTTAGATGGCATTACATTTATTTTTAGTAAAGACCACAGCGGGTACTCGACAAAGATCACAGTCAGAAGAATATCCTCAGTTTAAAACTTAATCATCAGGCTTCGTGTCAACATCATCAGTGGACTTGTTGGTACGGGAGCTCCCTGCCTGAAATAACATGTTTTCATTTGGATAAGCAGCAGGTTATGTCTACATCCTGCTACAACAGGAGATCAGGCTTATTTTGCATGTCTACGATCCATAAATAATGCTTTCCCTCTTCACATAAAGGTATCCGTGTAAAACCGAGAACAGAACCGCGGCTTTGTTCGCTCGTCAACGTGATAAAAATAATACAAAGCAAAACATAGCTGCGAGCTGCAGTTCTTTGGGCCAAGTGCAGGCAGCACATCAAGCAGGGTACACTGCACACAGGTACACTGAGGTCTCATCTACCCACAGAACAATTTTGATCATGATCCGACAAAATGCTGCGGAGATGTGACTCATTTCCTGTTTTTGTGACTTTACAGCCGGCTTCGTTCAAATGTCACACAGCCAAATGGTTCGGATTAATGTTATCAGGCTGAATTAGTGATGTAGACACCAAATCAATGAGCGGTCAGGTGATGTTCATTCAATCAAAGCTTGTGATCGTGTGTCCGTGGCGTGCAGCAGCAGGAAGCTTGTTAATGATTGAAATGACGGTGGTGCAACCACAACAAGGAAACCACGGGAAACGGGATATGAAAGGCTCTGTGGTCATGTAGATCAAGGCGTACTGGCATTGTTACATGTAAATATAGGTTTATATTACTGTTAATAAAATCACACCAAATCTTTTCTCGAATAAACTCGAGGGAAATTACCTTTAACTATCCAGTTGCACAACTAAAACAATAAAAATGAATTAATTATTTCGTCAAAAATGAACTTATAGAGTGTGATGTTCAAGATTTATATAACAAAAACTGATTCAACAGTCTGAGATACAGTACTACTACACCAATATGCAACCACAGATATAACCCACATTCACTGGGTGAAATCTGTCAAAAACTGACCATTCCAAAGAACTCTTTCTGTGTGTGCTTCCTCCTGTACCTACGTATGTATTAGGGCTGTCTGAACCTACGTACATATTAGGGCTGTCAAAAATTACGTTTGAATATTCATTCTAAAAAAACAACATAGGTTCAAACTAGGGATGCACTGATACCGATACCAGTATCGGGTCCGATGTTGTGCTCATGTACTCGTACTCGCAAAACGGCTCCGATACAACGGCCATCATAGCACTTTACAGCAGCGCAACGTTAACCTCTCTTCACCATCTTTCGGGTCCTCACACTCCACCTCCCTGACGGTGCGGGCGAGACGGGCCAAACCCACAGACTGAAGATGATGCGCCCGACAAGGACGCATCAGGCCTCCGCCATGGTCTTAGCTGGCAGCGTGGACACAGAGGTTCACAGAGGGACATTCCCCATCCTTGGATACAAAGCCGACAGACTGTTGCAGCTCGTGAACACATCAAATCATTTCAAAAGGGAGAGACCCGCATCATTAATGTTTAATGATAATGACTAATGGTACGTGGTCTTCAACAGGAGTCTACTGGGTGTTAAATCAGTGAAACCTTGCTTCTGTTTATAATCTTCAGCGCTTCTACTTCAGAAACGCTTTCAACCCGACAATGACCGGCGTCTCTATCAGCACCTACAGGAGTGGATCTCTGCTCTCTCTCGTCCCTGATTTACATTGTCAGGCCTCAGAGCTACTTTACCAACCATTCATCTGTGTCTTATTGTTGATGGGATACACTCAGGAGGGAACAAAAGGAAGGAAACACAGCAGCGAGATGAGGGGTGACAACAATGGCCCTCCAGGAGAACACATGAGCTGCCGTCTGCAATTTAAACGCACCTCCAACAGCTCCGCATATTAACAGAGAGAACCGGGGAGGTGAAACGACTCGGCCGGGGCTGCAATCGTTTGCTGGGAATCCCCACCGTTCTGGGCGGGTCTGACCAGCTCCTGCTCTCTCTCTGTGTAACGCAAATCTTGCATCAGTCAGGGCCTTCGGGTGCAGAGTGAGTGAGTGAGTGAGCGCTTCCTCTCTGTGGGGGAGTTAACGTTTGCAGGCAGATAAAGACTAATCAGAATTGTTTAATTTAATTAAGCCAGAACATGACTCCGACGCAAAACCAGACAGCTACAAGACGAGATTAGTTTATAGAGCCAACGTTTCACCTGGTTTTTAAAAAAAAGCTCTTGGCCGTAAAACTTGTATTTGGGGTGTTGTAGTTTTTTTTATTTGAATGGCTCCTGCTGTATAAAACATGACGTCACATTGTGATTGAAGATGATAAATGTCAGACTAAAGGCCCTTACACACGAAATCGTTGGTCAACTGTTGGACGGTTTGGGGCCGTCAGTGAGCGTCTAGTTTTTGGACAAGGAGCGGTATGGAGAGTAATTCTTTCCTCCACGCAGGCGCAGGACGTAGGTGGTAGTCGGCTGTTAGCTTTAGTCTTTGCGGTGTGTTCAAACACAGGCGATGCGAGAGGACGCAAAAGGCGGCCTTCATCGCTGCTAATTCTCTGATGTTGGTTTGGTGTGTCTGGGCCTTAAAAAGACCACAATGCAAAGAATATTTCAGTAAGCTCCCCACGTTTTCTTTACTATAAAAACTCACTTTCTTGCTCTTACTGCTGCTCTGTCTGTGAATGTACACAAAAAGGACAAAAGCAGCAAGGTCGTTCACACTCTCTGGTATTCGTCAAAAGCCATTCTGGGAAATGAAGGAAGTCATTACACAAACTACGAGTACACAAAGACAGCTGCTTTGCTTTAGCAGCAGCAGCAGCAGTCTTGGCACAGCCGGTGAAAAAGGACAGCGAGTAGCAGTCCAGCGTACCGTCTGGTCACAGTCATGAACGAGGCTGAACGTGACGGGTTCATCTTGGGAAATGGATTGAAGCAGTCATGCTACAAAATAAAGTGACAAAGGATCCAGTCAGCGCAGCACACAACACAACTGGGATGCTCAGAGAACGATACATTAAGGCCTTGCTGTGGGCGATATGGCCTTAACATACTACTGTGATGTTGCATGGTATTTCTGCAGTAACAATATTGATGTGCGTCCTCCTGGACATGACTGACTGAGCCATCTGACTCTACTTTTCCATACCAGCTAACACCAGATAACTGAGGCCGTTGCTAAGAGATGTGACATCTGAAGTGCATCTTCAAGGAATCCTCTCATTGATCGTTCCTCTCTCTAACAAAATTATCAACAGGAACTGAAAAAAAATCTTAATTATGAAGTTATCCGAGACCTACAATTTCAGGGATCAATTTACTAAAAGGTTTCTTGAAATAAAACATTTAAATCTGTTCATCGTATCAACTATATACCACGTGGGTTGATAACTACGGAAGCCCGAAACGGACACGATTCAAACACAATTTTTTTCAAGAACACGTGAAAGCGAGGTTTGACATGTCGAGATAAAGAGATAATTAACTTGTTATCACAAGAAAAACAAACTGTTATTTTCTTTTATTACTTACAATTATGGCTGTCAATCCATTCAAATATTTAATTGCGATTAATCGCATGATTGTCCATAGTTTATCGCTATTAATCGCACATTTTTTACCTGTTCAAAATGTACCTTAAAAGGGAAATTTGTCAAGTATTTAATACTCTTATCAACATGGGAGTGGGAAAATATGCTGCTTTATGCAAATGTCTGTATATATTTATTATTGGAAATCAATTAACACAAAACAATGATACATATTGTCCAGAAACCCTCACAGGTACTGCAATTAGCATAAACAAATATACTCAAATCATAACATGGCAAACTGCAGCCCAACAGGCAACAACAGCTGTCAGTGTGTCAGTGTGCTGACTTGACTATGACTTGCCCCAAACTGCATGTGATTATCATAAAGTGGGCATGTTTGTAAAGGGGAGACTCGTGGGTACCCATAGAACCCATTTACATTCACACATCTGGAGGTCAGAGGTCAAGGGACCCCTTTGAAAATGACCATGACAGTTTTTCCTTGCCAAAATTTAGCGACACAAAACTTTTCTAGTTTCGGATGATGCCAGTATCTTCACTCTAGCTTTAAAACTGGGCCTCTTACAATCTAAAACTAAATAAAGAAATTAGTCGCGTTAACTTTGACAGCCCTACTTAGAATGTTTGGGTCAAATCATCTGACGGTAAATGCGTCCATGGATGTATACATCTTGACAGTGATGGAGGACTTGGTGAAGTTAGCTGAAGGATTTTGTGTCTGGATGTAGTCAGAGATTGTCAGGAATAGTCACTTCATTTTTTTTCTAGCAACTAAAAATCAAAGAATACAGACATTCCCCTACGTATACACCCATGCTGTCAGCTCAATCTGGGCCGTTTGAATGCATTTACTATCGGCTGATTTGACTCAAACATCATAAGTAATAAAATAAAATGTCCTTTTGTTAACAAATTCATTATTTCGCTATCTCGAGATAACGCTTGTTTTCTCGAGATAACAACATAATTAACTTGTAACTTGGCATTAAAAAATAGTTGAATCATGTCCGTTTCGTGCTTCCGTACATCCAAACACAGCAGACCTTTTATGTTAAAACTGTGCAATTATATGCGAGTGTTGACTCCCCTGAATGAGATGTAAGATCTGCTGTCATAACCCCAGGAGAAAGGCATTTCAAGCAGCCCGTCAGATTAACCATTTCTGCATGACTCGCAGTAAAAACAAATGGCCACCCCCGTTTCCCTGTTTCTGATGACAAAAGGTTGCAAGGTCGTCTAATTCCACCTTGAAATTCTACCCACTGCTGCTGCTAGCTATTCGGCATGCTCAAAATGAGATTTAGTCGTGTATTGCTAATGCAGAACTTCGTCATTCAACAGTTCATTAGCAGATATTAGAGATCACGCTCCACGGCTGCCTTTAAATAGACATTTTGAGGTTATCAAATGTTTGGTGCATTCATGGACTGCAGGAAATAAGAGACAACATGTTAATCATTGTTCATTCTACCGTCTCTAATGCACTTTGACTTCTGTGCTGCAGCCTGGAAGCTCAGCAAGGTTCTGAATATCCCGACAGCCTCACAAGGAGATGTCCTTGAGGTCAAAAAAAAAAAGGATGGATGGGTGGACCAGTTATTGGCATGTTCAATTTAGGCCTTTGCTTCACCTCCTGTCCTCCGGAGGATAAGCTCAACTCTCATGAGAAGAGGAATCGAGAGCACACCTCTGGAAAAGTGACACATCTGTGACACCTGACAGGGGTAGGGGTAGGGGTAAGGGTAGGGGTGTGTGTGGGTGTGTGTGTGTGTGTGTGTGTGTGTGTGTGTCTGTGTGTGTGGGGTGCGCACCCCGAAGGCAATGTCATTTCATAAGGAGCACGCCTTCGTGCTCGCCGAAGTCCCCGTTGTTACGGGAGACGAGCATAAATGATATGAGGGAGATGGGTCATCTGTCAGATGGAATACATTAGGGAAATTGTCTTTGAGAGATGACACAGTTTAGCGCAGCAGGAATGACAGCCACGCTGCAGGCGCACCGTCTAATCCCGTATTGGTGGTCAGCTAAACGGTGTACCGCTGACCTTGCTGCCCATTGCTACGCTCGTTTCTCCCTCTCTAGAGGAGGAGAGGGATGTGGCGAGGCATCACGCCACCTCCTACAATGTAGGAAAGAATCATTTGCTGGGAATCCCCATATTTCTGAGCGGGTCTGACCGGCTCCAGCTCTGAGTAAACTCAGTTAACATTAGGATTGCTGGTAGATAAATATTAAAGGGGAACTATTGTGCTCATTTTCAGGTGCATAGAAAAAAAAATATTAACCGATAACCAACCCTTGTTAACCGATTATTAACCATTAACTGACAAGATTAATGCGTTGCATGCAGCGGTGTGCCAGCTGCAGTGTATGAGCACAACAGACAACTGAGTCCTCAGTTCACCCGTCACGGAGCGTTACTATAGCAGCCACGGTGTTGCATGTAGTGTCGCAAACATGCAACCACTTTCCCAGGAACTCTCCACTGCACATTTAGTTTAGTTTAGCAGGTTGTCAGCTGTGTGTCTGCCCGGCGTAACGATAGCGAGTGTCCAATAAACAGTGTGTGTTTGTGCTACGTTAGCAGCTGTAGCGTTGCGTCGCCATTGTCACACACATACAGTCACAACTTTAGCGAGGTTCCGACAGACCGTGAGTGTGTGTGGCGGTGGTGAGTATGGGGTTATTGGTGGCGTTATAGCTGTGAACATAGGTGTAGCAGACAGTGTGTGTACAGTTTATTTGTCTGTGAATAAATGCTACAAGGCTACAACTCCTCCGCTCAAGCGAGCTCAAGAGCCGAGCCAACTTCCTGTATCTAGCAACGCCGGCTCAGACTCTCTTAAGGTGGACCAGTTTTTCTCCTTTAAGTGACAAGCCGCTCCTCTGAGTTAATCGGTTAAAATGCTTAATGTCGGTTAACGGTTTATTATTAACATCCCAAATATCAACATTTCATTTTTTAAATATAGTTAGTAAGTCCTGGTTATGGGAGAAAAATGTGTGTTTTTTAAATGTTGTTATGTACATTGCCTATACGGATGGATTAAATAACAGATCTGTTGGAGATTTAAATTTCTTTGTGGTGTCATAATTAAACTTAAAAGAAAATGCCACTTCATATCAAAAAGGTTGCCGACCCCCGGTCTAAACCATATCTGAAAAGGTTGAGTGATAAACATAGAATTAAAGTGGCTCAACAGGACAAGACGTGACCAGATATGTAAAACAATAATCACAGTCATGTTTTGACAGAACAGGAGCAGGTAACAGTAGCAGCTCAGTAGTCTCCATGTTGGTTTAATGGAACAAATGGGTCTGATGAATCGCCTGTAATTTCGTTCCCGTCATTAAAAGCTAAAAGCTAATTTGACCCCGTCGGCCGCTTCTAAAAGTTTGTTGTATCAATTACATCACAACACATTAAAATTAAAATATGGATTCACTACATAATGTGTTGTTCATCCACATCAATACACCCCACACCGGGTGGGAGCGAAACATCAGCCTCCACTGATGCAAACATGTTTCAGGGCTTCAGAACAAAGGTGATGTAAATTCCCATTCATGCTCTCATCGCCCTCTCAACTGACCCCGAGCTGCAGCGCCATTACCCCACGCTGGGTTGCCTCCTTCACAACGTATCTTGACCTACAGTGATGTTTTCATGCACTAAACACATTAAACTTTTACCAACGTCTGTAAGCTAGACACAAAAAGTATCCCTAAATAAAAAGCTTTTAAAAGTGCAGTGCTTTTAGAGCAGCTATTTGCATCGATCACAAAAACCCTGCCAGCACACAGAAAAACGACCAAAAATGGAGACATAATTTGACAAAGATCTGATGTACGATGGAGAATCATAAAGCTGTAAATTGTCTCAGTCTAACAGGTGCAACTGAGATAATTCAGGACAGTTAGAGAGATGTCAATCAAGCGTGATCTGCACACACCCACACAGTCCAGAGAATAAGTCTAATCAGCCAAGTAACTGATAACACTTGTGTGGGTGCACGATGGCTGTACAGAGGCTCTAACAAACCAGCAGCAGTTTCTCTTAAAGCTTCAGAGTGAGGTGATACACGTCGAGTTTACTCCAGCCCTCACTACTGCTCAGCACATCTGAAATATGATCAGTATTGTACCAAAACATTTATGCATTTTGAAGTTATGCATACAAACAGAAATGTGACGAGCTTTTTCTCCTGGTTAAGCAACGATGTTAAACCAATTCTCTGGTCCCGAGGGCTGGGTACTGATACTCGATACCTTTAAAGTATCGACAGATACAACCCAGTTCCAAGTAGTATCGAAACTTCTCCAGTCAAACGATACCGGCATTCGATCCTTTTTGTACCCAGATCTATAAAGAAACAACTATTTGTATGGTTTTACTGGCAGCCAATCAACACAGGCGTTCTTCACTTTAATGAGACACAGCAGCTACAACCCCGTACAGTCTGTGGTGTGGTGAAGTTTAGTGCCGCGTATTTGACGGAGTTGGCAGTTCAGTGGCAGTTTGCCACAAAAACGCCCAAAAGTACGGCTGTACTACACGCCTGTGGCGTCTGATAAGAATGAATGTGATGGTGGTGGCATTTTACCAAACTGAACGCTTCCACTCACGTGAAGAGTATCAAATGAAGTACTCCATTGGTTTCAGTATCATTTTAAGAGTACTGCTTCTGATACTGGTATCGTAATTTAAATGATAACCAGCCCTGGTCCCTGTTGTGGGACCAAATGTCATAGTATATACACGATATTAAAAATTTGAAATTATAACATTTTATACATCAAACAGCTATTCAAGGAAATAACTGGCAGATTAATTGATGAAAATAATCTTTAGTTGCAGCCCTAGTTGGTTTATTTTGAGAGAAATAAAAGGACGTGTGTGTGTGGCGGTGGTGAGTATGGGGTTATTGGTGGCGTTATAGCTGTGAACATAGGTGTAGCAGTTTGTGTACAGTTTATTTGTCAGTGAATAAATGCTACAGCTCCTCCGCTCAAGCAAGTTCAAGAGCCGAGCCAACTTCCTGTATCTAGCAACGCCAGCTCAGACTCTCTTAAGGTGGACCAGTTTTTCTCCTTTAAGTGACAAGCCACTCCTCTGAGTTAATCGGTTAAAATGCTTAATGTAAATAAAAGGACACAGAGGGATCTAAACAACTCACACATGTGTCTGGATGTTGTTATTCAGGAAAAACAACATGATGATAGATGATTTTGGTCTATGAAACGTCAGAAAATGGTGAAAAGTGTCCATCATAGTTTCTCATAGCCCCAAGTTGACATATTGAAATGACTTGTTTTGTCCGACCAACAGTCTCAAACCCAAAGATGCGTTGAAAGTCAATTGCATTTTGGAAGATCTAACTGTGTGGGTGAACTATTCATAAGTTAAAGGGGGTTTAAAACATCACAACAGTGGAAATGACCATCAGGATATGCAGCCTTATCTGTCTAGAGTGACCACTTGTGATTGGATCACATGATGCGGATCTCTATATGCAAATTAACACATACTGTAGCCTACATTATTTCCGTTTGCAAAGACCAAAAGCGTTGTTGTTTTTAACCGGGGGGGAAGACAGCAGTAGTATTTTCATATATATATATATATATATATATATGTTAGATCTGTGCAAACTGCAGAGCACCGGAACAAAAACACCAACACATCACCGACAACTTATTAAGCTATATAACTATATATCAAGGTATTTATATATTCGAGCGATCGAATCTCAATGCATCTTCAATGTGTCTTGGGTGCATTCACACCTGTACTTAGAGCTGTCCACCTGTGATCCGATTGCGAGACTTGAAAACATAACTCAAAACTGGGAAACAATGTGCTATCAATGTCTGCTATCTTACAGTCACCATCTCTGATCTCCTCACAGACCCAACAGACCACCCACTCATGGAACACGCAATGAAGACTTAATCCTGCTGGCTTTAGAGCACCTGTTTGTGCCCACTGTTGTGTGTGTGTGTGTGTGTGTGTGTGTGTGTGTGTGTGTGTGTGTGTGTGTGTGTGTGTGTGTGTGTGTGACACACTGATCAGGCCTCGTGCATGCTTTTGTCAACAACAGGGAAAAAGGGGGTCAGGTCAAAAAGGCAATACAAATAACCACGTAACAGTAACGCCACTTAATATGAATGCCGTTTCCTGCTAAACGTTCATACCTGAGGTAACTGTCGGACAAACAGGTTTGTTTTTTTTACAGGATGATTCATTCTTGACGCATGAAGCTGACAGTTCTCTGAAATGTACTTTTCAAATGATCAAGATTAATCCTGCAAAGTGGGCTAACGAATTGTAATTACCATAATTTGTTGCACCAAACGACACAGTGCATCTGTGTTTTAGTCAAAATGTGCCGACTGACTGAAAGAGGGAGCGTCAGCACAACACAAAAACACTATCAGAGTATGCTGTTGATGTTACAGCAATAGCTAATGCCGGGTACACACGACACGACAATCAAGATGATTTTGGGCTTGATTCCCCCTCCTGACGATCATCAGCAAAACCCCGATTCTTTAATGGTTCTAAAGATGATCTTTCCAGATGTTCCTGCGGTCTGAGGTATGTTAGGAGTGTTTTTATATCCCCCGATCGGCCTGTCCTGTTGTGTGTGGGGAACCCCGAGGACAGCCGATTACGCAGTCATGTGGGAAAGACAGATAGCCAATAGAGAACCAAGCTGACTGAAGAAGGAAGGACAACCACCGCCACCGTCATGGCGGCCGCGGCTAACGCATGAGCTAATGCAAAACGTGAAGCATAAAGTAGTAGTAGGATTAGGGCTGTACAATTATGGCCAAAATGATAATCACGATTATTGTTGATCAATATTAAAATCATTGATTTTAGCGACATAAACATTTTTATTGCACTTTCACATTAAAATAAACAGAGCTCTGATTTCACTTCCATGCTGCGCTACATTCCTGCTAATGTACAATGTAGAGCTGCACGATGTTGGAAAAAACTGACATTGCAATATGTTTTCTGCTATATATATATATATTGCAATATGAAATAAATACAGGAATATTCACCCTAAATTTATGTTAGCTACAATTTAAAGCTGAATGCTTCAATCTGGTGCACTTCGAGAGAAAATTTAGCAACATTAATTGGCTAGATAAACAATGTTATGCCCTCATTTAATCATAAACACACTGGTTGTACGGATAATATCTATCCCCAAAAAGTGAAGCCAAAACATCTCAATCACCAGCTGCTGGCTGTTAGTTTAGGAAGCGCTTGATTTGATATTTTCTATGAGCAGAAAGCAAATTTGAAACGTCAATATTGCAGGCGATCGTGTTCAGTTAATTGTGGGAAGCCAAAATTGTGATCGCGATTAATATTTGATTAATTGCCCTCAGTAAGTTGGAGCTCAGAAATGGAGGCCCAACTTGTTAATTTGTGGCAACAACGCAAGTGTTTATTTAACATTTCTCCATGTCTTCATCCATCCTTTGTGAATTTTCAGTACATAGTGCCAAAACATCGTTAATCTTCCTGCCTTCCAGCCTTTAACTGAGCATAGCTTTCTGCTCTTGAAATGTAGCCTCATGCAAGTATTTGACGTTAGCTAAATGCCACTAGCTTAACATAATGAGTTAAATCACACTAGTAAAGGGTTTATGATGCACCTGCTGAGCGAAGCAGCCGAGCTAATGATAGCAACATTAGCTTGGCTGGCCAGGGTGTTCTTTAATGAAACCGAGTGTCTTTCAAAGGGACAAAGCTCCGTTGTTTTAGCTATGGATGAATGACTTAATCACACACCTCTCTGGGTAGAGTTGAGCTGAACTCCAGCAGTTGTCATAATTAAATTTCTACAAGAACAACGGGGAGGATTTCTGTCTGGAGCTATATGAATATGTTTAACTGCGTCTCACAAGTGAAATCTGTCCTCTGACAGAGTACTGCAGCCTGACTCTGATATCATACCGAAAAAAAATCAACACCTAAAGACCTAAAGTCTGATCTTGTCTCTTTGGTACTACGTAAAGATAAGTAAAGATTATTGTACACACCCCTGTGTGTATTTAGGTAAAAATATTCATGGGTCCTGCTGTAGGCATGAAGAGCACAGCTCTTACTTGAGTTTCAAGTTTTAATGATTCACACTTGAGAATAACAAAACTAGCAGAGAGACTCTCACCTTCACCCTTCACTTAATGACTCAAACTCAGTGGTGGAATGTAACTAAGTACATTTACTCAAGTACGGTACTTTGAGTATCTCCATTTTCATGCTACTTTATACTTTTAGACCACTACATCTCAGAGGCAAATAATGTACCGTTTACTCCACTACATTTATCTGACAGCTTTAGTTACTAGTTATTTTTGTAGATTTGAATTACTAAAACAACTTTTAAATTAGTTGAAATGTTTTTTGTTTTTTTTAAAACCCAATTGCGATATGATTTGCGATATTTTACATCATTATTCTCATTTTTTTCATAGAATTTATTGCAGGAGTACAGGAGTTAACATGCATTTACATTTGCTTCCATATGATGTTCATGCTTATATCACTCCTACAATTTTAAATATATTTTATAGTGCTTTAGTAAAATTGATAGGAAATTAGAATAAAAATATAGAAAAAAAGAAAATAATAACAATAATAATACTAATAATAAATAAAACAATTCAAAACAAAACCAAACAAGAAAAAATATTATTATATGAATTATTATCATATTCACTGTAAAACATATTAACATGATTATGGTGTGATTTTTTGCAGGGATCTGTACCAAACAAATATGTTTTCTCATGTCCGTAGAAAGATTTTAAAAAGGCAGATCGCAAAACTACGGCGTACTGATGAAGTGCAGACGTTCCTCTGTTTGGTTCCCATTTAAATGATTCCGCAAGTTATCCAATTAAGCATGATGTCATGGCAGTTACACGCCCCATCGCTATGGCGATCAGCTGAGAAAAAGCACGTCGTACCAAAAGTTACTTGAGTCGAGCCGAGCTACGCAGTGGAAACACGCTTTATGATTTAAGCTTGAGATTTAACTTTAAAGTCACGTGCGTCAGTCTAGAAAGTTTTACTACAAATCATCTTTTTGTTCAAATTGTCCCAACGCTAAAGAATATACAGTATAATGTATGTCACTATTTGGTGCTGATAGTATCTACAAAGCACCATTGTTGTGCTTCTCCTGTGTGGAGGTGATGCAACATCCTCCATCTCTGATGTTAACCAAAGCTCAGCTTCCAGACTGCAGCGAGTCAAGCTGCGAGTGAGGATCCCCGTCTCCCTGACACACATTTAGCATTTCCTGAGTGCAAGACGAGTGCAGGCCGAACAAAACTACCATACAAAAATCTGTGTTGTATCTAATTTGTTGTATTGGAATTGTTTGCATTGATAACCAGTGGTACACATACAGTACATCATTTGCTGCTGTTACTTGGAAAGAATGCAGCAAAATATGCACTATAAGCGTGACAGTAGAACTGCGACCTTGGACAAAACCTGGAGCATCTAAATCGTATGTGTTGTCCACATTCAAAGGTCATTCACAGTGCAGAGAGCTGGTAGTTACACAGGACTGCCCTGTGAGGGAAAGGTAACAGGGTTGATTGAACCATCTTTGTCAAAGTGTTCTTGAATGTGGGTCACAACACTGATGCTCACACGCTCTGAATGCTGCTGACCCCTCCACTAAAAAGGTTTATCTAACGCTATGTTCCTATCACCAGTATTTATTATTCCGTACTGACTTACTGCTCGGATCTAAAGGCCCTGACACACCAAGCCGTCGGTCATCCGTCGGACAGTTTGGGGCCATCGGTGAGCGTCGGCCAAGTTTTTGCGATGTGTCCCGCGCCGTCGGCTCTATCCTGCCTGTGATGTAGTTCTTTCGGCGGATTTAGCATGTTGAATTGGCGGCGGAGCTTGTCAGTGACAGAAATCACTCTGATTGGCTGTTCAGCTTAAACGATTCAGTGCACGAGAAGAGAAACGGAAGTGAGGAAAGCAAGCCAACGAGTAAAGTCAAGAGGAAAAACACCGAAGGCTCTTCACATTGTTCATCTTCATCTCATCTGATCATTCCAACACACGGTATATATATATATATACGTGACAAGTTTTGTTGCATTGAAGTGACATTTAAAACGATTATGTGGCCTGACATCTCACTGTTCCCTAAGAACTGATTGATGACGCACTGTAGCTGCAAAAAAAAAAAAAGGAATAAATTCTGATATGACTGTTCAGAATAAGGTCACATTAATTTAAATATGCTGTGCGTCAGAATAAGGAGTACATACAGTATGGGATGGATCACAGCATAAAATAAATATAAGAAGTACCAGATTGAAAATCACAGTGTACATTACATCCGAGTCTAAATTAAACTTTAGACACCGTTGGCCTGATGTGGCTGTCTGGTGTCTCACTTCCACAACACCATCAATCAAGGTCTGTAACACGTATTAGTCAACACAAGACCAGGTGTTCTATAGGCTCTGCATTATTAATCAGTACGTCTTGTTGCTCGCCATGTTCACCACTTAGCAATTTGTAAGCATTTTGCTCGCAGCTCTGTGCAACCAAACACCGCTGACTGCCTGAATCACTTCAAGATATTCAACCAGCCGGCTGAGAGGAACCAACAAACACTCATAATACCCTGCTATTCTTCAACCTATATGTGTCAATTATGTGTGTTACTGTCTCTGTACAATTATTAGCCAAGTCTGTGCCTTGACAGTACTTAATAAAATAAAGTGTCTAGGGACACAACAATTATTTTCATTATTGATCAATCTGCCCACAATTTCTGTTATTCCATGAAATGTGAAAAGTGCCCAATTAGAGAGCCCAAAGTGACATATTCAAATGTTCGGTCTGCCCAAAAGTCCAAAACCCGAAAGGTAAGTCATTCACTGTCATTCACTGTTATGAGAAACAAAAGCAGCAAATCCTCACATTTGTGAAGCTGGAACTAACAAATGCTTCTCATCATTGAACGCTAAATAGTACCAGAAGCACAAATACTACAAAACGTGATCATATCTTAGTGTGCAAATTAGGGGTGTAACAATTATGGATGCACTGATACGGATACCAGAATCGGTTATCGGGTCCGATACTGTGCTCATGTACTCGTACTCGCAAAACGGCTCCGATACAACGGCACTGATACCACTTTACAGCAGCGTGACGTTAACCTCTCGTCACCATCTTCCGGGTCCTATCGCACGCGCTCACGCTCCTACTTTCTGACGGTGTGGGCGAGACGGGTATCGCTGCATCCCTAGTAACGATCCATCGATATGGATCGATGTATCGATTCAATGATCAACGATCCAATATCACCGATGGAAATTCACTGGTATTGGTATCAACTACTAGATTTCTGGTACCCTGACATCCCTAGTCAGTAGTATGTAGTAGGCGGTTTCGAATACAACCCTATGTGTATGAATCCTTGGACTAATCTTACCTGTATAACCTGCCATACAGCCCCACGAAGACACCATGGCCAGCAACCATTTGAACATGACCCCTTCGATGTGCCAGAAAGTGGAGCTGTCCCATATTCTCAGCGGCTGCAGGAGCACCAGGTACAAGCAGTAGGACGGGATGGCTACACAGTTGTTGAAGAACATGAACACAAAACGGATCACAGCTTTGAGCAGAACCCAGCCCAGTTTGCCGGCCCCGTCCAAGAGCTGTGCCATCCTGATACACACCGTCTGGAAAAACAGAGAGACAGCAGACAGACAGACAGCAGCAGTTAGCATCTCTGGTTTAAGCTAAAAGTCATGTGTGTGCACAACATTATCCTTACTGTAAACAAACTGGAAACAGGACACAAATCCGCTAATAACCTCAGTACAGTGTGGAAACCCAGAGGAGTGCCGCTAACCGGTTGAGGGTGAGGCTATTACACGGATTTAAACTGTAACACACGTGTAATAAAGAGAGTAATATCTATATCTATATATACATGCATACATACATACATATATAAAGTGACGGATGAAGGTAATTGTTGAGATAGGACTTAAAAACTTTTTTAACCAAATGACTAAATATAGAGTATATTTATATATTTAGTCATTTGGTTAAAAAATTATTGTTGTTGATTATTGTCTTGAAAATAAAAGACATTAAATTTGTTTAATATTTATTATTAAATATATAAATATGAATAAATATATTAAGCGACAGATGTACGTAATTGTTGAGATAAGAGTTAAAAACTTTTTTCTAATTATTAAAAAAAAAAATCTATATTTGTATAATAAAACATTATTATAGAAAAATGTCATTGTTTTATTACTTTAATATTTTAGTTTGATTAATGTCTTGAAAATAAAGATTTGTTTATTATGATTATTATTATTATTATTATTATTATTATTATTATTAATATTAATAATAATAATAAAAATAAAAATAATAGAGACGCTGTTTTCTGATTATTAATCAATAGGTTTTTATTCTGTGGCTATTTGTTTTGCCTGCTAGCTAACTAGCCTTTACAGTAATTAACTTTTTTTTTTTAATTATTAAAACATTTTTTTTTATATATTTGTATAATAAAACATTAAGGTAAGATAAGATATTCCTTTATTAGTCCCGCAGTGGGGAAATGTACAGTGTACAGCAGCAAAGGGGATAGTGCAAAAAACAAGATGCATCAGCTAACACAGTAAAAAAAGAGCTAAACAAAGTGTAACAAAATATGAACCATTTAAATAGAAGGAAGTATAAAAATTATTATAGAAAAAAGTAGTTTTCATTGTTGATTGATTAATGTCTTGAAAATAAAGATGTGTTTATAATTATTATTATTAATAATAATAATAATAATGTAATAAATTTGTATAATAAAACATTAATATAGAAAAAAAGTAGTTTTCATTGTTATATTACTTTAATATTTTTGTTCGATTAATGTCTTGAAAATAAAGATTTGTTTATTATTATTATTATTATTAATAACAATAATAATAGAGACGTTGTTTTCTGATTATTATTCAATAGGTTTTATTCTGTGGTTATTTTTTACAGTAATGCATGCAACTTTTCTTTTTAATTATTAAAACATATTTTTTTATATTTGTATAATAAAACATGATTATAGAAAAATATCATTGTTTTATTACTTTAATATTTTTGTTTGATTAATGTCTTGAAAATAAAGATTTGTTTATTATTATTATTATTATTATTATTAATAACAATAATAATAGAGATGCTGTTTTCTGATTATTATTCAATAAGTTTTATTCTGTGGCTATTTTTTACAGTAATGCATGCAACTTTTTTTTTAATTATTAAAACATATTTTTTTATATTTGTATAATAAAACATGATTATAGAAAAATGTCATTGTTTTAATAATTTAATATTTTTGTTTGACTAATGTCTTGAAAATAAAGACTTGTTTAATAATAATAATAATAATAATAATAATAATTATTATTATTATTATATATACATATATAAATATATAAAGCCACAGATTAAGGTAATTATTGAGCTAGGACTTAAAAACACAGTAAAAAAAGAGCTAAACAAAGTGTAACAAAATATGAACCATTTAAATAGAAGGAAGTTTTCATTGTTCATTGATTAATGTCTTGAAAATAAAGATGTGTTTATAATTATTATTAATAATAATAATAATAACAATAATAATGTAATAAATATAATATATTTGTATAATAAAACATTAATATAGAAAAAAAAGTAGTTTTCATTGTTATATTACTTTAATATTTTTGTTCGATTAATGTCTTGAAAATAAAGATTTGTTTATTATTATTATTATTATTATTTTTTTTTTTAATTTTATTTACTTTTTTTAAAATATTTTTTGTATAATAAAACATTAGTATTATAATATATATTATCATTAATAATAATAATAATAGAGACGCTGTTTTCTGATTATTATTCAATAGGTTTTATTTATTTATTTATTTGTATTGTATTTGTTTGTGCCTGCTAGCTAGCCATCTATCTTTACAGTAATGCAATCACAGCACCATAAAAGGACCAGGGGGGTCATATGCTAGCTGGCTAGCAGCTGAGTTAGCATAACGGGAATGTTAACAGATATGTGTGTCCGGTAATAAAGACTACAACAGAACTACAAAACACAAAAACACACAACCAATGAGAGAATGAACTGAAAGTCTTCAGGTGTGTTATGAGCCAGTAACTCTGGATACTCTGGTGTATGTATGTCAGTAATGTAGTTCAGTAAAGTGTGGCTCAACTCACCCAGTTAATGTCGCTGAAGCATCCAGAGGACGGCCAGAGAGAGGTGAAGCTAACCGCTAACCGTTAACCGTTAACCGTTAACCGCTAACCGTCGGAGCTCGAGCGGATAGATAAACGGTGTCACGTGCAGCAGCAGCAGCTAACCCGGTTAATAAACGGTTCTAAGTTAGCATCTTGATGCTAGTTGACGTCTCTCATAATAATCTCCCGGTAACGTTACAACAACAATCCCTAAACGGTAACACCGCGGGAGCACCCATCTAGCTAGCTCGCGCTATCCGGTGGACGGTGGACGGTTGACTCCCGTTAACGGTTCCGTTAGCTCCGTTAGCTCGCTAGCTAGCTGGCTAGCAAGCAGCTCCACTGTTTGGTCGCTGCTGGATCCATCTCAGCCGGAGACACCGGGATAATCACTCTGATGCTTCATCATCATCATCATCAGCTAGCTAGGACTGAGCTCTCCCGTTAACGGCTGCTCTGCTCCGGTTCGGTTCGGTTCTGTTTGGGCCCTGGAGGAGGATGATGAACGCTGCTGCTGGTTCTGGTTGTTGTTACACGGACTGAAGACGACATAAGCAGCCCATTAGATGAGGAGGCAGAGCGGTGTGTTGGTGTTGAGCTGACCGGGACCCGTTATCTTCCTCCAGAACCTCCTCGATCACACAGAGAGAGTCAATGTACACACGAGATCACAGGAGTCCGACCGGACACGAGTCCACGTCGCCTTCACAATAAAAGAGAGACAGATAGAGGTAGGTGTTGAGATTGGACTTTTAAATGACTAAATATAATATTATATATTTGTATAATAAAACATTATTATAGAGAAAAATATTTTTCCTTGTTTTAATAATTTAATATTTTGTTTGATTAATATATATATATATAAAGTGATATATATATATATACATATATATATATATATGTATATATATATATTAAGCAACAGATGTAGGTAACTGTTGAGATAGGACTTTAAAACTTTTTTTTTAATGATTAAAAATATTACTTTTTATTATTTTTTTTATTTTATATTAATAAAACATTATTATAGAGAAAAGGTTGTTTTCATTGTTTTATTACTTTAATATTTGGTTCGATTAATGTATTGAAAATAAAGATTTGTTCATTAATAATAATTATTATTATATATATATATTTATATATATATATATAGAGAGAGAGAGAGAGAGAGAGAGAGGGAGAGAAAAAAAATATAAATATATATCTATAAATAAATATAAATATATAAATAAATATAAATATATCAATATATAAATATGAATAAATATATAACCACGTTTGTTAGATTCTGCTCAGTATTTTGTATTAGATGAAAAGAAACCTTGCTTTCGTATGCCTAATGTCTTAAAAATAAAGATTTGTTTAATATATATACATACATATATACACACGTATATACAAATATATATTTATACACACGTATATATATATATATATATATATATATATATATGACATCAGTTGGATATTGTACTTTAGTAGTGCAAATTCCCTAAAAAATGTGCAATTAATATGTTGCATTGTGAAGCATGACTGGCATTGGAAATGACATCAATGCATCTTGACATAAAAAGGGAAAATTAATACATATAAATCTTAAATAAGTGTACAAATTGGAAAAAAAAAATATATATATATATATATACCAACTTGCAGGAAAGTATACAATCAAGAAAAGTAGTAGTAGTAGTGCCAAATGATGACTTTGGAATTCCTTGGTTTAAATATGGTATACAAAAATCACATTGCATGTACAGTAAAACGTTTTATTTTGAAAACCAGGGTGCGGAACTTTTATTTTGTTAATCTCTCGGACTTGACGCTCGTGTGTTCACCTGACGAGCTTCTCTCCGTTAAAGTGCGCAGACTCTCTGATGTCAGGAGCTGATGGTGGTTTCAGTATCCATCAAAAAGAAACTACTTTTCTAATGTAGTGACTGAATCTGATGATGACCTCATCTGAGATCATCTGGACTCATTTCCGGAAACGAGGTATTTTCAGATTACATCACCAGTGTGGGTGCATGAGTTCACTGGTACAAATCAATGTGTTTAGTTAAATTGTAACCGGAAACAGCTGGTGAGCTAATGGAGTTTGCATTCATTTTATGTTGTTATTGTATGTTAGAATTTGAGGTAGAGCTAAAGTGTTATAATGGGGGAACTAATATGAAAATATTCTAGTTTTGTAGGGTGATATAAAATGTTACACTGTCTGAATTAACACATGCAACCATCTATTCGAAAAGTCTAAATGCTGACATTTTAATACTGTAATTTAGACAAGAGTGGAGTTGACATGAGAGATTTTAGTGCCCTTTAGACAAAGATGTCCATTTAATGACTGTTCTGCCCCCTGATGGCTCTTTATGTTATCACACTTCGTGTAGAATAGATGACAGTAAATCCAAGGACTTTCAAATTGTCCTGGAGATTACTTACATGCATGAAATACTATTGGATACAGAATATGGACAGGGAATTAAAAGCAATTTTTTTTTACTCTGAAAATCTTCCCCCCTTCAGATTGAAGGCCTGTAATGTGTGGATGCTGAAACTGCAACCACAGACAACAAATTAAATTATAATAAACAAAGATTTTTCTTTAACACCCGTCTTCAATATCCACTTCTGTACAGGACTGAGAAATATGTACAATAATATACAATAAGTATTTGATTTGTGTCTCTTTTTGCATTTTATTTATAGGTTATTATGATTTTGTAGATATTTTATTTTTTATATTAATATGTATATATTAATATAAATATATATTTAAATCTCTATATATGAATATATATATATGAATATATATATATATATTATTTTGCATATAGGAGTTATTTGATTTGTTGACCAAAATGTGACATATTCATGTAAAAAAATAAAAAATAAAATACTAATTACAAAAAAATTCTGTAAATTTGTACCTTTGTAAATGTGCAAATTTAAGTGCTGCTACTACCGTTTCTATATTTTTATTTAATGCTGCTATTACTGTTTTTATTACCACCTATTTTTATTTATTTGTTTTAATCTTAACTACGATGAGGGAAGCCTGCAAAATATCAATGTACCTGAGTATAATGACAGTAAAGATCATTCTAAAATCTGATTATTGTGTCCTTTACACCTGGTGAACATTATTTTTGGAAGGATTACACAAAATGTGCAGCATTAAAATTGATTCTGGTCTTTTAATCATTGAAAAAAATATGTACATATTCAGTTTCTACAAGACAAAACAGGTCACAAGCTCAAGCTGTTTTTAAAAAGCACAGAGTGGACGTCCCGCTAGAAGCGAGCGTAGGCACTCCTCTGTGGAGCCGGCTGAGCTGCGCTCTGCTGCAGCTGATGGCGGAGCTGCTGGGAGTAAGGGTCCTCCAGGGATTTGACCGACACCGTCGTCTTGGGCCCGGTCTTCCACTCGATGCCGCTCTCGTCCACCACGGAGGCCTCCACGGTGACGGTGTGGGTGCCCAAGACGGAGAAGTTCAGCAAGAACTGGGTGCTGAAGTAGTCGTTGTGGGGTTCTACCCGCTGCTCGATCTCGTTAGTTTTAGTGTCGAGTGGAATCTGAAAGGGAAAAAACACGGAAATGAGACAAATATGTGAGTCGTATCATCATCGGAGCAGCAACAAATGGAGAATATAGTGTATAATAAAAGCATTTCCTAACTATCTGAGGAGCAACCAAAGATGAAGGCAGATACCTTGTACTCAGGTCCTGTCTTGCTTTGTAGGACTGAAGTGACGTTGAGACAGACGGATTGGATTTTTCTGAAGAGTCCTGGCGTGGAACCGTGCTGCACCACCCCCTCCACCTTCAGAGTCAGCTGCTGGCTGCTCTGCACTGGGATCGGTTCGCTCGGCGTTCGTGGAGAAGGAGAGAGGGCGAGCTGGAGAAGAAAAAAAAAAAAAAAAGACGTACATGGGTCAGATAAAGAAAGACTGTTGTATGTAGCTGCAACTGTACTGTTTGTTCCTTTTGCACTGCGTGTTGAAACACTTAAAGGGTTTGAGGGAGTTTGCCAAAAGGTTGATCTTTATAAGGTCATCAGTTATGAGGGTGTGGCTTTCCCATTCTTCCTTTTGTTGATGAAGTGGTTATTAACAATCAAAGGCATCCTATGTCGTCCCGAGGATATGTAGATCTAATAAACCTACACAAAGAGCAAGTTTAAAAGTGTAATAATGAATATATAAATCATATCCCTCATACATTAGTAATACACACGTTTACTTAGTAGTAGTGAGCTCGCTGTACTACTTTCTATCTATCATTCTGTTTGGCATCTATAGTTGTGAATTGGGATGTACATGTGTTTTTTTGCTTTTCTAATTAAAGTGAGTTACCGTACCTTGATGCTTGTTGACTGGAGCTTTTGGAAGAAATACCTCTGGAGAGACAGCGGGACCTTGAGCAAAGCTATGACGGCATCACAGAGACAACCTGTATGCTGCAAAACAATAACAGCAAACGAGCAAGGTTAGAACAGTTTAGAATGTTCTATCAGATTTTATTTGATTTCAGTTTTGACTTTTCAATTTCATTTGAGTTAGTTTTCAGAGTGTGTTTGCTAGTTTTAGTTTTTATATATTTTAGTTTTAGTTTGTTTTTGTTGGTGCCAGGTATAATGTCTCAGTATGTAGCTACATAAACATACAAAATAAATGGTTGGAGAACTGTATAGGAATGGCCATAATGTTTAATGTTTTATCTTTGTGCTACTTGTGTCCGATGTGAAGCGATTGTTACATAACGCCGTCTCCTGGAAGGTCAAATCTGTTAAATTTCTGTGGTTTAATGTCACGAGAGTTGACGGAAATTCATGCTGTCTCCTTTTTCTGGTAGTAATATAGGCCTTTTATTATGGAGGACTAAAGCTGCCATTATAATAAATAAATAAATGACTCAATAACTAATTGACTAAGTGACTAAGTAACTAACTAACTAACTAACTACATAAATACATACATAAATAAATAAATAAATAGATAAATAAATAAAGAAAGAAATGTAGAAATAAAAGCCTCAATTATCAAATAAATGTGAGGGTTAATTTGAAAATAAATAAAAAAATGAATGAATTAATTTTTATTTTCACTAGTTCTTTAAAAAGGCAATATTGGTTCAGTTTTCTTAAAGCATACATTTAATTTTTAGTTTCAGTTTACGAACACTATGTTTCACTACTTATTTTCGTTTTAATTTCAGTTTTAGTTCACTATAATAACCCTGCAAACAATATTTATATTTTAATTATTGACATTATATTTTCTATTGTCATTTTGCTTTATTTAACCAGGTAAAAGTCTTGTCGAGATTAAAAACATTAACAGGCCTGCATGGACAATATCCAGTTAAGACGCATATACATGTAGGAGTTAACAAAACAAGCTAAAATTAATTAAAAAAAATTATTAAAAGCAAACACCAAAGAGAACAAGTTATAAGAATACATACTACATATATAATACCAGATAAAAGCAGAGCATTTGCAGCCATTTGCACTTTGCATATCTGGACACCTTGCCAGTAAATCATTAGCATAAATAATTTAGCGATCACATGGTTTTCTATATTAATCTCACCAGGTGTGAAACAGGAGGGTGTTTCTTGGTGAGGCCCTCCACTTCCTCCAACACACGGCTGAAGACCGACATCATCCGTCGCTCATATTCGCTCTCTGTCTGGACCGACCCCAGGGTGCCATAGTCCTGAAAACTAGATTACAGAGAGAGAGAGAGACGATCTGTTAGAGACCAACGTCTGCAAGGAGAACGCCTTCAGGGTGTTGTGTGTGTTATAGTAGCAAAGCACTTTCAATAGAAAACACTTGAGTACATGACACAGTGAAAAACCCTTTTATCAAATGAAATATATTTATTTTCATTGCGTTTGACTACGTTTATTTCTCCTAAACAAATTAATTCAAATCACATAGTTCTCACCTGGCTGCCTGTGGGTCCAGTATCAGCGCCTCGATCACGTGGGAGACGAGCAAACAGCTCTGTTGTTGTCTGAGCAGCAGACGGTTAAGAGAAACATTAAAGACAGAAGACATCACAGCAGAGGAACCAGGGTTGTCATCATAAAAAAAAGACAGACGTGATGTGACTGAGGCGGGTTTTGAGGATACAGCTCCACATTGCGAAGGGTGGCGTAATCGGCGTCAAACGACGACTGGTGTAGATCGGCGTAGCGAGCTGCGAGACTTCTGAACTCATCCATGCACACCTTCATCTGGGAAAAGAGGTGAATTGATGATTAACTACATTTGGAAACATTAACCATCTCATCACCTCAGATTAAAGGGCCGGACCATTATTTATTTTATTGTTTTTTATGTTTTTATATCATTCTGTAGCTTCCCAGTAGTGTTCCTTGTGTGTTCAAATTTTGACCAAAGTGTGTACGTTTTAGCATCAAAATGCTATTTTCCCCGTCAAGCTCTTCTAACAACTTTTTCCCACGTGATCTGACGTAGGTTTCTGCATGATGACGCTGCTACATGTACAGTATATAAATATACCCTTATAGTGTTACATACAGTAACTTCGATGGTGGTCTGCCTGCTCCCAGTTTGGAGAAGCAGACAGGAGTGCCGACACGGGAGCTAAGCAACGTACTGCTGTGTGAACGCCACATTAGTTTGGATCCAGAAGTCACACAATAACTCAAACAAACTACCCGATCGAGGCAGCGGTAGATCAGCAACTTCTGTCTGGTGATATATAGGACGGCGATATTACAGCTTCAATTTCCCGTCAGAAAGGGCGAGGTAAAGGTGTCAAAATATTCAAAATATAGTGTACACTTCAACTGATATTGATTTTTTTTTTAGATGTAAAATACGTTTTTCTGCTGCTCCCGTCCACAGCCGCTTTACCTCGCCGTCAGACAGCCCTTTCCGATGGGGAACTGAAGCCGTTATATTGCCGTCTTACATATCACCAGACTCCATTCACAAAAACAGTAACTTTACCTCACAGAATGCGGGAGTATAGTTTCATTTATTTCCAAATTTAGCACAGCTAGGTTTGACTCAGCTAGCGATACTGTAGCATTCATAACCTTATTGACTAGCTCAGATTAGCTTACTTGGGTATCCTAAGTCACTGATTTTTGCAACAGCTGAGTGGGCGTTTCCATTTGAAAAAAACATAACAGAACATAAATGGACCCGCCCTTTAAGTTCAGGTCCTGATTATGAATATGTGTCAAAACTTCCCCTAAATGACCACAAATTGATGCCATCTAGCAGTGTGGTGAGTGTGTGGTGAGTGTGTGGTGAGTGTGTGGTGTGCTACAGCATGTTACAACATGATAGGTGCCATTCCCTGCAGGCGTAGACGACTGTAACTACCACGCTATAATAAGTGTTTTACCTGCATGGCGATGCGGCCGCACCGCTGCAGGTCATTGCCTGAGGTGAGGGCGATGGTGGTGGCGATGGCCGGAGGGGGGCTGGTTTTCAGGCTGTTGCAGGTACAGATGAGCTGCGACAGGGCCTGCAGGGTGTCGATCCGCAGCTTGATGAACTCACACTGGAATGTAAGCGGGCTCAGAGGAGTGCTGGCAGCCTGGAGGAAGGGATTAATCAGATAACAGGACATAAACACCACAGTTGAATGTCGCCACAGTGTCTAGTTGAGTTGACCTAACAAGATACAATCAGGTATTAGCTGACTTAATCCATTAACAACTTGAGATGCTGTGAAATCGGCTTCAAGACTCTCCAGACGGAGCAGCTTTCAGCGTGTGTCACTGGTGAAGTGGGAGGATGAATTGTATTAATGTTTTATGACAAGCAGATGCCCGACAGTGAACTGACTGTGAGGGAAGCGATGCCCTTTTGGTAGGAGCGCAGGGCCTCAGCGATGGCGCTCATGGCTCCGCTGTAGTCTCCGTCCTCCACGTGACTCAGGCATTGCTCCGCCTGGGAAAACTCCTTCAGGCTGTTCAGCCAGAAGTAGAAGTGCTCCGACGCCACGCGGGTCCGCATACTCTGGTACAGCTCGCTGGAGAACTCGTGGCATCCCTGTAAGATTAAGGAGAATATTTCATTGTGTGTCCGGTGCAGGATTTGGCAGCACGGTGTCACTGTGGCTTCTTCAGCTGTTGTGACACCTTTTAATTCAAACAAATAGATGCTTCTGCCTCAGGAGACCAGTTCTACAAAAGACTGAAGGGTTAAAGGGATAGGTCAGGTGTTTTGAAGTGAGGTTGCATGAGGTACTGATCCATATTCAGTGTACTTGACGCTCGGCACGCCCCCAGCTTGGAGAAACAGACGGGAGTTAACGCACGGAACCAAAGTAATGTACTGCTGTGGACCGGGTCGGCAGCCAAACAGATTTTAGACACCTAAAAGAAAGGCTCACCTAGAAAGATCAACATCAGTTGAAGTGTACGCTCAATTTAGAATATTTTTGCCGTCAGACAACTATACAGTTAATGTTTCCAACAGGAAACTGAAGCCGTTGTATCCATCTATGCTCTCGCCAAAGCAACCAGACTCCACTGAAAAAAACAGTAATTTTACATCACAGAACACGGGGAGTTGTTGGTCTATTGCTGCCTCTATCGGTTAGTTTGTTTGTGTTATTGTGTGACTTTGGTTAGTCGGATTAACCAAAGTCACACAATGACAGAAACAAACTAACCAATCGAGGCAGCGGTAGACCAGCAACCCTCTTGTGTTCTGCAAGGTAAAAATGAGTTTTTTTTCAATGGAGTTTGGTGGCTTTGACTTCGGCTTCAGTTCCCTGTTGGAAAGGGCTGTCTGACGGCAAAGTAAAGAGGTGAAAATATTATAAATATAGCATACACTTGAGCTGATATTGTTTTTTTTGGTGGGTCTTTCTTTTAGGTGGCTAAATTCCTTTTTTGCTGCCGTCCCCTTCCACAGCAGTACATTACTTTGCTCCCATGCGGTAACTCCTCTCTGTTTCTCCAAACTGGGGTGGTGCTGACCGCCATCTACTGTAGGTAATACACTGACTATGGAAAAGTACCTCATACAATCCCACTTCAAAACACACAAACTATCCTTTTAAGCTTCATTTTAAATTATATGTCTGGTTGTGTACAAGCAGAGCAGATTACCATGCGTGAGGCTTGTCTTGCGATGCGGTACACCGTCCAGCCGTTAGCCACATTCTCCAGCTGCTGTTTGATGACAGTCTTCACTTCGGCTGACAGAGACGATTGGCTAGCAACAAAAATCACTGTTGCCAAGGAAACCTGCAGAAATCCCAGTGTAAGAGATGAGTGTTGAAATCCCAAATCAGAGACAAACAAGAACAATAAAACAAATAGAAAAAGGATTTTAAAGCTGAATGCAACGTCAGCTATTCTAACATCGTTGTGGGTTAGCAGTAATGCTTAGGCTAAAAAATAAAACTTGAATTTACAGCCTAAGCAGCAGCAGCTGATGTGTGACTCATCTCTCACCAGAAGCTCCTGCTGCTTGTCAGTGGAGGAGTGACTGGCCACTCGGTAGAGGTCCACCAGATCTCCCAGCATACCATCGCCCAGCACCGGCAGGTGGGTGGCGATGGCTGCCAGAGCGTGGCACATGAGAACGCGAGAGGAGTCGCAGGATAAGTGGAGCTGGCCGAGCAGGAAGTCCACCGCCGACTGGCTGAGATGAGGTCGACTTTTCAGCAGTTTGACCAGTGAGGTGAGAGCCGTCTAGGGTTGACAGGAAAAGAAACGCAGAAAGATGGATGTTACGGAAGAGACGACGGTTGGTTGATGGTAAAACACCTTCTTAGTGATCAATCATCATTACAGACATTTGTAGGAGGTAGATGGCAGTGAGTTTGATGTTTTAGGTAAGGTGTGCAGGTATTATGTCTGTCAGTGTAAATCATTTTGCTCTCCTTAGTTGCAATCATTTGTCCAACAGATATTAAAGATGGACGCTGCATTTGTAATATCTTTGGTATCAAACAACACAAATAAACAGAGTTTGAGATCTTTTTGTGTCTTAAAAGTCAAACTACTCACTGGAACATAATCGTGTGAGCCAACTGCTACAAGCATTTTTATTTATTATTATTATTTTTTCTTTTTGTCCCCTTTACCTTCCACTCTCTGGATATATATAGTTATGTTATGTCCTATTTTATAGGTATCCCTTTAAAATGAAAAGAAACAAACTATAAAATAAGGCTGAGAGACTTTGTTTTTGGTATAAGACACTTTCTTTTTTTACTATTATTATTCCTGTTCTTTGAAAATGTACCATATCCCTTTTTTCCCCTATGGCTTTTATATCCATTAGTACCGCCTGTGGATGTAATAATAATAATAATAATAATAATAATAATAATAATAATAATAATAATAATAATGCATTTTGATATAAATAAATAAAAAGTAAAAATACTGCATCCTAAATGCCCCACACTCTGCAAAGTTTTACATTTCTGTGTTATATATTTTATTATCGAGAACATTCGGCAGCATGGCGCTTTCCCCCGACTTCACTGACTACGGCTGGAAATAGTTTGAAATGTGATACTATTGTTAATAATATATCTGAGTTTTCCTTCATGTTAAAGGCCATTTTAATTTAACAAAAGAGGTCAAACTTCTCGAATGTCAAATATTTTACAAACACAAGCAATCCTACAACAACTTAAATAAAATACAATCTCAAATTCAAATTGCTTAAATTTTGATTTAAATCTGATTCAAAAATAAGTAAATTACAAATCTGACCCAGCATTTGATGCCAGTTTACAGAACTTGACAGTTTTCTTTACTATGTGATATGAACACATTTTTATTCTTGATGTATTCATCAAATAAACGCTCTCTGCCTTGTGGTTATAAAGTCGTCTTACTTTGAGTGTGGCCTGAGAGCTGGAGCTGCTGTCTTGACTGCAAAGCATCAGAAGGGACTCCACTCCCAAAACTGTGTCCTGCTCCAGCTGTACGATATCTGAGGAGGAGAAATAATACAGCAACACTTTGGCACACGAGAGCATAAAACATCAGTGGGGTGAACGTGAGGTGAAGTTATTGATGAGCATTAGAATAATCTCTAACCCAGGGCATTTACTTGCTGTAACTAACCTTTTTCTGGACAGGAGATGGCGATGTTTGAGAGCACTATGACCCCGTGAGCGGCCACGGCCAGGTTGCTATGGTAACAGCATTCTTGTGCCAGTTTAACCAGGTCAGTGAGTCGGGGGGGAACCGAAGAGCCACCTGAGGAGAATGTTAGAGAGGAGTACACATCAGTTCCAGAGTCGTTCCCTTCTTTACACAACAGAAACAACAGCGATGGAAAGAAATTCACAGTGTGACAAAAGCACTTGTGTTGTATTTAAACGTGAACACAACCTGTCATATTATTAAAGTACTGCTTGATTGCAATAGTTCCAGAGAGGGTGGAGAGGACAGCCAACATCCCCAGCTTCAGGCTGTTGTAAGGGCTGGTCAAGGCACATTCACACAGCGTCTGCAGAGATGAAACACAGTAGATTACCTACAGATATTAAACCAACATGAAGACAGCTCTGCGGTGTCAGAATCTGAAACTTTACGAGGCTGTGTCCACAAAAACATTTTTTTTCCCTGAGGCCATCGTATATTTTTAATTCCTTGCAATGGGAGCGGCACATATTTACGACATGTCAAAAACGGCAGTAGTGTAACAAGGCGCTGAGTGTCTAGCAAATGTGTTTTATTATGAGTATGTTGTGGTCTTATTGTGTTTGTTATGCTATTGTTTTTATTGTTTTTACTGTGGACTTTATGTTGTTGTCATGTCTGGAGCACTGGACCAAACAAATTTCCCTGTGTGGGATAATAAAGTTGATCTGAATCTGAACTAAACGATTGTATTCATCGAGATGTTTCCTCGCCAACAAAATCTCATGAACCCACATAGATCGGCAAGTCCGTCCTCTCTTCCTACAGCCTTCCCTTTATTCAAAGCAAGCACTCTACCTTGTACCGACATGTCATAGCAGCCAGACGCAACCGAAGCGTCTCAACTGAAAAAACGCTGCGTCTCCAAAGCGCTCTCAAGCGCTTCCAGCTGAGCGTTTTCAGAAGAGCGCCTGGCGTTTTCAGCTGGGAAAAAAAACGTTTTGGTGGACACAGCACCTACCTGAGTGTTTTCTCTGATCCAAAGGTGAGGAGCCTTTTTAGCCAGCAGCTTCAGGTCATTAATCGCGAGTCTCTTCACAGCTCTCCTTGGGTCGTCTTTCAGGTATTGAAGGAGGAGCTGCAGCTGTACAGATAAGAGATTGAATAAAAAAGTAATTTAGATTCCTAAAAAAGGTACAAATGTTAATAATAGCAACAGAGCTACGTCATCAACAGCCAAACGGCAAAGATAAACATTTGTATGTGTGGATGTCCCATCACAGTAACTACCCAATAACAATGAGGTACAGCTCTGACCTGCTTTGGGATATCGATGAGGGAGGAGGCAGCGAGCTGGGTGAAGGTGTGCAGGGTGACAATGACCATGGGGGTGGAGGGGTACGAGTTGACCAGGTGCTGCAGAAGCTCTCTGCTGCTGGAGGCCAAGCTGGCGTCGTGATGCATGTGCTGCAGCATGGGGATCAGCTTCAGCTTCAGCTCCACCGGAGTGTCTAAAGCTGAGGGTGAGACATCAAGTTCAAGAGGAATGAGAACTCTACAGACAACACAACACAACACAACACCTATCTGCTGAACGGTGATGAGTGATGGAAATGACTTGTGGATTTTGTCAAATATGTATTCACAGTACATCTTTCAGCGCCGGCTCCAAATATCCAGACATTCATATACTCCTCGAGTTAGTATTTGAATGTACATTTCAGAGTTGCATGTTTAATTTTGATTATCAGATGGACCGTATTTATTTTAGTGTGGACAACAATGTTCACACTAACCACATTTTAATGCTCATTTGTTCAATATAAGTTTTAAAAAGTTGTCTAAACTATGACGTCCGTGGATGTATTCACTATTAGTCACCTGTTTTAGGCCTTGATTTGTTTTTATTTAAATTTTGGATAGTTGTTTGGAATATTCATTAAATATTCAAAGCTTTCTAGTTTCAACATTTTTATTGACGTGTGTGTAATGCAGAATAGGCCTATGGAATGGAAAATGGCCTATGGAAAACATAATAATAACAATAACCAAGAAAGACGGAGATTTAAAAAAGAAAAAGAAAAAAGAAATAAAAAATAATAATACAAAATAATAAAAATGAAATTAATATATATATATATATATATATATATATAAATAAATAAAATATAAATATCTTAAAATAAAAAAAATACAATAAATAAAAAACAAAATAATAATACAAATTAAATTACATTAAATGAATTATTTTCAAAAATAGATAGATAAAAAAAAAGAACCCGACTGACCATCAAGACGTTGTAAAATCATCAAAATTGAAATACATATGTCATAAATTCCAAAAGTACGGGAACATAGTCATAATTATATATAATATATATATTAGACAAATATACACTCAAAGCTCTCTAAAAGTGATCTGGGACCTTTTTAGTTTTTAATAAATATTTTACCTTGAATCATCTCACTGACTTTGTTGCAAATCCCCGCTGCAAAGTCTCTGAAAACACACCAAATTTATGTTATACAAAACATCGTCACATATATATACAGCTACATGCAGGAGAAGCAAGAATAATGTTCCGTACTTTGACTGTGCAGAGAAGCTTGCAGCAGCATATATGGCCGCCTCCACTTCTACGTTGTCATGGGAGTCCAGACTTTGGCGAATACTGTGGTGGGCATTCTTCCTGTCTGGGATGATGGAGGCCAAACTACCAAGCATCCTGAACAGAAACAACCATTTTAACCTTCAGATGAGCTGACAAACAAGTATTACTCAGAAGTACGAGATGTCGGTCTCTGTGCCAGCCAGCAAAAAGGAAAATCTTACATTTTATTTTTTAGTACATTATTACCTCAGAGTGATGGCTCTGGCCACGGGGTCGTTGCTGTGGATGACCGAAAACACCCTTTTCACAAATTCGTCCACATTGAGGATCTTTTCCAGATGTTTCTCGCTCTGTTGAGTCACTTTCAGCACACAGAGGTGCAGAAAATTGTTCCTGAAATCAGAGAGACAAGCGCACACCATAGACATGTTACTAATGATTACTTACTGTTAATTAACTGGGGCTATCAACGTGAATTTAAACACATTTATGAATATATGTACTGTATATTTGTTTTATCAACTTGTCCTACCATTTTACCACTTCTATTATTATTGATAT
Organism: Sebastes umbrosus; assembly: GCF_015220745.1. Lineage (NCBI taxonomy): Eukaryota > Metazoa > Chordata > Actinopteri > Perciformes > Sebastidae > Sebastes > Sebastes umbrosus. The sequence continues at coordinate 4,125,605 of NC_051286.1, forward strand.
GTTCTGTGATGTTCTGTTTTAGCAGTTACCATATTGTTTTACTTTATTTATCTGCTTTTATTGTCTTGTGAAGCACTATATAAGTGCTATATAAATAAATGTATTATTATTATTATTACTTTTGACCAGGTGTACCTAACAAAGTGACAACTGTATCTATGACAGTTGTCAGTTTGATTGCAATCATCAGAAATAGAGATAAGCTATAATCAGAATTGGAAAAATGTTGTCACTTAGCAACTACGGCCGTGTGTATTTCTCCATATATTGATCGTTTTGATAGTTTAACATTATTTACAAAGCACTTAAAACTCCTTTATAGTATAAAAGACCTGATAATCTCACTTTATACAATATGGGACCTTTAAATCCTACCTTTGTGAAGGTTATAATGTTCAGTTTTTATTGAAACTGGGCGTTGATTCAGCTTTATGATCACTTTTCAGGATGTAATTAGTAGTGCTGTTGAATTGTGTTGTGTATTATTGATAGGTGTGTGTAATATTTAGATGTATTGCTGTTGTAATCTTGTAAAAGAGTGCATTACTTTTGACCAGGTGTACCTAATAAACTGACAACTGTATCTATGACAGTTGTCAGTTTGATTGCAATCATCAGAAATAGAGATAAGCTATAATCAGAATTGGAAATATGTTGTCACTTAGCAAATACGGCCGTGTGTATTTCTCCATATATTGATCGTTTTGATAGTTTAAAACTATTTACAAAGCACTTAAAACTCCTTTATAATATAAAAGACCTGATAATCTCACTTTATACAATATGGGACCTTTAAATCCTAACTTTGTGAAGGTTATAATGTTCAGTTTTAATTGAAACTGGGCGTTGATTCAGCTTTATGATCACTTTTCAGGATGTAATTAGTAGTGCTGTTGAATTGTGTTGTGTATTATTGAGAGGTGTGTGTTATATTTAGATGTATTGCTGTTGTAATCTTGTATTAGACATGCATGTACCTAACAAACTGACAACTGTATCTATGACAGTTTGCTGGCAATCATCTGAAATAGAGATAAGATATAATCAGAATTGGAAATATGTTGTGAATGAGCATCTATCTGTCTTTCAGCTGTGAAGCCTCCATACCCCAGCCTGAAGATGTCTGCTAGCTTCAGGAAGGCAGAGTTGATGAGGATGGGGAAAGGGTACTTCTGGAAGAGTTTAGGGAAGAGCACCACAGCCTCACACTGCTCCCCCAGCTTCCCCGACCTCAACCCTGCAAGTAAAGCAAGTTCACAGGTCACAACAGAGCAGAGGACGTCTCATATATAGTCTGGAACATTTAACAAAACCAACACCTGGAGAATAAACAACACACAGAAGATGCTAACGTGTTAAGCTAACTCACCTTTATCCAGCTCCATGAGAGCAGAATTAGCGTCCAGTTCTTGTTCTCCATAACAAGCCTCCGATAAGAAGGACCGGGCAGTAGAAAGAGACATTATTCTTTAGTTTTTACTAGATAAAACAGTATTGACAGCAGTAATGAGCCGTTAGCATCTCATTGTACTGGCGGTGAACAACCGGATGTTACAGCGATAATATTTCCGGTCTGGTTTTGGTTTTCACAATAAAAGCACTAGTTACATTTTGAAGCTTCATTCAAATATCTTTGTAGTAAACAATTCTTAGATTCATTATTTTCGTTTAAACTGGTGCAAAATACTATATCTTCTTTCTTTTCTCTCCATTTATTTAATTAATTTATTTAAGGTTTCTATCTTACCACCATGAACTATACTACTGTAGTACTTATTACTTTTAATTCTAACTCTAATTAAATTATTTTTAAAAATATTGTTTTTATTATTTTTTCTGTAACTTTACCTCTAGGGTTGAGAAGAAGGCTGGGCCTGTCTCTGTGTGGGAGTGGGAGGTGATGTGTATGTGTGTATTTATGTATGTACTGTATATATCATAGACTAAGCTACTGGAGTTCCCTGCACTATACTCATTTTTAAAAGTCTCTTCTGCACTATATTCACTTTTTTTAATCGTCGTGTATCACAGCTGTTACCCTGCACTATATTCAGTTTTAACAGTTTTCTTCATCTCCTTGTATTTTTATATCTGGTATATTTTTTTTTGTACTTTGTACTACTAACTTTTTTACTGCCTTTGTACTAACATGTTTTGCACTATGGAACTGTGATGCTGGAAACTTGAATTTCCCTCAGAATCAATAAAGTTACTATCTATCTATCTATCTATCTATCTATAAGTTTTTTCATCAATTTGGGGGTTGATATCATTTGTTACACAGATTTGGTGATACATTTAACCATTATTTACCACTTAAGAATTTATCAAAAATAATCAAAAATCCCTCCAAAATACCACATTAAGACACCAAGACTTTGAGAAACACCATAGAAAAAGCCATGCTTTGATTTGGCATCAAAACTTTTGACATTTTGAAATTTCTGCAAGAATTATTATTATTTTTTTATACTAACTTTTTTACTGCCTTTTTCTAACATGTTTTTGCACTATGGAACTGTGATGCTGGAAACTTGAATTTCCCTCGGGATCAATAAAGTTACTATCTATCTATCTATCTATCTAGAAGACAGTCTTATTTTTTAAACCGGATGTGATCAGTCGGTAGTTACTATGGCAACTTTACAGAAGAGCGTTACACAGGAAGCGGAAATGGAAGTGACGCCGCAGAGGAAGCGGCTGTTTGAACCAATGGGAGCTCGTATCTCCGGTTTAGCGGGTGATTCAGTCCTCAGTCCAGACGATCTGTTCGCGGGAAACATACAGAATCAGCAGCAGCAGCTAATCTAACATACTCCTCCGTGTTATATTAAAGATACCTTCAGATCGTCCTCTCCTGGAGAGCAGAGAGCAGAGATGCTGTTCAGGTCGATAGTAGACAGAAGAGCCGGCAGACGGAGGCAGAACGGTGAGTTATAACACTCTGTTGGGGATGTTTGCGGGGCTAGTTAACCCTGGTGGTTATTGTGCATCTGAACTGAAGCTAGGTTAACATCAAAGCCAATGCAAGCTTAATGTTTTATGTTTAACGCAGTTTAGTTAGATCTTTGTTACCATGGCAGTATAATGTAACTCTTAATTTACTTTAATACTGTAACGTTAAAGTCACATTAATAACCCTAAGTTTATTCAATTATGCTATTAGTATACTTCTTTTAAACTTAAAATAAGAGAGTATGATTTCAGTTTACTTTTTATGTACCTATCAGAGTTAAACTTATACTGAAGTATACTTGTCTTATACAGAGTATACAGACAAGTCTGAGTGTACTTGGGAAGTATACAGAAAAGTCCAAATATACTTTTCATATACCGACAAGTATACAGAAAAGTGTAAGTTTACTTGTCAAGAGACTGTATACAGAAAAGTCTACGTGTACTTGGGAAGTATACAGAAAAGTCCAAGTATACTTGGGAAGTATACAGAAAAGTCCAAATATACTTTTCATATACCGACAAGTATACAGAAAAGTGTAAGTTTACTTGGCTTATTTCAAAAAGTATACAGAAAAGTCTGAGTATACTTGGGAAGTATACAGAAAAGTCCAAATATACTTTTCATATACCGACAAGTATACAGAAAAGTGTAAGTTTACTTGGCTTATTTCAAAAAGTATACAGAAAAGTCTGAGTATACTTGGGAAGTATACAGAAAAGTCTGAGTATACTTGTCAAGAGACTGTATACAGAAAAGTCTAAGTGTACTTGGGAAGTATACAGAAAAGTCCAAGTATACTTGGGAAGTATACAGAAAAGTCCAAGTATACTTGGCTCATACCGACAAGTATACAGAAAAGTGTAAGTGAACTTGGGAAGTATACAGAAACAAGACAACAATAAAAATAGCAGATAGGATCTCATGAAGTATTTTGTCCTCAGACTCTTATCAATAGTGAATGGTAAAACATGAGCATAGAAATATTTTTTTATGTTTCACGTGGCATAATTTGCTTCCACTCTGAAGGGTATTAGCCTCTCAACAGCGTGTTTGAGCTCTAATAAATAGTAAATAATCTAGGACGGGGTTCCAGATCTTAATAAATGAGCCCTCGTTACCCCTAAAAGGACCGCACTCATGAGGCAGTACGCTGAAAATGTCCCTGTACCAGAATGTGTAGTAATAGTTTTAGTACAACGTCTGACTAAATGTTCTTTCCTCTCTGATCTCCCCAGCCGTCCCTGCAGACCCGCGGCCCAGTTACCCTCTGAGCTCTCTGCTGGGAGGTTACCAGTGCGTCCGACACGATGAACACATCTCCTACGGCAACCTGGGGGACTCTGTGCCTCCATTCGGATTGGCTTTCTCCTCCGGTAACCCAACTACACATCCCATATTATCCCATTACAGAGCTATAGGATCTGTTTCCATTTTATCCATCTAACCGGTGTGTGTCTCTCTTCAGCGGGGAACATGCAGAACATCCTGGCAGCAGCTAATGAGGAAGGTATTGTTAGGATCTACAACACAGAGAGCCGGGAAAAGACACTACTTAAAGGTTTGTATAGAAACTCCTTTTTTTCTCCACTATAGTTCTGTCCATCTCAGTGGCTGATGGTGTGTGACTGTTTGCAGAATGGCTGGCTCATGAGAATGCTGTCTTTGACATCGCCTGGGTACCGGGGGAGCCTCACTTGGTGAGTACAATTCAAATGAAATGCTTTATTTAAATGCATTAATACATCTAATATTTGGTCCTTACACAGATATTTTTGACTCATTCATTGATGTTTTTTATTTCCACTCTTTGCATTTCCTCATTATCTTTCTCTTGTTTGTATCGCTGCATTTAAAGCAGCTTGTAAACTTACTTTTCTTTCGAATAAAGCCGTCTTTAAATCATTCTTACTGGTTGCGTGTCATCCTCAGGTGACTGCTGCCGGTGATCAGATGGCCAGGTTGTGGGATGTGACGTCAGGGGAGCTGTTGGGCAGCTTCAAGGGTCACCTCTGCAGCCTCAAGTCTGTTGCGTTCACACCACAGGAGAAAGGTATACTATAGCCTGTAATCCATTGGGATGTTTATATACACCATAACCTATTGGTATAGCATTAATAACCACTAACACATCTGCCAGGAACAATTGGAATCTGGAGTATTTAATGTTAAGTTGGTGGATGCATAATAATAATATCATTTGCATTAATGATGCTTTGTCTTCTATTAAACAGCTGTGTTCTGTACTGGAGCCAGAGATGGAAATATTATGGTCTGGGACACCAGGTGCAGCAAAAAAGGTATCAATCAGACATTTTTAATTACAAAGGTTTTGATACAAAACAAAATGTTATAAAGTATTAGGCCTTATGGGGGAAATGCATAAAGATTAGTTGTGGTATCTTCTATGTGTGTGATCATGTTTGCGTCTTCCTCTCAGATGGTTTCTACAGACAGGTGAAACAGATCAGCGGCGCTCACAACAAAGCAGAGACGAACCCCCCCACCAAAACCAAGAAGAGGCGGAGCAGCACGCGCGGCATGGCGCCCAGTGTGGTGAGTTTCTTTAACTACTTTAAATGAAACAGTAAAGAGTGTCGCTGTGCAGAAGGAAGTCTGATCTTTGAGCGTCTCGTCTCTCTCCTGCAGGACACCCAGCAGAGCGTCACGGTGGTTTTGTTTCGGGATGAGCACACCCTCATCTCTTCTGGGGCTGTTGACGGGTGAGAAAAGCACTGTTTCTAACATGCAAACAAGCCAGTAAAAAAATTACTTTCAAAGCAAAGCATGATTACATTAATGTTTCTTTTTCATTCATCTGAACCAGAGTGATCAAGATGTGGGATCTGAGGAAGAACTACACGGCCCACCGTCCTGATCCTGTTCCACTGCAGACGTACCCGTACCCGGGTTCTTGCATGCGCATGCGACTGGGTTAGTTATGTACAATACTTCTGTGTCATGTTTACCTTTATAGATATCAGGGAAGCCAGCTAGATACATATTTTTAAAACAAAGCTGAAAACGTATAAATAATTATTAATTCCTTACACTGCACTGTAACTTTTATTATTGTATGTTATACCTGATTATTCCATCTCAGCTTGTTTTTAGCGAATTGTTTAGGACACTAATTTCTATCTTTTATAATGTGTTTTTATGTTCATTGTCATGTGAAGCACTCTGTGCATGTAATGTCTTTATTGTGAAGCTCTTTGAGCTGCATTTCTGGTATGAGAGGTTCTATACGAATAAAGTTTATTATTATTATTATTATTATTATATCCTGAAAATGCAAATGAGCTGAATGTTGTTTTGCGTGTGTTGCAGGTTACTCCGGACTCGTTCTGGACTCCACGCGGTCCAACATTGTGTCTAACTGCACTGATGACAGCATCTACATGTTCAACGTCAGCGGAATGAAAACGACTCCAGGTAAACAAGGACTCCACTCCGACTATACATATTACTGTATGTATCTGTGCCTAAATAGACATTTTCAAGTTTATCCACACTTTAATTCATTGCCATTGTGTATTACACCACTAGATGGGGCTGCAAACTAGTGTCGTTTGTTTGAACTGTCATGGGGAGCAGAGAGTGAAGCACTGTTTGATAGGGGAAGTGTAGTGATGCAGGGACATTGTGTGCTTGTACAAGCAGATTCAAATTTCTTTAACCCTTTATCACACTGCTAATCAGCATCGAATCAGCTGGGTAGAACTCACACAATGAAAGCACATGAACTATAGCAGTGGTTCTCAACCAGGGGTCCCCAGAAAAATAGTTTATTTTCACTATTTAATTCATAGAAATGAGCTCAATGTGAATGAGCGTCCTAAGAGTGACTATTCTGATCAGAGGTTTCACTCCTCAACTGTAGTTGACAACTATAGAATTCTGGTCTTAATCATCAAATTGGAGTCCGTGACTTAATGTGGATCAATTTAGTGGTTCTTAACACGAAAAAGGTTGAATTACAGGACAGTTGAGTTTCTCTTTAACACTTTGCATCTCATTACAGCTCATGTCATTTGTTTGTATCACTCTATTCTTTATTTTTGTGTTTTTTCAGGCTCAATTTCTTTCTGAATTTAATCTTTATTCAGTGTTTCTAATATTGCTGTTTGTTTTCCTCTACAGTGGCAGTTTTCAGTGGCCACCAGAACTCCTCGTTCTACGTAAAGTCCACAATCAGCCCAGATGACCAGTTCTTGGCCAGTGGCTCCAGTGATCATAACGCATACATCTGGAAGGTACTGTCTGTCTCTATTTTATTTTGCCGTATTAAAATGGAAAGTTGTGTTGTGTTTGTGATGTTTTATGGTGATTATGATGATGTATTTTAGCATTTTTTTAATCTAATTTTCCATTTCAGATCTCTGATCCTAACCATCCTCCCATGATGCTCCAAGGCCACAGCGAGGAAGTGACGTCCCTTGCATGGTGCCCGACAGATTTCACTAAGGTGAGGCAACAAACTTTTGTGGTTTGTCAAAGACTCATTGAGTGTTTCCCTGCTGTGAAGCGGAGCAGTTTAGATGGATTTAGGCTCGGTATTAATCCCAATTGCTCTGTTTTCAGATTGCTTCCTGTTCTGATGACCACACCGTTCGGATCTGGAGGCTTCACCGCGAGATGGACGGAGCGCAATCGTCAGTGGGAGAGGCCAACCTTGTGGGCTGGGCGCGCCCTAAACCTCCCTCAAGTAAGCATTAAAACCGCCGAGAACCGCCTTGTAACAATATACACAATGTCTGGTCTTATATTATTTCCTTATTTTAATTAATTAATTGATTTAACAGAGGCAAAATACACATAACAAACACGACAATATGATGACTAGGGCTGTGTATTGGCAAGAATCTGACAATACGATACGTATCATGATACAGGGGTTACGATTCAATATATTACGATATATTTTACTGTAACTAAGGCGATATATATATATATATATAGTATAAAGAACACACTACCATATGCATAAAATCTGAGTTAAAAAAAGTTCCCTTTTTTATGCAATCATTCAATTTTTGCAATATTTTCTAACACCCCTAATGATGACGCGACAATATAACCTCACAGAAAGAGAAAAAATAAAGAAAACTAAAAAAAATTAAAATAAATAAGAGACAAAAATACAATTAATAGGATCCTTCAGTAATTCAAATATTTAGGTTGACAGTACTGATACATTTAGAAACTGAAATATACATATGACGTGTGACGTATGAGCGTATTTCAGGGATCCTACGCAGTATGGAATTTGTTATTAGTCATTTCCAGGTCTGGATAAGTATGGAAAGAAGAGAAAAGAATATGGAAAAACATTTCTGTTTCGAGATTATTTTCCCTATTCTGTTTTCTAAAATATAAAATTCAGAATTTCTCAAAAATGTTCATGTTGTGTTGTGCTTTCTTCGCAATGTATTTTTGAGGAAACATGACATATTGTTTCCTAACCGTAGCATGATAAATGTGAAGATGCTTTGCCATAAATCACTGCTGTGCTTCTCTTGACTGCACAATGTGTCATTCAGAGTATTCACAGTGAACTAACAAGGACTTGTGCTTCTGTTAAGGGCCTCCAATCAGAGCTGAAACAACCCCCGCCAAGAACCAGAGGACAGAGAGTCTCGGAGGCTTGGCGTCCCCCCAGCTCGCTGCCTGCGCTCCCAGCGGAGCCGCCCTTCCTCTGCCCTCGAGCACCACCTCACCCATCCCTTCTCAGGATGCTGCTAAGGCTGCAGCCGCCGTCCGCCAGAGAACCCCGTCCTCCATCAAACAGTGGTTATCCCCGAGCCGTGGCTCTCCCGGTCAGGTCAGCCCTCTGCTGCCCTGCAGGGTGCTGAGCCCGTGTCCCCAGAGCCCGGCCCAGAGCGCCGCCTCTCCCACGGAGCGACGGGCCAAACGCAGGCTGGAGACCGGCGGCGATGCATCCGCAGGCTGCGGGGGGGCAGAACAGTGTGACTGTGTTACCGAGCTCTACCCAGCGGCCAAGAGGAGCCGGGGCCTGTCGGGAATCTGCTGCCCGGCTCAAGAGAACCGGCTACAAACAGACCGTCACACAGAGGACGACGAGCAAGGCTCGTCCAGACAGACTGGGAAGGAGAATTACTCTCCCGGAGCAAAGGACTGGTTGTCAGCGATGGGCCAGAAGATGAGGAAAGGTCAAGGCAGCCCGAGTTCTCCCAGAAGCCCCAGCGCCTCGAAGAAACAAGAAGGCAAGACGCCCGCTTCACCGGTAAACTCAGAAATCTCTGCTTCAGAGGTTAATCAGTTTTCTCGTTAATATCAGTGTTAATCTATCATGACCTTTTGTACGATGTTCCCTTATCAGCATAAGAATGTCTTTGACACAGCTGTTAGATTATGGAAGATTGAAATGATGAAGTTCTTTTAGAGGTAGCACTGTGTGAGAGCAATAGTTCAACATTTTGGTTATTTGGTTATGGTTATTTGCTTCCTTGATAGATATCGCTCTCATATCTGTAATGTGAATATAAGCCGAATGGTTACCATGGACACAACCACATAACTGCAACATCCCCGGTTCGATTCCCACTGGGGACTTTTGTTGCATGACTCTCGCTATCCCCACGTTTCCTGTCCGCCTCTAGACTGTTTCCCCTTGTTTTCAGTTTTTATTATGACTGTCATTATTTAATCACGATTAATCGCATGATTATCCATAGTTAATCGGGATTAATCGCATGTTTTTATCTGTTCAAAATGTACCTTAAAGGGAGATTTGTCAAGTATTTAATACTCTTATCAACACGGGAGTGGACAAATATGCTGCTTTATGCAAATATATGTATATATTTATTATTGGAAATAAATTAACAACACAAAACAATGACAAATATAGTCCAGAAACCCTCAAAGGTACTGCATTTAGCATAAAAAATATGCTCAAATCATAACACACATACTAATCATAACATTTCCTCGCCAAAATTTAGCGTAAATTTAGCAAATTTTACCCCTCTCTGCAAGAAAGTGAATGTAAAATTTCCCATAATGTGAAACTATTTCTTTAAGGCAGAGTGAACCACTGCACTTATTTAATATTAATGTAACTCACAGGCTGCGTAACCATGGTAACCTGCGTGACCAAACGATGATTTGTGAGAACCATAAAGTCTGACACTTATAGCAAAGTGAAACCTTATACTTACACTTAAACTAGAGTGTTATCGATGCTACTGAGCTGTCCGTCAACGTCTGGTATGAACGTCGTCGTCACTCCTGTATTGCATTGTGGGATATTTATGTCTATACAATACATAATTTAATATTTCACTGGAAATAGTATGCAATTCGTGTACTATTGGTTTCATACTCAGGTTTCTGATATACTAAAATATCTCAAATACTGTTTTAGCTATTAAATAGCTTGTTAGTATGACATTTTAGGCGTAACCGTTGTATCGTCACTGTAGGGACACATAAATATTTGACATTTCGTTTGGCTGTGCGCCGTTATTAACGCCTCCTTTAACTTTCACATTACTTGGGATGTTGCCAGTCTAGAAATTCAAGCTCACTCTTTTATATCCTCATTGAAAGTCCCTGGAAAAGAATAACTGCATTATGTTGTACAATAGAAACACACAGGCTTGAGGAATGATAATTGAGGTCTGCCCCTCCTTATCAGTGCTTATGTTTACATGCATGAGGATGTTTTATAGCTATTAAAGATGAATATTGCAGTTAACCTTTTTTTGTTTCTTGTTTTTCAGACCATCCGCTCACCACAATCCATGAAGAAAATCTCCATGTATTTCACGAGGAGACCTCTGGAGTGACCACTTTGTGCCCGTCGGATGCTCCGTGCTTCTGTATAAAATTCTAGATTTCTTTATTTTGAGTATTTTAACCTGAACCCACAGACAATATGCCTCTAAAAACACTGGTATATGTCCAGATTACATTAGCACATGAACCTGGGCTGCACAGAGATTGACAAAACAGTCATTCTGAATATTTGATGCTGCAGTTTTCACATCCCAAGAGGCTTTTTTTTTGTTTTTTTTTAATCGGGCCATGGGTTTTGCAGTTGCCTCCTACACAATTATCTGGTGCTGTGCAGAATCTCTGGTTGTTTGTTGCTGAGTAAATCTTTAATTTTACTCAAACCTGAGAAACCCAAGAGATGCATTAGTGTTTAATACTAGAACCCACGTTTAATATAGTTGTTCCGGAGGTCAACCAGGTATTAATCCTCAAGTGCAGAGAAATGTCTGTCTTCAGGTGTGGACATTTTAAATTCTGCTAAAAAATACAATTTATTTGATCCACATTTTTGAGTATTTTTATGAACTTCACAAAGTATATTTATCATCTCTTTGTGGGGTTTTTCATGTATGGCTTTTGACCTTTTTCTTTCAGTGTTACACATATAAAATTCTGCAAAAATGTTATTTTTCTTGAGCTAATGCTTAAGTTGTTTATATGTACAAAATAACCGATTGTTACATGGTTCATTTGTATTTAATTGATGCACAATGATTGCTGTGGTCAGATTTTATTAAATAGAAAAGAGTTTTCAAAGTGTGTGGCATGCTATCTGTTACATATTATCAGTGTGATCCATGCGTTTGTGTTATAAAGACTGCTTTTAGTAGTGAGACACTAGTGACTGTAATGCCATGACTTTAATCTTTTACTGCACATTATTTCTTTGACTGTTTTATTTTAATGCTTTTAAGGGTATAGAGAGTTAAAATAATTCAGTAATTCAAAGAGAAAAAGAAAACAAAGGCAAGTCTGCCACTGAAATGTCTTCCCTGCTTTTTCTAGCATATATATATGTATATATATATTTATTTATATACATGTATTGTATTATTTACTATTATAAATGTATATATAGATAATTAATGATATATATAAAAAAACATGAATACCTACTGCAGCTTTTTAATATATATATATATATATTTAATATATGTACATCTATATATTTATGTATTTATATATATTGTACTATTATATATTAAATATTTGTATATGTATAATAACTATAATATATGTAATTAATAATATATATATTTTTAAATCACTAATACGTACTACAGCTGCCACTCCTCATTCAACTGTACAACGTCACATATTTGTTTTCACATGTCACATGTTCAGGGTCCCAGCGTTCTGTGCGCGACCTGATTGGTTGAAAAAGTTTACAGTTTTCTAAATCTCCGCTTGTGATTGGCCCGTCAGAGACGTCACTCAGTGACGTACACACCTGTCAGGGCTCTCTGCAGTCCACCGAGCAGCGAAGTCAGACAGACAACGACTGAACCAGGGATGGGAAGTCCGGCTCTTTTTAGTGAGCCAGATCATTTGGCTCAGCTCACCAAGAAGAGCCGGCTCTTTCGGCTCCCAAACTACTCTTCATTGTACCACTTCTGCCTTTTTATAATTCAGCCAAATTTAGCTTTAGCTGTTTTTTCCTATGATTAGTATGTGTGCAAATATATATCACTTAAATTATTCAATATAATTATACTAAACCATATAATTTCCTGAATATCATAATTTTACATGCTGCTTCGTTTCCGACTATCACTCATCTCGTCTGCTATTCGCGCACCGCACTCCTCTCTCTCTTTCTCTCCTCCTCTTCCTCCTGCTCTATACCTGTAGACCGTCGGCGCGCTGCGTACCTCCGCCCCCCCCCCGCTTTATGGTATGATCCTTGTCTGTCATCACCTGATTGGTCGCACGGACGTCATTAACACAACATTCAGTCACAGTCAGTGCATGGAGTGCCCGTGGTGCGGAGAAGGTCGTCCTATCATTCTGCCTTGAATTAAAGGGACTGTTTGTAACTTTCAGAATTGCTTGTTAACAGCGACACCTGTGGCCGTTAAGTAAACGAAAGTCAGCGTCGGGTTCGCCCTTGTGCTCGTTCTACATAGACATGATCGAGCATCGCTCAAAACAGTGAGGCGACACATGTCAGTTAAAATCACAATATCACTCTATATTTCAGCTGCTTGGCAGTAATGTTATCTGACCAGACGGAGGTCTCTCCATGAACATGATTTAGATCTGATCCTAGTGTTGGCTTTTCCTGCCTCAGCCTCCCGACCGCGGCCGAAGAGAACAGGGGAGACACTTCACAAGACACTGAAAACCTCTGTTGGTCTGGAGGAGCTGCAGCATGCAGCGAGTGAAGGCAGGCAGAGAACAGCAGAGACTCCAGCCCTGGAGACCAAAGCTATGGTCTCCCATGTGTCTTCTGGCACTGGTTTGGGGGCTGGAGCAAGAAGAGTTGACACTGTTTAACAGACGGGCTTCACTAGATATAACTTTGCGGTTTTGGTGCTTCCGTGTAGTTTGTGTTGGAGTCTGAACAGCGTAGCCACACGCGAGTGCGCATGGAAAACCGATAGATTTATATGCGTAAAAAGTTACAAACAGTCCCTTTAAAGAAGAAAAAAAAAAAACCGGCTCTCGGACGGGAGCCGGCTCTTCTCGGTTCACTTTAAAGAGTCGACTCTTTGAACCAACTCGTTCTTGACGACCCATCACTAGACTGAGCTGAACGGGGCTGTTTCTGTGACTGCTGTTTACTGCTGTTTACTGGGGAGTGTTTGACGGTTGATGGCTAAACCTCTACCCCTCTACTCGGCACGACGTCCTGTAATCTGTTGTGTTTAAGAACACACTTAGGTGTTTTTTTAGAGGCTGTGAAAAGGAAACCAGCGCTGTTAAATCACCGAGGAAGGCGGTTATAAGACACCCTGAATGTGGCTAACGGCTAACTTTTAAAGCTAACGTCCAACGGTCGTCGAGCAACTTCATCGACGGCGGAAAACTCCTCTTAAAAACACACTCAACGGAAGAATAACTAGGATTAAAGAGTGCTGGAAGACTTGGACTAAGTGTTTCACGAAGAACTACGTGAATTTAACGGGATCCTTTGTAACTTTTTATCCTAAACGGTCGTAGTGGCGTAGTCGGCTAATGTTAGCTACCTAGCTCGCTACATTAGCATTCAAGCTAGCAGGACAGTACAGTAGTTTGCTACTGTGGAGGACTTTAATTAACTTTTTTTAATGACAATGTCTTGCATATGTTTTGCAACAGGTAGTAGACCTTTTTGCACGAAGCTGTAATAAAATATATATATATATAAACTTCAGAGAGGTTCATTTTAATGTGTGTAACTCCAGGTTATACTGCAGGCAATGAATGTCATGAGTTTATTGTTTTAGATAGATAGATAGTAACTTTATTAATCACGTTTCCAGCATCACAGTTCCATAGTGCAAAAAACATGTTAGTAAAAAGGCAGTAAAAAAAAGTTAGTAGTGCAAAGTACAAAAAAAATACCAGATATAAAAAATACAAGGAGATGAAGAAGAAAACTGTTAAAACTGAATATAGTGCAGAGTAACAGCTGTGATACACGACTATTAAAACAAGTGAATATAATATCATTTTGAAGAGATTTGCTCCAGAAAACAAGTGATGCAGTTTTTGGACACAGTCTAATCTAAACCCACCGATACTGAGCGACCATGTTGGATCATACAGAATAACACCAGACTACTTGGACAGCTTCAAGTCGTGCAGTTGTGACTCTACGTGTTTTTGTTTTTGTGTGCTGCTGATGCAAACAGAAGAGGATCGTTTGTCCTAAGGGGGGATACCATACAATAGCATTTGTTCTGTAAAGTCTTCGCACAGTTTATGCATCAAAATGTCGGCCATCTCCGCATCCGAGAAAGTGGACGGGTTCACGAGAAAGTCCATGAGGAAGGCCCAGAAACAGAGGAAATCCCAGGGCTCGTCTCAGTACCGCACACAGAGCGCCCCGGTGGAGCTCTCACCACTACCGCAGCTCAAAGGTACGGTAAGAGGATGAAGGGTTAGGGTGCTGCTTAGAAATAATCTGACATGTTATGTATGTGTACTCACTGCTAGATCTGCAACAACAACAACAACATGCAGCTTGCAGCTCATGAGCAGAAAAATAGGCTAAAATTAAGTGAATTTGTGCACATATTTTGCAGTTTCCATACATTATCCATATAATAACTATGAGGACTTTAAAGGTCCCATATTAAAAAAAAGTGAGATTTTCATGTTTTTTATAAAGCAGGCTTAAGTCCTATATAAATACTGTGAAAGTATCGAAACGCTCATTCCACAGGGAAATACACACAGCCCATATTCAGAAACTCTGCATTTGAAACAAGCTGTCAGGATTTCGGTCCATTTGTGATGTCACAAATATACAATATTTAGACCCTTTACATAGACTTAAACGTAAACATTCTAAATGTGTCCCAGTTTATTACTGATTGCAGTGTATAAGAATGTCATCAGCTGACAGGAAGTACACATGGACCCAAGCTGTTGCCTAGCAACGCAATTTCGTCGAAATGCGCTAAAACGGAGCGTTTCAGACAAAGGGTAAATACAGGCATATTCAGACAGACAGTATGAGGAAAATAAAGTTTTTTTTTTAACGTTACAGCATGTAAACATGTTCTAGTAGAAACACTAAATACAAGTATGAACCTGAAAATGAGCATAATATGGGACCTTTAGGAACTTTAAACATGCACTATCTGCAACCATCTTGGACTCTAACCACTGGCACACTTTACACTTACTTTACACTGTACATCCTATATACCACTTACTTTACACTATACATCCTATATACACTTCCTTTACACTATACATCCTATATACACTTCCTTTACACTATACATCCTATATACTACTTTACACTATACATCCTATATATCACTTTATAGACTGCACATATGTACATATTACATTTATTTATTGTACACACTACATTTATTTATTGACTGACTGCACAAACTATGTTCACCCATTCATTCTGTATCTTCTATATCTCTATTATTGTTTTTATAATTTTTGTATGCCTTTACCTCTCCTGTGTTTCACTCTGTTTGCTGATGTTTGCTGATGTTGCTGCTTTGACACCTGAATTTCCCTCCGGGGATTAATAAAGGTTCATCTTATCTTATCTTAATATTGCACATAGGTCACCTGCTGGACAGGGTTGGTCAAAGTTGTGGACACATCTCCAAACATTTCCTTCCCAGTTATTTGCTGCAAGAGTTGACTACAGGGCATTACACATACATTACATGACTATCTACTAAAGTGCAATACATCAGTTTTGTAATATTAGTGTGAAATACTGCATCTTGTCAACAGTTTGTTTTAACTTCTAGGGCTGGGACGATATACCAATCTCCCGATTCGATACCATCACGATACTTGGGTTGCGATTCTACATGTATTTGGGTTCGATATCTCAATTGTTCTATGTGGAAAAACAGTGAAAAATGCCCAATTAGGGAGCCCAAGGTGGCATAATCAAATGTCTTGTTTTGTCTGCCAAAAAGTCCAAAACCCAAAAGGTATTTCATTCACTGTCATTAATGACAAAGAGAAGCAGCAAATCCTCACATTTGATAAGCTGGAACTAGCAAATGCTTCTCGTCATTGAATGCTAAATAGTGCCAGAAGCACCAGTATTACAAATGTGATCATATGTTAGTATGCAAATTAGTAGGGCTGGGACGATTCACCTATCTCCCGATTCAATACTATCACGAGACTTGGGTGCCGATTCAATATGTATTGCGATTCTACAAGTATTGCGATTTGATATTACGATTTATTGCGATTTTTGTTAACTTTTTTAACACTAAACCATGGGAAAAAGTTGAATCATACACTTCTAGGGACTTTTACTTTGGAAAATATCTAAATGAATACAGTAAGAATATTTGATTTTCAGCATGTATTTAGTCAGAGATGTCCTGAAGTCAAATATATATAAGGATCATTGTCAGGTAGCATGCAGCTTTGGCGGTAACTTCCTTCTACCTCCGCATAGACTCAAATTAAGCAAATATATCGATTTCAAAATCGTTAAAAAAAAATAGCGATGCATCGGTGAATCGATTCTTTTTCCCACCCCTATTAACGTCCCTTGCATCTTTGTGCTTGCTTCCAAGTTACAAGGTGTTTTTACAGAGACCCAGAGCAGCCTCACTGGAGCAGTTCATGGGGCTGGATTGACATGCAGAGGCACATCCAGAGAGTGATGTTGAAGAAGGGGTTAAGAGGGATTTATGCTTTTGCATCAAGGTGACTACAGTTTGGGGCTAGGGAGAAACGATGTGTAAACACAAGACCTGTGATTGGTCAGAATGAGTTGCTTGTGTTTTTCCTCCTGTATGTTGATGCTGGCGGATAAGATTGTTGATACTGAAGACAGCAGTTGAAGAAAGGTTCAGTCGTCTTTTCTCTGTAGATTTTGGCGAGGAAAATATGGCATGGCCATTTTCAAAGGGGTCCCTTGACCTTTGACCTCCAGATATGTGAATGTAAATGGGTTCTATGGGTACCCACGAGTCTCCCCTTTACAGACATGCCCACTTTATGATAATCACATGCAGTTTTGGGGCAAGTCATAGTCAAGTCAGCACACTGACACACTGACAGCTGTTGTTGCCTGTTGGGCTGCAGTTTGCCATGTTATGATTTGAGTATATTTTCTATGCTAAGTGCAGTACCTGTGAGGGTTTCTAGACAATATTTGTCATTGTTTTGTGTTGTTAATTGATTTCCAACAATAAATATATATACCCATTTGCATAAAGCAGCATTTTTGCCCACTCCCATGTTGATAAGAGGATTAAATAGTTGACAATTCTCCCTTTTAAGGTACATTTTGAACAGATACAAATGTGTGAGTTTGTTTTTACAGCTTATCTCTCACTGGGATCATCTGTACCCTGAAGTGTGTGTTCATGAATGAATGTCAGTGGCAACTAGTAAGCAATAAGTATTAGAATAGCACAGTGGAGAAAACATGGCATACTGTGGGGTGGAGGTCTGATAAGGTTTGGCATTATGGCCTGATAACGGAGTCTGCTCCCTACCTGTCAAGTAGGAGAAGTTCCCAAATTTAACAGTTATGTAAAGTCTCAAACACAGTGTTTAATGTAGGTTGGCAGTTTCTTTCCTCAGTGTAGAGTTATACTTGGATGTTGAACCCCAGGCTGTTTCAAACTCCCCCCCCATGCAATTCATCTCAGCATAGACACAATGATCTGTAGTCATTATAGTTTATTAACATGCTTTTGGTACTTGGCAGCAGTTATATTTGTGTTTTGAAACCTGCCTCGGTGAGAACTGGCAGCTTTGTGCACCTGTAATGAATCCAAAACAAAATTGTACCCACTCGGCCCAAATGTTGTGCTATTAAATAATCTCATCTCTTCCATATATTTCAGTCAGTATGACAAATCTGTCTGTTTTCTTCCTGTAGCCTGCGGTTAAATCTGACAGAGCTGAGCCCGCATTACAACTATATGTATTTAAGTCCCATTCACAACAATGTGTGGATTTCCGCTGTGTGCTTAAACATGTTTTCACAAGTTATTTCACTGTAGTGCAGTTTACATCTTGCATTGTTTATATCAAGCTAGCGTAATAGAGAGGAATGTAAATATTGAATTGGGGCATCGGTTGAACTTTGTCCACTAATCTACAGTTTATTAGAGATAGACATAGAGATAACCTATAACACTAATCAATATAAATCCTATTGTGATCCACACTTCTCCGCTCTTGCTTAATCTATAACAAGTTATTTGTAATATTTAAAAAGAATTCAAAATGTCGTCGTAAAGTTTAATGAGTAATTTGCTCTCACTTCTACAGACAAGCCTCGACAGCTTATCACCAGTGTTTATATTACTGGATTAACAAGCACAGTAGAAGTAAGAAAGACTTGCCTGATCAAGTAGTTGGAACTTTTTAACATGATGCAACTTCTCAAGACAATAAAATAAATCAAAAGTCATACAATCGTAAAGGGTTGTAGAAAATGTAGTGTGTGATATTTAATTTTGTATCTTGTATGATGCATACGGAGAGTAGATAGTAAAAAGAAGCACAGGAATTTAAAACACTTTGTATGATTTTCCCAAACTAGAGCGTTTCACCACAACAGCACTCGACATTGACTTGAACCAGCATGGCAGCGACTGCCTTGTTGACAAGCGTGAAAGTGACAGCTAAATTACCCGACTTTCTTCCACTAAAAGCTTGAGGGTGATTTATGCCTCGTCATTGTGAATACAGCTGGTGTAGAATTAAGGAAATCTCAGTTATTTTCTCGTGTTTTTTTTAACAGGGTGTGCAGATTATTCACCTTACTGAAGGTACATCTTATTAAGGGATGCAAATCTGTCTGTCTTTGAGACAGTTTTCTTTTTTGATAGTGCACTAATCAGGGTGCTTTCTGAAGTCAAAGGTTTGAGTATAAGTAGAATGTTATTTATATTAATGTCATGTAGGAAACCGGCTTTTAAAGAGCTTATACAAGCACTCTTTTCATTTCTAGAAAAAAGTGTTGTAAATGAATTATTCACAGAGCTGGAAAGTGTTTACTGTGAAAGAGCTATTGGCACATGATGTACATGGAAGTACATGTTGAGCTAACGGCACCACAGGGCTTCCCGCTCACTAAAAGGTTAGACTTGTACAGGTTTAGGGACCTTTGTGTCAGTGGATTAGTTTGTCAGAGCAAAAGAGAGAATAATTAGATGGAAGTATAATAATAAGCAGATGTTACAATGCCATTATTGAATGCAAGAAACTTTAGTGCTTAAATAATGTAATGTAAATGTACGGAACACTAAATGTGTCCTCTGTAAAATGAAAATGTGTTGTACTATTTGTGGAGCTAGTTTTGGTGACAATCTGTGGAGTCTTCTTGTGTCTCATCACAGATTGATGCATGACATTGGTATTTTCTCCTGTGGCAATGGGACACAGTAGTGAATGATCAACATAAGGACTTAACAATTGAGTTGAGTTTTCCTGATCAGTGCAGACTGTGTCTGGAATCTTGTACTTTATGTGCATCTCCTGCCTTGTGGGACGAAGCATAAAATGCTCACTCATACATACTTTGTGAAGATGGCCTGCTGCGGTCAGGTTCCTCATGCCTTGTTGTAAAAATCAGACACAAGTGGAGTCATTATGCTAGAATTAGGATATGATTGCACAGGAAAGAAATGTGATATACTATATTGCAGTTCTTCGGAGCACTTTCAGGACATCTAGTCCATGTTTAAGGTATTGTATTTTTCACAGTTTTAATAAATGGGAATCCATAAATAATAAATTCCTATTTCTGCTTAGCTACTTCTAGAGATGCACCGATTGCAATTTTCTGTAATTGACAGCAAGGCTCCAGACTAACTTTTCTAACATTTCCTTCAAACAACTCTATTTATTCAAGTTTTTCACCAAAAACTTAATTTTACAAGATTATATTTGAACACATCATGAGATTGTTATAATTTACATTTCACCCAAACTGAGTAGAGCTTGAACACATCATAATGCAAGTCAATGCACCCTCCGTTAACATTAGCTGTTTAGCTCGACAGATGTTTAGCTCTGTCACTGCCATTACTCTGAGCAGCATGCTAGGGCTGAGCCGAATGCTTCAAAGCTTCGACCTTTGCCATGGTATTCGACCTCCAAATCACTAACGGAATGCTTTGTTTTTAATTTTTTATATAAAAGCATATAATAATAATGTACAAATCCCCCCAAAAAGACCATGAAATAAGGAATAATCCTACAACATTATTATTAGTTGTTCTCAGATGGATATCGCTGTTGTCTGTAGAGGTGTACAGTAGTGCACCAGCGGCACCGGGCACTGAAACGGGGGAGATGGGGAAAGGCAGACATGTCAGCCTGCCGCGACACACGGCATTGCGAAGATTCGAATACTTTCGAATATTTCTCACCGAAGCTTTGAAACCCAAAAAATTGTATTTGGGACAGCCCTACAGCATGCATCGGAATGAATTTCAAAATATTAAGTTAAGTGTATGATTAAGTTAGTTGTTCCAAATGTTTTCAAGGTTGTTCCTCCACAGCTTATTTTGGACTTTTGACTTTATGTCTTCTTCTCTCACGCTGATGACAACATATTGTGTGGCTGTGAGGTTACTGTCTGTGCCGACGTAAAACCATCATGTGGCGGTGGCACTGAAAACCGGCCGATTCACCAAGGCCCACATTTGTGCCTCACCTTGAGCTGGTTTGCAGTCACAGTTGTGTGAACTGAATTCATTGATTCACTATCTGTTGCCTAGTAGCACACACATTATATGAGTCATGATTCATATCAGCCCATGAGTCTATGGTTACAGATAGGCCACATGCACAGGCATAGCTGTCCGTACTTACTATATATTAAGGTGTTAATTTGTTTGAACGATTTAAAAGTATTCATATCACTACAAACTGAAGAATTACCAGAATATCTTTGTGACCTTCTGGCGACTCGAAGCGTCTCTAATTTAGCAGTAGTTGTAGTTCTTTGGAGACATGGAAACAAAATAATGGTGATATTGTGCAGCTGCTGGGTGAGTAAGCAGACTAAGAAAGGTTTCTAGGTCCTTAAAGATAGTAGATTGCCTAGATGTCTCTTCCCTCCTGCAGTGGAGAGGTTGGAGTGCTTCTAGCTCCTGTTGTGTGATAGACACTGAAAAGATGAGTCACTCTGAGACCAACAGTGTTGCCATGGCAGCCAGAAGCCTTGAGAGCAAGCCAGGGAAATGTTTTAGTTTCCAAATACAGACTGCTTCATTTAGGTTGATATTTCTGTCACTGCTCTGACATTTTGAGCTGAGCCATAACTAGACCCAAGCTCGACTTTGGGTGGTGTGGTGGTTCTTGTCGTTTAAATACAGAACAGTCACAGTATTAGCTGAAAATGTTAATCTCCATGACTTGTTCCCACGCAGAAAAAAAAGGGTTGGTGTTTTTTGTGTATGTTTTTTGATCTCCTTGTTTTTCTTCGGGTTTAAAGAATATCTACTAATTCTTGAACCTATTCATTGACAGATACTTTATTCATCCTCTCTTACTCCTTCATTTAATAGCCTACATATTTTAAAAGAGTACTGCACCGATTTAGCATTGCACTATATAACGTTGACGGACTCAATCAAAATCAATACAGCAAAACTAGTGATGCACCGATCCGAATTTTTCAGGCTCGAGTTAAACACTGCTTCTCTAACTTTGTAAAACAAAATGTAACAAATAAATACATATGTATACATTTATTTAAGTTAATTATTATTAAAATAATATATTGTCCACAAGCGTCTTGGTAAAAAAAAAATCATTAACATGAATCACAATTCAAGTGCAAACCTTTTTATTGAAGCAACAAATTGGTCAAAACTTCAGTCTAAGATATAAAAACCTGCTATACACTGAATGAATGAACCAATACTCTCACTTACCCGTATGGGAGCTAATCACTTATCACCACCTCGCTATAAACAGATTAGCTGCACCTGCAGTGTGCTGTGTCTGGCTCCTGACATTGATGCCAAGATTTGACCCCAATCTTTTACACAACTAAGACCAACGCTCAACATTTAGAGCTCATTAAGCACTCACCACCAGTT
This sequence comes from Sebastes umbrosus, assembly GCF_015220745.1. Lineage (NCBI taxonomy): Eukaryota > Metazoa > Chordata > Actinopteri > Perciformes > Sebastidae > Sebastes > Sebastes umbrosus. The sequence goes on from NC_051286.1 coordinate 4,148,090, forward strand.
GGAGTCTTCATATAGTATCTGTTTTAGCATTTCATATTTCATATACAGGAAATAGACTATAACTATTTGTTACTTTGGCCTCACTTAGTCCTAGCATTGACAGTGCATTAATTTTATCCCTGATAATGCTGAAACAGTTTAATTAATTGATTAGTCGATGGACAGAAAATAAATCAACAATTTTAGTATTTGGTTAAACATTTCGTCTCATTTTTAAAGCAAAAACACCTAACCTCCAATGGTTCTGACTTCTCAAATGTGATAAACAATTAATCGATTAGTTGTCAACTATTAAATTAATCGCCAACTATTTTGATAATCGATTAACCGGTTTGAGTATTTTAAGAAAAAAAAAAAGTACAAATTCTCTGATTCCAGCTTCTTAAATGTGAATGTTTTTGTGGTTTCTTTACTCCTCTATGACAGTAAACTGAATATCTTTGAGTTTTGGACAAAACAAGACTTTTGAGGACGTTATCTTGGGCTTTGGGAAACACTGATCGACATTTTTCACAATTTTCTGACACTTTATAGACCAAACAACTAATCGATTAATCGAGAAAATAATCAACAGATTAATCGACAATGAAAATAATCATTAGTTGCAGCTCTATTTGAGTGTCTTTGGATTTTTGGACTGTTGACCAAAAATGATTTGAAAACGTCATCTTGGACTCTTGGAAAGTTAAATGGACAATTTCACTATTTTCTGACATTTTATAGCCTAAATGATGAATCAAAATTATATCAACATATAATTGAAAATGAGCCAGTTTTGAATAACATTAACCTTTAGCAACGGCTCATCATGGAAAACATGTTCACTCTTTTGGCCTATTGATTGACAAGTGTGTGCCGCGCACAGTCTGTTTCCATCATGTCTGCCAGCAGATCGATAAATAATTTTCCAGGAAACAATGGGACAAAGCTTTTGTGATGCAGTACGATGGTGTTTGTGTTCGTTTGTCTGTTGCTGTCAGTGTCATAATTGTGGCCTCTGGCAGGTCAGGATCTGCTTCCACCTTTTCGTACAAAACTGCTGTCTCAACTTCACTTTGTTCTGGCAGTCTGCTGGCCGAAGACGTGGGTTGTGTGAAGCTGTGCTCTCATAATGACCAGCTGCAACTAGGGCTGGGCGATATTACATAATACATTTTTATTATGGAATGGGTGGTAAAGATGTAGACCTTCATTAATTTAATATTGGGGCTGGGACAATTCACCTATCTCCAGATTCGATACCGATTCAATATGTTATGTGATTTGATATTACGATTTATTGGGATTTTTGTTAACTTTTTTTAACACTGGACCATGGGGAAAAAGTTGAATCATACACTTCTAGGGACTTTTACTTTGGAAAATATCTAAATTAATACGTTCAAATGTTTGATTTTCAGCATGTATGCAGTCAGAGATGTCCTAAAATCAAATATATCAGTCATTGTCAGGAATTATAAAAAAAAGAAATTAAAATTTTTTCCAGCAACCCAAAAATCAAAGAATTAAGACATTTCCCTCATAAATTAGAGGTATTTTCTTTATAATCTATAAGGGACATGTCATATTTTATACTTCTGGTTAATACAATCCAATCAATCCTATTTCCATTTATGTATTTTGTATATACAGTTCCCTTTGTTAACACCTTATTTTGAAAACCGGACGTAGTCACACGTATACTTCCTCTAACTTCTCCAAGGTGGTCTCTAGCTCTCCCGTCAGCTCCATTCTCTTTATACATCCATGGTCAGCTCCATCGGGGCCGTTTGAATGCATTTCACATAAATGTCAGTATATGGTGACCATGGAGATGAGAGTGACGGCAGGCTCGACCACAAGATACCGCGATACGATAACGTTTCCTGTCCGTGACAGAGTTAGCATGCAGCTTTATCCGTGATGTCTAGCTCTACTTTTCCTGCAATGTGTGAAACCCAAAGTGTTTCCATACTTTAATGGATGTGTAGTGTTTACAGCTTTGGATTTAATATGTGAGGGTTCAAGTTGTATCCACGCAGACCCTCCGCTGTTTTCTGCTCTATTGTATCTGCCGGTTTCAGCTCGCTACGCCCGCCTGGCTACTGTTTGTTTTGCTTGGTTGCAGCTTGGTAGAATATAGAGCAAATGCAGCTTTTCCAGCGTTGCCTTAAAGCCATGTCTCACTGCAGTTTTCATGGAAACTATGTCTTGAAATCGATGCACAGTTTTGGCATGTGTCATCATCCTTCCACCACCGCCGACTAATTAGTGACTCAGGCAAGAATGTCTTAGTTGTGGTTTTAATTTGCCCACCACAGCCGAAGCTGCAGCGAAGCACATTCTCTTATACTTGCAGAAATGTTTCCTCTCTGTCTCCATCTCTTCACCAATCTTTTATTAGCATGCAAATATGTGTTTTGGCTTCAATAAGGAAGCGTGTGCTCACTCGTTAACATGCAGTAAGTTGAACTGCTGCACTTGATGTGACATGGGAATTGAAATCTGTATATGCCAGAACAAATGATCCATATAATGGTGCATATCTCTCGTGCCATTTATACTGGTTATACCCAGGGCTGCAACTAACATTTATTTTCATTACTGTTTACTCTGCCAATTATTTTCTCCATCAATCTTTTTGTTTATAAAACATTAGCAAACAGTGAAAAATGCCCACCACAATGTCCTATACCAGTCATTCCCAAAGACTGGGTCGGGACCCACAGGTAGGTCGCAGGAGATTTTATTAGGGTAATATAATAATAATAATATAACAAATATATTAGCAGAATTTCTTCCATTGTCTTTTATTTAACATTTATATCTGCAGTACTCCCTTGAGCCACATGAGGGAGCCTGAAAATTCTCATAATTGTAGCCTACTTATAACATTTAATCTAATATGAAAGGCTAGCGTACTTTCTGTACGTAGAAAACGACAGCCTAACTCCGCCTATATGCATTTATTTGGTCTCATTTATAGAGTATTTAACATGTATATATGTTTTTAATAACACTGCTATAAAATTAAGTTATTTATCAAATGTGTATCTTTTCAAAATTACAGGTTTACCCAATTAAAGGAAATATAAGGTGATGCGGAAATGGCAGTAAAAATGGCCTAGGAACGTTCATTTACGCAAAGATTCACTCTTCTCACGATTTATAGATGATAGTCGCGATGGTTTGTCATTTTAAAAAATGGATCCCCAGAAAAAAAGTCAGGGAAACATTGTCCTAGAACACACGGTGATGTCATTTAAATGTTTTGATTTGTCCAACCAACAGTCTAAAACCCGAAAATATTAATTTTACTATAATGTAAGACCAAGGAAAACAACACACTCTCACATTTGAGAACCTGGAACCATCAAAATGTTTGGCATTTTTGCTTGAAAATTTGACTCAAACGACTAATCGATATTCAAAATATTTTCTGATTCTGTGGACCATCCAATAACAATAACTAATCTTTGCAGCTCTAGTAATACCATTCAACGCTTACCTTCCACTTTCAGCCAACAATAGTCATTTATGGCTCTAAACACTTGACATAAAGTCTTGCAATACAGCAAGAGGGCTCCACATTGACTCTTCATGAACAGACAACAACTACCACCAACTTCTGAGACCTCTTCTTTCCCCATTTTCAGTTGAGGTTTTGCTTCACACAGTAGCTCATCCAAGAAGTCTTGAACGTCACCCTCTCCACCACCTGTTTTCCACCTTGTGGTTGTTCTCCATTGACTTAAATATAAAAGTAAGAGCTGGCAGCTCGTATGGGACCATTCTGGATTGACGAACCAGTGACCTGAAAGCAGACCTAGACGTGTTGAAATCTACTATCCGTGGCAGAAATAGGAATGTGCTGGGCATCTGGCCTACCAGTTTTATTCACCCTTTTTTTCCAGACACAGCCCCGACATCCCTCGGCCAGATCGTCTGACGTTCATCTTTCTCATCAACTGTAACACATGCTCGAGTGTCTGAGTAACCCATAAAGGTAGTGTGAGTAAAACGGCACTAGTAGTTTCTCTGCAACGGGCCTGATTACTGTTCATAGCACAACAGTATGAAGTCCAAAATAGAACTAAAGACTTTGACTTCTTTCAAAGGATTCATTACCCTTTCATGTTTTGCTCACTCTTGGACACAGAAAAGACTTTATGCTTTTGTACTTGTGGTTTTTGTGTTCACTTTTAAATGAGCATTGGAAACTGTTTTTGGTGTTGAATGGGCTTGTAATTAGAAACCAGCTTACATAGAATCTAATAAGTGGCCCACTTGTTTTTACTAGTTTAGACTTGGAAGTCAACACCTAATAAAACGTACATCAAATAACAGGAATTAGGAAAAGAAAACATACCCTCTGATCAGTCTAACTTGATTCCAAAATCTCACCATTCAGTTGTCAGTCTGTCTAGTTAAATATGATGTTTTTAACACCCTCTGAATGATGTCTGGTTAACTGCTGAAGCTCCCAGTTGGGTAAACAAACCTATTAGCCACAGCTGCCACTTATTAGCATTCTGCTGGTGGCTGATTGGCTGACAACAGCATTCACTTTACGGTCCTGATTGCTGCTTTTCTAGTGTTTTATACTGTGGTCTTTGAGTGCACGTGTTTGCAGTTTACCAGTCATGCAACTGTTAAGCCCATTTCAGGGTGGCCTGATGATTACAGACAGGCAAAAGTCAACCATTTTACCATGTAACCCTGCCACCTTTCACCTCTCACCTCTCACCTTTTACCCTAGAGAATAAAGAACACACCGCCATATGCATAAAATCTGAATAAAAGAAATGTACGTTTTTATGCAATCCGAGAGGGCACATACAGTACACTGAGATGGTGCATCTTTTTGCAAGTTAAATTAAATATTGACAGTTAATCTTTGCATGTAAACTATTAATTAAAAATCAATACATTGTTTTTGAGAATCAATACAGTATCACAAAACTTAATATCGCAATACTCAATATTTTCGATATTTTCTTACACCACTATGTTTCACACTTTAATTCTTGTGTTTACCAGAGTTTCTTGGAAATAAGTCATTCAGCATGAAAAAAAACCCCATTAAAAACGACTAATCGACTAAAGATATCTTAGTCGACTAAGACCAAAACGACCGATTAGTCAACTAATCGACTACGAGGGTGCAGCCCTGCAAGAAACTAAAACAATCCTCAATGCTTTAGCTGCTTTTCATCCTAAATAACAAATTAGGACTGGCATCAACATCATTATGGCTTAAGTTAACTTGGCTGTTGTGATGGCACCAAATGTTTTGTGTTTGTTTGATAATATTAATTTAAGTCAGTTATCTGGTTGATTGGTCAAAGCAATTCATGTTCCTACTCACAATGTACAGAGTGCACTAGTTTATTAATAGGTGGTGTTTAGAATCACTATTGTCTGCCTTATCTCAACTATCAGGGCGGGTCAGTAACTAGATATCATCATCTGACTTTCAGTGGAATCGTGTCATGAAGGACATAATTTAGGAGATTTAGGACAAGATAAAAGTACCTGTGTTGACCACGTGCTGTCTTATACACACACACACAAACTAACATACCCTCCTAGCAAACCAAAGAGAGAAAGCTCACAGAGTGTGTGTGTTATGTGGAATGACAGAAGAAGGAAATATTGGTGTCAGGATTAGACTTGAAATCACTGCAGAACTCATTGTGATTCTCTGCATTTGGCTTGCATTGCCTAGATATTCTTTAAGCTGCTTTTTGGTTGCTGTTGTGATATATTGTGCCAGCATTGGTTTTAATGTGCACTCCAAACAAATGTGGAGACAAGTCTGAATCAAATTGTGCATGTGATGATGTTGCACCATCTTACCCAACCAGTTCAACAGCTGCAGTACAATCTACGTGGCACCGCTGCTGTCATGCATTAACGGGCACATTTTGCACAATTATTCTGCACAAGATGAAGCCTACTCAGCCAGTTTCAGTACCTGATGCCACAAAACCAGTTTATCATGTACACAGCATCTCTCAGTCCTGCTCCTCAGGGTCCAAACTACTATTAAACCTAAAGAATCCATCGATATCAACCATGTCATACTAGCTTGTTGTCAAGGGGGTTAAATAACGCTCCAAACTTGCACTAAATTTTGGCGAGGAAAAACTGACATGGCCATTTTCAAAGGGGTACCTTGACCTCTGACCTCAAGATATGTGAATGAAAACTGGTTCTGTGGGTACCCACGAGTCTCCCCTTTACAAACATGCCCACTTTATGATAATCACATGCAGTTTGGGGCAAGTCATAGTCAAGTCAGCACACTGACACACTGACAGCTGTTGTTGCCTGTTGGGCTGCAGTTTGCCATGTTATGATTTGAGCATATATTTTTATGCTAAATGCAGTACCTGTGAGGGTTTCTGGACAATATTTGTCAAAGTTTTGTGTTGTTAATTGATTTCCAATAATAAATGTATACATACATTTACATAAAGAAAGCATAGACTCCACTCACATGTTGATAAGAGTATTGAATACTTGACAAATCTCCCTTTTAAGATACATTTTGAACTGATAAAAAATGTGCTATTAATTTGTGATTAATTGCGATTAACTATGGACAATCATGCGATTAATCGTGATTAAATTGATCGACAGCCCTAGTTTATATAATAAAAGATCGATACTTGTTGTCTGTGCATCGACAAAATATTGCCCTGCAAAATATTGCGATACTATGTTGTATTGATTTTTTTAACCCACCCATACCTTCTGGTTTATCCAGTTTCTCTTTACATGAAATGTAATGTTTTTGGCAAAGCCTTTTGTAAAGCACTCTCAAGTCATAGTAAAACATCTAAATACAATAAAATATGTCAAATATGCAAGAGAGTAAATTATTGTTGGCACAAGGCTACACTTTATTCCTCTGGATTGAGCCTCCTAGTCAGACCTAGATCTCAGGCTGCATACAGTAAACATGTCTCTTTTGCGAGATTGCCGGACTTTTGACATTAAACATCAATAACCTGAAACATTTGATTGGTTGAGCTTTTTGTGACCAAATCCCTTAGTGCAAAAACAAGCCATAGTTAAAGAAAGCATTCTTCAGATGATATACTAGCATCAATACACTAGCTTTTGTTAATAATAAACTTATATCTAGGTAGGTCTATAGAGGTCAACTCTGTATATTCAATACAGAAAAACGGAGACAAATCTAACTAAAAGTCCTAAGTGACAAAGACTGTGCTAAGTCAGTACTAATCTGTCACCGTGCAGAGGTCACCTGACCTGCATACTTTCCTCCAGTTTGTTTTGGTCTCTTTCTGCTCGGCTGTAGTTCTATGAAATGTTGATGGGCACCAAAAGGGCAGGTATTAGTGTAGGATTTCTGAGGTATAATATAAATAACGTTTGTTGTATATTTAACAGTGGATAGGTCAAGACCCCGAGTGTTTCCACCATCATGGTGACTATTTTTCTGTGTTCACACCACAAATCTGTCCTCATAGTAGTGCCAAAAGCATTAGAGAGACATGGACTCTGCTGAAACAGTCAAATGTAAAAAATTAAACCTTGAGATGTGATACATTCCCTCACAGTTTGATTATGCATCGAGACAGTAGTTTCCTTCTGTTTAACCACATTTTGGACTGAAAAGAGATGCGAAGTGCTGTTGCTACTCAACAGTGGTAATCAAAATGCAAATAGAGGTCAGACACTTTACTCTCGCTGCAGTGTCTAACTATCACAGCTCTGAAAAATATTTTTTTGTACTTTTAGTGTTCCTAATGCAGCAGCATATTATTATATATAAAAAGGCAAAGCATGTATTCCTGTTTGTGTTGTGAAAAATCAGCATGATTGCCACAAATGCACTCTGTGAATGATGCATTTCTGTTTTACATGACTGTTGCCCTCTTCTGCAGTAGAAAGCAGCACAACACGATTCATCCGGGGCAAAACACACGGTAGTCATTGGGGCAGTGAAACATGGGATGCTTAAATGGAAAATGGTTGCATAACTGCAGTTATCTTGAGACGGCATCACTCTCATGTACGGCGTTGCATTCTGTTTACATGCAACACATGTCAACAGTGATGATGCAGAGAAAAAAATGAATAGTATTAGTACTTTAGTTGTAAATATGACACCCTGCATGTTTCAGTTTCCATCTACAGTAGATTTGTATACTTTCTTTTATGCTTTTTTAATGTCAAAGAGGTCTATATTTAGTTTGGCTTGAGATGGAAACGTTTTGGTTCCAACTTGATGGATTCTGAGAACTTAAAGCATTCATGTTTCATGCTTGTTACTTCTTTTACTTCTTTTTGGATGGGAGTTCCTCAGCAGGAGTCTACCACACTGTCTTATATATTCATCAGGCTTTTGTAAAGCCATTCAGATATTTCTGTGCATATGAACGAGTGCAACATAGTCCCAAGCATCCCAAACACATGATAGAAAAGCACACTGTGTATACCAATGACTGAGGCAGGGCCTTCATGCTTATAAATCACTGGATACACGTACTTATGTGCTCTGTGCTGGAAGGGTTGTTTCCCTCATGGAACATTTTCAATACAACACTCACAGCAATCTGTGCAGTTTAATGCACAATACTCCCTCTTCAGCTCCTCTCACCATACAATAGTTATCTGTTTTCTATCCCTGTCGGCATGTACATCTCAAAGTGGCGTCACTAAACGTTTAAAAGAAACAAGATGCATCTAAGGTGAATTTGCAGTCTCACAGCAAAGGGTCTAAAGAGATACTGCATATACATAAGAAAAAATGTAACACATTTGCAAATGCTTTTGCTTTGTCATCGTGAGGTATTGTGTGTAGCTTTATGGCCAAAAAAAATAGTTAGGATATACACAGTTATCTTATTATAAAGCCAGTAATCTCTGTCTTTCTGTCTGTTTGTCTCTCTGTGTATATCCTTTGCATATCTTTGCATAGCCAGCTAGGGACCCAAGGCTGTCAAATGTGGTGCAATTTAACTAGATGGTGGCGCTATAGCAATGGATTTTACATTTTGGCCTGTAATTTATGAACCTTAACGCTCCTCCTGGATTTTTTGGGCCCAGACTAATTTCTCTATATAAGCCACGCCCATTTGCGTCAAGATTTTAGATTTTGTCCAAATTTGATTTTTTTTGGCCCTCTCCCTACAAATTTTGAGCAATTGTCACCAAATTCGGTACAGAACATCTCTGGACCAAGCTGGGAAAAGTTGTTTTTTCAGATTGTTGATGTTCCGTATAGTTTTGCTATAGCTAGCCCTCAAAGTTAGCTTAAATGCCGTCGGCATGGCTTGTTTTACAAAAAAATGTACTGAACGCTTTGTGCTATTTGGACCACATTTGGTGGACATGTGTAAATATGATGTCTGAGTGACCATGGTAATTTTGGTGCCATTTGTCCAATAGGTGGCGCTCTAACAGTATAATCTATCTATAAAGGAAGGAATCTGTCTGTGTATGTATGACTGTTCATCGCATATCTCGAGAACCGCTCATCCAATCAACTTCACATTTGGCAGGTGTAAGCAGCTATACTGCAGTTCTCGACAACGCTGCACGCAGCACTTCTGAGGGCCAAGCAATCGGCCCGTTCCAGACAGGCAGGCACTCCAAACAAGCACTGCACTACTGGTGCAAATGAAAGGAAAAAACAATTGTGGGTCCACCAGACCAGCCTCAATGCTGCTTCATAGATACTTCAGGACTCTACTGGAGGAATCAACACTTTCCCTCATTTGGTGTTTTGATGATGATGGTAGAGAGCGCTGTCTGACATGTTGGCTCAAAATCTTCTGTAGGTGTTCAGTTGGGTTGAGATAATGTTTGTTTTTTCCTTTAATATGTCACTCGTACCGTATGTATGTGGTTATTTGAACAAGTTATGGCACGTTTTGTTCAAACTCTCTTTGCAGTGCTGTGGTTGTAGAGCTCAGATCCTACTTCCTGTTTTTGTCACCAAATCTGGTCTTTGCCGTGCGTTATACAGTGTATGTTTCTGAGAAGCAACTCATTTTTTGTCAATGATACCATGAATTGAAAATGGAAACCTATAATATACTGGATTTAAATTTTGTGAATTATTACAGCACAATAGATTGCAGTTCTAAGCGCAGACATGACTACAAATTAGTCGTAATTATAATCTCTTTTGCAACAAAGATTCATTCATACGTATTCAGTTTAACTTCAGCACATGAACAACAAGACAAATCTTCTGGTTATTCAATTATAGGCTTTGGAAATAACAACAACATTGTACATTGTGCAGCCTGCCAAACACGCTTTGTCCTGATACTTAACAAACCCCAACATAGTATTTGTCTCATAGTGACACACCAATGTGGTATTTAAACCATTTACCGTAGGCTGAAAAACATGACCAACATGAAATAAGACCCAGGAAATAATATCACAACTGAAGAGCAACGTTTGGTTTCTGCGTGACAGCGGTCGGCAACATCTACAGTCTGGTGTTTCTAAATACCGAGCTGCTAGGTTTCTTTTTTATATATTGAGGCCTTTTTTTCACACAACAACAGAAAAAGCTGCAGCCTATTTTAGGACTCAGTCGATGTTGTTGTGTGATTCTTCTCGGCTCTTTCTCCCACCAACAGTAACATGGTTGATGCCTGTTGGTGATGACTGCTCACAAAATTGTGCATTCAAGTTCCCTGTAAATGTTTTATTACATTTGACTTGTAATGTTATCTGATTGCTTCTGTTCTTAATTGTCGATTGGGGCAAAATGCTGCTTCTTGTGTCTGTCATTTGAGGTCATGCTATCACCTTTAAGATATTCATGGTCAGTAATAATGAATGGTAAAGCCTGTAATTTAGGGCTTCTCTAGTTACAGCAGAAGAATTTATACTCAAAAGATGCAGTAGTTCAACTATAAGACACCAAATGCCTGCAGAGATCAACACAGAGACAATTAAGACCCTTTTACTCTAACTGACTCTAAGGAATAATTATACACCGTGTGCTGTAACTGGCTCCTTTTAACCCTGCCACTTTCTTACTCCTGTCCATGTGTGGTTATGAAATTGCATGTTATTGCATCTAGATAATTGTTTAAGTGATTCCTGAAGCTTTGTGTACGATACAGCAGTGCGGGGAGATTATTTTTTGTTGAATGTCGGCCACATTGTGATACCAAGAGAAAACATTTCATGTGGGAGTGAAGGATAATAACATGACCATTTATTGCTCTGAAACAATATCCATGTAGGTCTCATACAGCTTGATTAGTTTGGATTTTCTATCGGATGTCTCAAGTGTTTTTCTTCTTCTTTGTTTTCGTACATAGCTTCATAGCTGTGATAGAAATATTCTCCTTCCTTTGCTAAGCACCCTGAGGAATTTGTGCACCAATGCATCTGTATCTGAAAGGCAAAAATAGCTTCACATTGGGAAAAGCATCTACATGTCAGACTGTGTCTAACAGGCCCAGCCTCCTCTCCTCTCTGGGGGATGACGACAATTCCCTGTAAAGAAATCAAATGATTTGGTTTACCCAGAAAGCTGAGAGAAGAAAACACATGGTGAATATGTGAAAGCCGCGCTTGAATGTTGCCTGCATTGTTTCCAGAAACAGCGAGCGAGGCTAAGATTGTCTTCTTATGCATGACCGTGAACCTAGGGCTGGGCAATATAGCGATATTATATCAGGGATGTGAAGGGCTGAAAGGCTGAAAGGCTGCCTTTGCAGACATTTGTTGAGATGGACACAGGTAAACGGCAGGTTAACATGAGTGGGAGAGGACTGACTTGGACTTCTGAAGAAGTACGATGTTTGCTTGACCTCTGGGCCAAAGAGAACATACGGAATGAGCTAAATAAAGTCCACAAAAATAGTGCCGCTTATAAAGTCGTTCAAGATAAACTGGAGGAGAAGGTGCTGAGTCAAAGTGAAAAATCTTCGGCAGCAATATATCAAAGTTCACATTCCCTGCATAGAAGTGGCAGCTCTCGAGACGAAAATGATGAATTTGCTCCTTCTTAAACGCCCCTCTGCAACTTAATTTTTTATTTGGTCCGCTTTAATTTGTGCACTTTGAAACCGAACCAGACAATCAATCTCAGTCTGATTCAGACTAGCAAAACGGACTATTGCTTGTTAAAGCGCCTTTAGAGGCGTATATATGTGCTTTTCACTGTCACTGATATGTAAATCACTGAAGGTTTGAATCCATCATGCATCCCCAAAGTGATGACACCCAGCGTTACACAAGTGGGAAGAAATGTGAGCATCAGAGCAGCATCATGGTCCTCTTTCCTTTCTGGTCCCAGTCTGGTATTCGGTCTGGCCTTTGGATGTGGAATCCTTTGAGATTCGATACTTTGGAAATTTGGCATTAAGACAAAGTAGTGCGTTAACAAGTCGGCTCGGTGTAGTTCCGCTCAGATATTGAGTTCAGTCAGAGCAGCAGCCAGTGGCTCGACCTGTAGAGTTCAGTTACGTAAGTACTTCGTCAGCTGTCAACACCACTGGAACATTTTCACTAGGTGTGAGGCTCAGTGGGAATTTTTTGGCTGTGCCTCACTGTGCATTGTCCCCATGCCACACCGTTTTATGGGTAATGCCTTTTCAGTTGCATAATATCACGCAATAAGAAACTCTACACTATAAGACTTGTCACCCCGACCCCTCTCTTTTTGCTGTTAAAGTACGCTCTCTGTAGCTCTGAAGAGTGAATGCTAAGTGTGTTTGTGTGTTTTAGGTAGGGCTGCAACGTTTTTAATCAATTAGTTGTCAACTATTAAATTAATCGCCAACTATTTTGATAATTGATTAATTGGTTTAAGTGATTTTTTTTTTTTTAAGAAAAATTCTCTGATTCCAGCTTCTTAAATGTGAATATTTTCTGGTTTCTTTACTCCTCTATGACAGTAAACTGAATATTTTTGAGTTGTGGACAAAACAAGACAATTGAGGACGTCATTTTGAGCTTTGGGAAACACTGATCGACATTTTTCATCATTTATGACATTTTATAGACTAAACAACTAATTGATTAATCAAGAAAACTTTTCTGAAGAACATTTGCTGCAGCTCTTATTTTCAATGATTGATGGATCTGTTAATTGTTTTGTCTGTAAAATGCCAGAAAATAGTGAAAAGCCATCACAAGAACCAAAATTGACAAATTCAAATTGCTTTTTTTTTTTTTTAAGCTATTCAGTTTTCTCTCTGAAGTGCCTTGAAGTTGCGAATGAACAACTAGAATGAACTAACAAAGGATCCAAATGTATTAACTTCAGTTTAATTAACACAGGAAAATGTCAAACTTAGACATCCATTTGAATGAAGACATTAATCACACCTCAATGTCAACAAGTGTCATGGATGGCATCTATATTTGCGTAACCCCAGAACCTGTCTGGGTTCTCTGGTTCCTGAGATGTTGTAAATCAGAGCTGCCGTGATGGTTTACTTCACTGAGTTACGTTACAGAGAGAGTCGTGTGTCTGTAGCGATGAGCTGCTGCTGCTGCTGCTGGAACAGAACATCACTGTACAGTGTGTCACTGCATCTATGGACGGCTGCCAGATGCTGTTTATAGCTTAGCTGGGGTCAAGTTTGACAGCTCTAATAACCCTGAACGCACTCACCGTCTAATCCATAAAAGGCTTTACAATCAAAGCCGAGAATGACTGGGCCGCCTCTGTGTGGCAAAATACACCGGTGCATTGTGTCCAGCAGTTTAGTAGATGTGTAACTGTGTGCGATAAAAGAGCAATTGAGGACATTTATAGGACATGTTTTTGTGCCAATGTGTCTTTAATCCAGTTTATTAATGATTTGAATTAGTTAGGGATGTTAAAAATAAAAATGTAGGGCTGCAACTAACAATCATTTTCATTGTTGATTAATCTGTCGACAATTTTCTCTATTAATCAATAAGTTGTTTGCTCTATAAAATGTCAGAAAATGGTGAATGTCAATCAGTGTTTCTCAAATCCCAAGATGATGTCCTCAAATGTCTTGTTTTGTGGCGACACACACAAGACTGAACGTGATTGAAGGTTCCTCCATGATTCGAAGGCCCGGCAGATGTTAATCCTAGTCCCCCCCGACGTCAGTCACATTCCTGTTTTGCAAGATGGGCTTCGCTAGATATAAACTTGATGTTTTTTGTGCATCCGTGGAGTTTGTGTTGGAGTCTGAGTTGTGGTGGAGGCTGGTCGTTTGTTTGCGTTAGTGGACTCCATTTCTAACCAACCGTTAGCTATTGTTAGCTATCACAGTAGCTGCGCTGAAGAGAGTAAGCACACGCGAGCGAGCATGACGTCACATCCGCTGGGAACCCCCGACACGATTCCTTCACATTAAAAGCAGGCTTTTTATGTCGTTTTGATGGTATATAACCCTAACCGATGCCCTCACTACCTTACATTTTCTACTGTTCTGCACAAGCAAGTCATACCACCTAGAGAGGAACGTTGCTGCTGTCATCCCCTCTTGCCTCATCTGTAATCTGTTAGCATAGAGCCTTACATTATGCTTTCCAGTGTTTACACAAGCAGTGACTCAGTGTGTTTCTTTTTTTCTCTTCCGTGTGATTCCAGATGCCCCCTCCACAGAGCAGCAGGAGCTGTTCACCCAGAAACTCCAGCAGTGCTGCATGCTCTTTGACTTCTTCGACTCGGTGATTGACCTGAAGAGCAAGGAGATCAAGAGGGCCACGCTCAACGAGCTGGTGGACTACGTGTCCACCAACAGAGGGGTGCTGGTGGAGACTACGTACCCAGAGATCACTAACATGGTGAGGACACACAGTGCTTTGGTGCTTCTCTAAATTTCTGTGGCCTTTTGTTCAGTTATTAACAACAAAGAGGTCTCCTCTCTGTGTCGCTGTGCAACATCCTGTGCACTTGAGCGGGATTAAAAAATGGAGGCCGATCGTGTGTGTAGACAGGATGTGTCATGTCAGCAGCATGGGAGGAACGTTTTACCGTCTTCACGCCTAACCCGTTACCGTACCGGTTCCATTTAAGCACTAAATCCACAGGAAAAGTGAAGTTTTGTCCGTCTGTTTCTTTCCTTCTCTCTCTCTCACCCACTGCATCACCCACTGAGTACAGTACATGCAGAGTTCATCAAGTTTGTTTTGGATTTTACATCGTCTCCAACGTTGCACTGTACAAACTGAATCTTTTTTTCTCTTAAAACATGTTTGATTTTGAGAGTAATAGGCTCTGTCTTTCAACACCGTCTTGTCACTGTTGAAAGCTTCTATGATGACACACACGTAGCCACAGTGCAGGGAAAAATACTGCTAAGCTTAATTCTGTTTGCCAGAGGTTTGAGGTGTAAGCATCTTCTGCACTACCAGTCTTATTCACTGCGTGGAATAAATCCACTGACTTGAGATTTCTAACCTCAGTTAAAACCTAATAGTAAGCTAAAGTCAGTCAGCGTCTATCACACAACACTTCCTGTATCTATTTCACAACAAAACCCACACAAAGATTTCATTCTCTCTTTTGCTCTCTTGACTCCAAACACCAAGAGGCAGTGCTCTTTTGTGGGTCAATTCTGGTAATGCAGGTCACATGTCATCCAGAGATTTTTTCCCTCCATACACATTTCTAATAAAAAAATTCCTGCACACTGTGTAATCGCTGATTTATTTATTTACGAAGTTTCCGGCGTAGCTCCACCCTCTTGTGTCACTTATGGTTGCAAACCAAGACGGCAACCGACAAAATGACGAACTTGAGGCTTCAAAGCAGCAGTCCACAAACCAACGGGTGTCGTCACGGTGACTGCGTCCACTTCTTATAAACAGTCTATGCTTGAGAGTTATGCAAACATTAAAAAGTTCCTCCTTGAATTATCATAACTTGAACCATTAGATTAGGGTCGGTTGCACAAAACACCTTAAGTTAAGATCTTCGATTTAAGGTTTCCTTAAAATGAAATCGATTGCACAAAACACCCATAAGTCTTCTCCTTAAGGTGTCCTTAAAATGTTCCTTTAAGTATTTAAGATTTTCTCCTTATCTTGGTCTTATACTTAAGGAATCCCTTAAAGTTTGTTAAACTGTTGCACAAGAGACCTTAGCAACAAAAGTAAGGAAAAAAAACTTAAGGTACATCTGGCTTGATCTTAACCACAAGCCAGTCTATACTCACAACACAGAGTGATGAGGAGTGGAGACGCCCCGTTGCAATTAACGACCACTCTACGGTTTCATGCTACGGGATGTTTCCAGTCAGTAATAGGCGAGGTATTTCTGCTTCACACCGTGGTGAAGTTCCCGTCAAAACAAGAGGATGATGAGATTATGGCACACTTCTTTAAAGCTGCCGGATGATAGATGGGACTCATATCAGGATTCAAGCACCCATACAATATGAAGATCAATTTGTTAACAGAAAAAAATCAACATTCAATCAATTTCCAGTTAGTCTGCAATCATGAAAATAAAATAACCACAGTGGCCTGGCAGTACTAACACTAATTTACTGCTGTAAAATTTCTTTCAATACAGTAAATACCTTAAAGTTTGCCATTAACTAAGGAAACCTTTTAAGGGACTCTGTGCAGCACCCTGAAGTAAGTCCCTCAGCTAAGGAGAAAGTAAGTGTCATACTTAAGGCGAAATCTTAAAGTGCTCTGTGCAACCGGCCCCAGGAGTCCTCTCGCATTATGTCCGTGTCAGTCATTATTATTTACATGGCAGCATGGTTAGTTACGATCAATTTGCGAGTGACGCACACCAGTGGTATTTATAATAACCGTCCCTGCCTGGTGTGATTGGTATCAGAATGCTTCCACCATGAATCAGACGTATTCTTAGAAATCTGGAACCATGTATTTTCACTCACCACAATGAAGACAATAGTTGCATGTGAAAATTACACTTCAGTACTTAAATCATATGAAGTTATATTTTATGAACATATTATCTGGAGATGTGCAGTACTTCCAACTTAATGAAGGTCGGGGTTGAATGATTAACACATCGGCTGCTGCAGGAATCTTGTTACACAATAGCGTGTTTGAACCTGCCAAGTATCTTTGGCCAACATGGTATAGATTTGTGCTCGTGGAGCAGGTGCCCCGAGCAGCCTAGTTTCCTCCTACAGCACAATAATGACTCATGTGCAACATTTACAGTACCGTCAGTGCTGCAGTGATTCACTCCACGCTGCAGATTAACATGACGGATACGAACGAGCACAGCTGAGTCAAGGAGTCTTCAGATTATTAATGGGCTGTAGGCAGTGATCCATGTCATACCTGCAACCATTGATTTAGGATTCAGTTTGTCTCTCACTTGTCTTTTTAAGGTGTTTTAGAGGTCAAGATAATTACTTTAAGTGGTTGATATACAACTGGGAGCAAAATGAGAAGGACTAGAAGATTTGAAAGTTGGTAGACGTTGGAAGTGCACCAAATGACTACAGAAAAATGCCTTTTTAACCATTTTCCCCCTAGGTTTGGAGACAGAAGGCCTGATATTAATCACACAAATGCAATAACTGCAAATTAAGCAGTTTGTCAACATCTGTTTTATCTAATAAGATACAGTTTTCACTCTGTTCATCTCAGAGATCATTCACATATCCCCTTTGAAACCCCTTTGAAAATGGCCATGCCAGGTTTTCCTCACCAAAATTTAGTGTAACTTTGGAGCGTTATTTAGCGTTCTTCCCAACAAGCTAGTATGACATGGTTGGTACCAATAAATTCCTTAGGTTATCTGGTTTCTTTCAGCTTCTTCTAGATTTAAGACTAATCACGCTACAACGTCTGAAAGACAGAATAACGGCCGCCGGATTGTTAAGAGGTTAACAGTTTATATAATAAAAGAACGATACTTGACGTCCATAAAGTGCTGTATACATTTTTTTCCCCCACCCCTAGTTTTTGGAGCACGGATCATTTTAGCAGCGTTTCTGCTTTAACCACATTAATCTGAATTTTTTTGATGCCGAACACATCTGCTGGTTAAAATAGTTTATTTACATTTTAAGCATTATTTCTGCACATTTCCTCCTAGTATTTAGTTTGCTCTTTGCTGTTAAAATCACCAGAGTGGCAGAGAAGTGATGTTGCACCAGAAATAGACGTCTATTCTCAGTGCAAAGTCTAAGGCCCAGTTTCTACCAGAATACCAACGCTGCTTTGCGCTGGTTGTTGTGCAGCTAGAAAACTAGGGCCCTGAAGATGAATATATGAATAAAATATGAATGTTATTTAAGTTCTTGTTACCTTAATGTGGGCAGAGAGAGAAGAGTAGTTGAGTAGGAAGAGAAGTTTTCATTAAAAAGAGGCTTGTTTCATTGACATGCCTCTGCCTTAATGCAATTAGGAGTGCAGTCATATGATTTGTACATTACAAAAAGTACTATTCAGGCACATTCAGTGCTAATATTTCTTAAGTACTCCATTAACAAACCAGCTGTCACATTCAACAAACAGCACCATTGTGCAGCTGTCATGTGCTAAATTATATTTTCTGGATTCATTTGTCTTGTGTGGTGCAGATTTCTAATTACAGTGATCAAGAAATAGGCCGTTTCCAATAAGATTATAGTCATAAACGGTGACAGCGCTTCAGTTGTAATCAAAACTGACCAAAAAAAAACCAAACAAATAATAGCGTGTAAGCTAGCTTCGGGTACCGCTGCCACTGTTTGGCAAACATTGGCAGCTGAAAGGCAATGCAAACATGGAATAGTGAGGGTAAATATGAAGTTGACAGCCAACTAACGTTTAATGTCAATGTTTAAACTGGTGCAACGTCTGTGTTTAAGGTACGGTATGTACAGTATTAGCAACATTCTGCACATTGTTATTGTTTCGGTCCCACCCCTTAAAGCAACCAAAACCACTCAGCTATGACATCATTTGGATTTCAAATGGAGAGTTATGGCTACTAACAACACCGGGATTTATATAAATACTGTCTCTCTACCTTCTCTTTGTCAGGAGTTAGTAAAGCTGTAAAGCTCTACAAACAAAAAAGAGCTCATATAAACAAAAGAAAAAACAAAATATAGAGTCAGAATCAGGTTGATTTGCCAAGTACATAAATACAAGGAATTTGACTCCAGTTGTATGCAACTCTCTCAATGTAGTTACACAGAGGTACAAATAACAGCTAGGGACAAGGACAATTAAAGGTAAAGAATAGACAGGACTGTTATGTACACAAGTAATGAAAAAAAGGTGTATGTATGAATATTATATAAATATATATGAAAAGCACCAATGACCAGCAGTAAAATAAAATGTCTATATACAGCCAAGTATTCTATAAGTTGTAAACAATAAATTAATACAAAGAAATTAATACTGAAAATAACTTTTTGGTTGGAAGAAGCAGAAAATATAAATATGATGCTGCTATGTCAAAATAATCATATATTAGTATGGGTCAATAACAGAAATATAAAGTAACCACCCTTTTTGGTTTTGATTTGTGACCCAATATAGAAATTAAAAATAACGTAGCACTGCGTAAAATGATTCACCCTTTTTGGTTTGATCTATGACCCAAATAAAACGTTTAAAAATAACATTATACAGGGTAAAAGTTAACCACCCCTTTTGGTCTAATTTTTCAACCCCACAAAAATATAAATATGACTTTGTTACTGGGTCAAAATAACCACATTGGTATGCCTGATTAACCCAATGTTAATAATAACATATAACACTAACTACCCAGTACTGGGTGCCATGATTGACTCAAATTGGGTTAAAATTGACCAAGTATTTTTTAGTGTGTATGTATATTGACAGTGATGGGTGATTGCATTAAAGGCAGTGTATACTGTATATATAAGTTATTTTTCTTATTTTCCTAGTCCTTACCATCATGGATATTCTTCCTAAATATACACATTTGGACCTTGTGGTAAATACTGGATGGATATATGGGATTGTGTGCGGCGTCTGCAACACAGACCGTAAACATAGCAGCAAATCCTCTGATGTCAACAGTCCAAAGAAATAAATAAAAGTGATCAGTTATACTTGCACTGATGCAGTCAAAGTAATAAATCACACTAACCAGAAGCAAGAAATATCTGCTGTAGTTAATTTGCAGTTCATTTTAAAATCAGGAAATTATTTCCGATGTGTGTGTGTGTGTTCATTTGAGTAAAATATAAACGTCTTTTTTTCTGATTTGCTGCTCTGATCAATTGCTGCAAAATTAACGTAATGTGACCGTCGCTATGTGACGTATTGTACTATTTTCTCTGACACTAGCGATTGCCTTGATGCTGCAGGTTACCCAGTGGGTAACTTCCTGGTCTGAAAAGTGAAGCCAAGGCTGAAGTGCCTTAAACTTGCATTCTTTCTAACAGCCAGCAGGGGGCGACTCCTCTGGTTGCAAAAGAAGTTTGATTGTATAGAAGTCTATGAGAAAATGAGCCTACTTCTCACTTGATTTATTACCTCAGTAAACATTGTAAACATGAGTTTATGGTCTCAATCACTAGTTTCAAGTCTTCTTCAATACAGCATGATGTTCGTTTAGTAAATTATGGTCCCATTTAGAGTCAAATAGACCATAAAGCAGGGGATGATTTAGGGCGGGGCTACCTTGTGATTGACAGGTCGCTACCACAGAGTTGTCCGGTCTGGGAGTTGTCCGTGTTTTCGTCTTACAGCTTAACCCTTTCACAGTGTGTTTTCACTTCATGAAAGTTAATTATAACAATTTGGTCGCCTAAAAAATGTCTTATTCAGCGTTTGGTTGGACTTAGCTCCACCCTCTCGTGTCACTTCTGGTTGGAAAAAAAAAAAGATGGCGACGGCCAGAAACACAGAACTTGAGGCTTCAAAACGGCAGTACACAAACCAATGGGTGACGTCACGGTGACTACGTCCACTTCTTATATACAGTCTATGGTTGTCAATCATGCTTTGACAGAAAAACATGCAGTCAGGAAAGTGCACAAATGGGAAGTGTGTGAGCAAAAGGTCCTCCACTGGATAATGAGCCACTTGACATGTAGCTTGGTTGCATATTGCAATAGTAGTTTAAATGCATGACTCCAGCTGGTGCGCAGGTATTGTCAGTGGTCCTTCTTGGTAATCTTATGTATGTATTCAGGAGGCAGGACGGGGGGACGTGGGTCGAGGCTCAAGAGAAAGCCAGTCCTGTACCACAGACAGGCTTCTTAACGAGGGTTAGACAAATAGCAGCTGCACTTTGAGAAGGCTGGCTTGATAACAGCTCTCCCAGATCCTCCATGCTTGGCATCACATGATAATGAAGAGGTGAGGGTTTAAAGTGCTGCCCATTATTCTGCTGCAGTGAGGACGGCTTTGATCACGGAGGTTGTCAGGAGTACAAACAGCCAGGTTCCTCATCCATGTGAAAGGAGGTCTTCGCCTTATTTGCCAACTCTATAATTAGTGTTTTGAGTATATTATAGAAAATCACATCTCCCTCAGACAGTTTGTATTCTTCCCTTTTCTGTGCCACAGATGAACGCAAAGCCAGCCGGGTTAGTGGGAAAGAGCATCTTTGAGCTATAATTCCCCTTTTATTTGCTTTAATTCCCACCTTTTTCATCCTTTCTGCTAATGCCGCACTCAGTGCTTTCACACCCCCACCTCCCTCTTTCTCTCTCTCATCCAATGCGTTGCTAGGTGTTCGTCACTACTATTGTCACCCTCAAATTGACCCCATACGCAGCTACAGCCTCCCTTATCGTCAGCATGTGTACACTGGTTTCACTTACAGCCCTGTCACTTAGGAACAGCCCTTTCAGGATCCTCCTACGTTACTTTCACACACAAATCACAGTTTCCTTTTTCTCTCCTCTCACACACTTTCCTATGTTTGCCATCCTCCCACAATGTTTTCCTCTTGTTTTGTCCAACTGTAGTTATTTTTCGACATTGTGAAGTGACTGGGGGAATTAAATAAGCGTGCCGGATGGTTGTGTGGTGAGTTATGTAACTCATTATGTTGTTCAGAGTAGACGGTGTGCATCTCTGAATCCTTCCACTCCCTTCGCCGCCCGCAATTTTCAAATTGTTGGAAGTTAATATTGAATTGAATGAATTTTGTCACGTTTTTACTTTTATTTGGGAGATGAGAATAATAAGATATTTTTTTGTACTACAGTTCAGTGAGTAGTCGACTAGTCAATTAAACGTTGCTACCTTGCTAGTCGGCACCGGAAATACTAGTCGGTTAAACCTATTATCATTTTATTAGGGCTGTCAAAGTTAACACGTTAACGTAAATTTGTTTTAACGCCACTCATTTCTTTAACGCAATCGATATTTCGGAGGTTGTAGCAGGCTCACAATATAGCTATAGTGAAGATCCTGGTATCATATGAAACTAGTACACCTAAGGAATCCATTTGTATCATGTCCATTTTCAAAGGGGTCCCTTGACCTCTGACCTCCAGATATGTGAATGTAAATGGGTTCTATGGGTATCCACGAGTCTCCCCTTTACAGACATGCCCACTTTATGATAATCACATGCAGTTTGGGGCAAGTCATAGTCAAGTCAGCACACTGACACACTGACAGCTGTTGTTGCCTGTTGGGCTGCAGTTTGCCATGTTATGATTTGAGCTTATTGTTTTATGCTAAATGCAGTACCTGTGAGGGTTTCTGGACAATATTTATCATAGTTTTGTGTTGTTAATTGATTTCCAATAATAAATATATACATACATTTGCATAAAGCAGCATATTTGTCCACTCCCATGTTGATAAGAGGATTAAATACTTGACAAATCTTCATTTAAGGTACATTTTTCATCAAATGTGTGATTAATTTGCAATTAACTATGGACCATCATTATATTAATCGCAATTAAATATTTGAATCGATTGACGGCCCTAAGATATGCTTTCTCAGCTGTTGCTGTGCAGAGCCTCCGCTGATGCTGCAGGAGGAGCTCTGTTCTGAACTCATCAGCCGCTCCTGACTCACTTCCACCCCGCCACGTTCTCCCCGCTCCCACCTGCCACCACCTCCTCTTTCTGAAATAGCGGCTGGTTATCTCTTGATCAACTGGATTGACCAACCGTTGGGCTTCTTCCGTGTAAACGTCAGGGAAATTAGTCATTACAAACATCCTTTGTATATACAGTATCTGTGTTGCCATGGAGTCAGCGAGTTAGCTGTGGGCTGCAACTTGAGCCCTTTTTGTCTATATTTGCTGACATTAAGGCAATTTTGCACCATTAAAAGCATGCTGAATTAGCTATCAGCAGTTCCTGTATGTAATGTGCTGATGGATGTACAGACAACTATTACTGGATTACTTTGATACTGAAGAAAACTTAGAAACCTGATGATTCTCAGGCAAGTTCTGAGTTATAAGGAGCGTCCTTTTTCTGTGATTCTATGCAGATTTATGGACGTTTAGTCGCGATGGACATCAGAGATATGGACATCCTCGGGAAGTATACGCCACACTGAATCTAAAAATATGCGTGTATCATGCCTGTGTTCAGGTTTGACTGAGTTTTGAACTTGAGAAGGAGTACGATGTTTGACGCAAAGTGTGGCAATCAGACGCTAGGGGTGTTAAAGTACCTTCAATGCCTTCATGAGTTGTGTGTAACAGCCAGTGCGGCTGCTCGATCAACTACAATACCTAACTTTCCATCATTCTAAGAACACCAGCATCCACTTGATGAATAGACAGATTAATACCTTCAATGTTAAATATGATCCTTGTTAAACAATAGTTACACTTTACTGTCAATACCAGGCTATATGTGGTTCAGTTTGTGCTCCTGTATGTGCCCCGATGCCATCAACTCCACCATCCGTCTTCACTTTGTAAGCATTTGGCTTCGGAGCACTCCTTCTGGAAAAATGGGCATCACACTGAGGCACAATGTCCCGCCTGGCAACCCACTCAGTGAGTCATCTGATTCCAGCTCAGCCAATGATGTGCCTCACACCATGAAAGCAAAGTGATGTGCCACAGAGAGAGAGAGAGAGGTGGCACACTGATTTATTCATCTGCCTCATTAGCAGCATCTGCATACAGATGATTATGTAAAGCCATTACTGTGGTCTGAAAGGTGGGTCAGTCACGCATCAGGTGAAAACTGTTGCTCTAATTGTTGCTATGATATATCTCAAGGAAAGAAAGTGGCAACTTATGTGATTGTTATAATTGTTACAATTCAGGAACAGTCAGGTGCTTAACCTCCCTTAAAACAGCTGGTGGGGGTGTGTTGTTTAAGGTACCGGTGAGACAATGAAATACGCTTCAGGAAGTCCAGTTGGAGCAACAGAATAAAGTGTTTTAGCTTCCGCACAAATGTTCCACAGGAGTGTGAAGGCATCTTTAAGAACCCACAAAATCAGTTTTTATAAACTTGCGTGCAAATTTTCCAGACGTAAATCTGTGCTTGGTGTAAAAACTGTGACTTAAGTGACAGTTACGTCACAGGTATGACATAAACGCGACCCAACAGTTGAGCAGTCTATGGGGTAGGACAGGTCAGAGGCTGTTGTAGTGAAGGAACCAAAATATGCTGACATTAACCTGTGTTCACACCGGAGCTGAAACTATTAATTTACTAGTAGATCAACAGAAATTTAATCTGCAACAATTTTGTCAATCAATTAATCGGGTTTTTTTACACACAAATGCCAAAAATGTACGGTTTCCAGCTTCTTTAATGTGAATAGTTCCAGGTTTTCTAAGTCATCTATGATAGTAAATTAAAAAGGAAGCGATTTGAGGACGTTGCCTTGGGCTCTAGAAACACGTGAAGGGCATTTTTCACCATTTTCTGACATTTTAGAGGCTAAGTGAGAAACCGAATTAATAGAAATCATAATTTTGTCTCTTGTTTGAAAACTATGAACCACTTTGACCACTTTATTGGCACCAGCGTACTGAGGTGTACTGTCAGTCAGTCAGTGAAGCTGAATATAATGGTTATCAGATGTATTAGTGGGTGTGTCGTGAATGCTTATATGTGCAACTTTATTGCAGAGTTGTCAAAAATGTTTCTTACTGCCAAACAGCCAGAAACTCCACGGAGTGTATGATAAAGCATGCAGGCAGTCAACAGGTCCTGTAACTGTTTGTCTAGAGAATGAACGAGATGCTGGATGTAATCGACTGTTGTGTCCAGATGGTGTTTTCATCAGCTCAGAAAACAGCTGCATTTACACTGTCCGACTTCTCTAAAATAACAGGAAGCACATGAGTGGGCAAATAACAGCTCAGTGCGAACAGTGGCGAGCTGAAGGGGCATCTGTGAATGCACAGCTCAGTCAGCCTTGAAGAGGGAGGTGGGGGGGGGGGGCGGGTTACAGTAGAACAACACCATGCTGGGTACCGTTCCTTTCAGCTCACGCCAAGACAAGTCTACAACGGTCATGTGAAGATCAAAACCAGATCATCTGAATGTACAGCACTAAGGCTTTGTTGTTGACCAAGTTTAGCCCTTTTTTCAGGGTTATGTCTCTGGATGCTTTCATGAATATTCTAGTGACTTTGGTTTGTGTGAGAGCTGCAGCCAAAAGTCCTGTGAAAATCTGCAGTCTGTGTGTGATGCTATCAAGGCCACATGAATCCAAATGAAAGCCCATTTTAAATCACTTTCTTGAACAATTCAGGCCACTACTTGTGCCTCATGAAGTGGCCACTGAGTGTATGTAAATTAAGAAACTCTTACAGTTCCACATGTTCAGAGCAAGGCCATTATTTCCAATGTACTGAGCTAGCTAGCTGGCGAGAATGGAGAGATATTTGAGTCGGTTCGTATCTTCAAGTGACGCTAAGCCCAAACTAGCTAAATTGAGAAAATATGACAACAGTTACATCAAGTTTGGTTTTAATGAGAACAGTGACGGGAGACCAAATGCATCATGTGTCTTCAGGCGCTAGTGAACGAAGCCATGAAGCGGGTCAAGCTAAAGCGACATCTGATTACAAAGCACCCTAAATATCAGGGCAAAACAAAGTGGTGTTAATGATTCAAACTGAAATGTGATTATTTTTATCACTATCAAACAGGTCTGAAGTATTGAGGTTGAAAAGTTTTTAGAATACCAATAGTTCCAATGACATCTAAGAGTACAAATGGTAGTAAGCATATGCTTAATCTTTTTTTTAGTAAGACATCAATTCATTCTCAGAGTTCTTAGTTCCCGTGCTTTGTTTTCACCATTTCCCTCCATGCAGTTTCTGCTCGCTGGTTCACAAACGATACTCCCTTGCAATTTTTTTCCTGTGGGTTTTTCAGCGTGTCAGATTTTGGTTCTACTGTCAGGTTTAAAATTCCTTTGCCGCCTTCCTCTCCCATTAGTGTCATTTGGATTTTCCAGCTGCCAATATGTAATTTGATGTTGTCTTTATCACCTCAGCATGAGCGTGTGCACCCAGTCACATAATGCCAGCTTTTCCAGCTCCCCTACTGCCGCGTGTGTGTCACTCTCAAATTCACCCTGGCTAAAAATAACAAGGTGGGATAGAGGTGGCGGTGACCTGTCTACAATGATTGTCTTTGGTGCAGAATTTTAATGGAATTTTAATTCTGCAGATGCAGAATCTCTAATGGTTTTATCTCAGTGTTTTAAAACGTCCTCCGTTAAATTAAACATGCTCAGAAATAGTCCGGATAAAGTTGCTTTCCACTCCAGTTAGCAGGCCGCCAGTGATGTTCAAGCATGTGTGTTTGATTCCTCTTTGGTTCTGGAGAATTCAGTATTTATTGTGTGTAGATCCAGTTGAGATGGATTGCAGTTCACGCTTCTCGAAATTCACATTTTAAACGGCTTTCCACCCACATTTATTTAATCTCTTGGAAAACTGTAACAGCTGCTTATCACAAACAAACCATACAGCCATACAGAAACAAAAAGTGGATTTCAGTGTCTATTTGGTATCTTTGCTTCAGGTAAAACTCGGTAACCTTGTCATGGTTGTTAGCGTACAGTCAAATTAACTGTAACCAAATGTATTGTGAGGTTTGTCACGCTAGAAGAACACTGTCCTACTCATTCACACTACTCTACATACTGTATGTGGTTTTTAAAAAAAGGGGTAAGAATGGGCTGTACCAATTACTGTAGCAGGATTTGAATAATGTTCCAGCTTGTTTTATTAGATATGGGTGTGGAGCACCAGAAACCAAATACACTTTGGTGAAACATTTCCTATAAAAACAGGCACTATTGTGTAGAGCTGCAAACATTTCTTGATTAGTTGTCAACTATTAATTTAGTCACCAACTATTTTGATGATTTATTAATCTATTTTTTAAGAATAAAAGTTTAAATTCTCTGATTCCAGCTTCTTAAATGTGAATATTTTCTGGTTTCTTTACTCCTCTATAACAGTAAACTGAATATCTTTGAGTTGTGACAAGACATTTGAGGACGTCATCTTGGGCTTTAGGAAACACTGATTTGACATTTTTCACCATTTTCTGACATTTTATAGAACAAACAACTAGTCGAGAAAATAATCGACAGATAAATCGATAATGGAAATAGTTAGTTGCAGCCCTAATATTGTGCTTCATAGGCATACAGTAGTTATAATAAGCTGTCACAGAAATAAAAAATTATTTCATTAGCGGTTTTCTCTTTTATCCCATCAAGTTTTCAGCATTCTCCCCGTCATGTCTCTGCGTGTTTTAGTAAAAGATGCTCTATTTTCCTGCTGTATCTCCTCTCATGCGTTCCGGGAATGTTAAACCTTTTTTCTGTTGTTTATTAACACATTTGTTCCCAAAGACTATATATATTTATTTAATATGATAAGGAAAAATGCCACAACATTTGTTCTGATGAGTCAACAGTCTTGAAAGTTGGTACGAACATACTTTGGGCAAGTAAAGACATTTTTGGATCACATAAAAAAATCACACTTTTATTAATAGTCAAAGTCAGGATTTTTGAGAAATGAGGAAAAACACTAACATTGTGTTTATTAAATGTTTTCCATATGAATGTTTATTTTTTTACACTGCATATGTGAGCATATCTTTGATATTCTTAGATACCAAGTACTTGATTGTGCTCCTTGTAGTTTCTGAGATACAGACATTTTCTTATCATACTGTATCTTGTTTTTGGGCACATGGGACTTCTGTTTGTTCCTAAACTATAATGGAGTCTGTTGCAGAAACAGTCGTCCCATAATGTGCCCAAATACTAGATATTAAATAAGAAAAACTCACTTTTCATCCAAACGGTTTGACCGATTTTGTAAATGTCTTCACATTTGTGCTCAGGCCAGCCCAGAGAACACTTTCTGTTGCGGGCACAAATGGGTTAACGAGACTTTCTTAATGATTTCATTATTTTTCCTCCTCCCCTCCAGATCTGCACCAATATATTCCGAACTCTTCCACCGAGCGACAACCCTGATTTTGACCCAGAGGAGGATGAACCCACTCTGGAGGCTTCCTGGCCTCACATTCAGGTACGGACCCGATACTTCAGCCCGTCTGTCCTCCTCATCACCCTTTACATGACGTCATTGTGTGTCGTTGTATTTCCATTTAATTCTTGTTTTTTCTTTTACCTTCCAGCTGGTCTACGAGTTTCTCCTACGCTTTCTAGAGAACCCAGACTTCCAGCCCAGCATTGCAAAGCGCCACATCGATCAGAAATTTGTCCTGCAGGTAGGAGGCTTTCATACTAATGATTATGTAAATGTATCGACAGGTTCCAAGTTTATTATACTAAGACAAAGTGTTCAGTTACAGGCATTAATCTAGATTTCTTCTTATTAGTAGATCACGTTAGGATTACACTATGATCAATAGTTTGTGTGCATCAGTGCAGGTGTGTTTGTTAGCCGGCAGATATATATTGTTATTCAAAGGTGCTATTTATATAGCACCTTTGACTATCAAAGTTACAAAGTGCTTGACAATAAAAACATGATCAAATTAATTAAGATTCAGAACTTAAGATAGAAACAAGATAAAATAATTTAAAGAAAAAGCCATAAGATTAAAGTGGGTCTTTAATGCTGTTACACACCGCCAGCGGTCAATATATTTTTTCGAGCTGATGTATTTGTCATGAATACTTTCACACAGAACGTGAATATTACATGGTGAAAAAACAACATATTGTTTGTTTCATAAATATAGCCACAACTCAACTGGTTCTGCACAACGTGATTAGTTGATGCATTAATTCGCGGTGCGAAAGCTAAAAAAATAAATCAACCTTGCTCCAAAAAAAAAGGTTGTTGCTTTTTCGCCGTGCAATATTTGCGTTGTGTGAAAGTATACATGACAAAAACAGCCGTTTTGAAATGTATTGCCGGTGACTTGATCGCTGGTGCGTGGTCTTTAATAAGAGATTGGGAGCTGAGGGATACAGTAGCCTTTGTTGACAAGTTGGGACTTTGGACCCATTAGTAGGGCCCTGCCAGAGGATCTCAAGCAGCGAATAACAGATATAGGCAAGAGCCAGACTATTCAGGGCTTTAAACACAAGCAGTATGGGTGCCCCGGTAGCTCGCCTGGTAAAGCGGGCGCCCCATGTACCAAAGGCTGATTCTTTGCTGCAGCGGCCTGGGGTTCGAATTCAACCTGTGGCACTTTTCTGCATGTCATCCCCTCCCTCTCCCCCTTTCAACACTATCACTATCTCAATTAAATAAAGGCAAAAGTCAGAAAAAATAATCTTTAAAAACAAGCAGTAAAATCTTAAAATCAAATCCTAAACTCCCAGGTAACCAGTAAAGGGTAGCGAGGACTGGTGTGATGTGGTCGCTTCTCTTAGTACGTGTTAAAAGCCTGGCAGCAGCGTTTTGTATCAGCTGCAGAATAAAGTTTGTTGCAATAATCAAGTCTGGAAGCGATAAAAGCATTGATGACCTTTTCTAAGACTGCAGAGGAGAGGAATGACCTGATCTTAGTAAACTGTCACGGGTCGTGGTTGGTCAAATGCCTAGAATTTCTATTGTGGTGAATAACAGTAATTAGCAGCACATTGTGATGTGTTTTGGGACCCTGCAGTATGATCGTTTGGATGAGTCAAACCATTAATAAGCTGTAGGTCGGTTTCTTGCTCAGTACCCACCTACTGCAGGAATGCTTCCCTTCTTGTGTGTGACGCCGCAGAGCGAAGGAGCCGCTAACCGGGGGGGACCACAGGGCCAGGAATGTTGGCCCGGGCCACATCCGAGGTGCCGGCACCGACTTTCCATGATGCGAGCGTGTCGTGGGGGGGAGCTTTAAATAGCCGCCCGTTGTGTTTACTCTTCAGGTTGAGGAAAGGAGGAGTGTGGTCGGAGCAAAGGGAATGAGGAGGTGGAGGTGGAGGTTTGGGTGGCAATAAAGGCGAATGAAAGACGGCCCCGTGGTTTGGTTAACTTCAGTTATCATAATACACACAGCGTAGGAACAGGTCGTCACATGTCCCTCTGAGATGTTCACATGGAGGTCAAAACACAAGAGAAGCCAGGAGGTTCAGAGATGCATCAAAAAGATGACGTACAGTGGCGTCCATATGAAGCCACAAAGGGGGGAATCCTTGTGAGATCTGGCTGTACCGTACATGTTTTAAGACTTTGTCCCGAGGCACGTCACACCCCAGATACATACCAACCTTAGACAAATCCTGGAGCTCAGTATTGGTATTTGAAATGTGTGCATGTTTTGTCTTGTAGCACTTTGATTTAGTCAGCATGCTATTCCAGTGATACTTGTCCTACAACATCCCTAAGGGGCAAAAACTAATATACATGACAGCCACGTTGCCATATCCTTTTAAAGAGCTCCTTAAGACTCAGATCACCAGCAGTTTACTTGCTAGTTAATTAATGGCTTTTAAACCAGCGCTGCTCTGACTGGTGCCACTGGATCAACTGGTGCAGAGTACAGCTGCTGCAGAAAACTGCCTTCGACATGGGAAAACAACCATATGTGGAGCTAAGAGCAGAACATGTGGTCGCAGACACGTGGTCAGGGTGTATTTTAGGGTTTAGTAAAAACGTTACTAAGTGTGTCTGTGTGTTGGGCATGAAGGGGATCTGTTTTTGGTCCAGTATAAAGTCTTTAGGTTCTCAAAAGCACATGATTGTTTGACCTACTTCAGAAAGTTTCATTAGTGTCATTTGTTTCCTCAGTTTAATAATTCTGTGAGCAGTAACTGAAATGTTTCTGTTAGAAATGTGGACGCCTATAAACCGTCAACATTGTGGAAACTTTTCAAAGCTGACGTGCTGGCTCAGCCTACTTCTAACTGAACTGTCAGGCTGCAAAACACATTTGTGTTTGCTCTCAATGTTTAGCAGAGCGCTACTAACTGTGTGTGGTAGCTCCGTCCTGCCTATATTCCCACTACATAGATGATAAGACAATCAGGTCCAGGTACAGGTGCTGTTCTCATGTAGCATTTAGAAAAATTAGTGGAAAATGCCAGCCGTGCCGCTTTCATCCTTTTAACCAAGGTGCTTGGGAGGTTGCGCATCTGTCGCACCTGCCGTTACTAAGCAACCAAAACATGCGTGCTGCCATGACGATGAAGTTGCGGTAATTTAACAGGAAGCCTCGCTAACTAAACTAGACACAGTCAAAACAAAGATGAATAGATTTCCGAGGCCCATTGATGCACGTGGGGAGCGAAGGCTGGACCGTGTTGTCCGATCCAATGGAGCGTCTGTGGGATGTGCTGGACAAACAATGTTGAATCTGATATTCCTGCAAAGACATTTAATCACATTAAGGTCAGTTATTTAGATTTCAATCTGCTAACACAGTTGCAGGTTGAAGCTCATTTACAGATGAACCTTTGGCTCAAACGTGACATTAACCAGCAAGTGTCAGATGGTTTTTACTATTATTAATACATAGCCTGTTGTTGTTGTTGTTGTTGTTGTTGTTGTAGCATGGTTGCACTTGTTCCTCCGTCTGTTTATGAAGTCTTAATCTTGATCATATTTGGTGGACAGAGAGGCTTTTATTCAGGGAATTACTCATTTAATTTCAGTAATGACCTCACGGTGGATAATCTTCATCAATCATAACTATGAAATCAACAGAGATGGACTTGATTATTTATGATTTCCGATCCACGGAGGAGGAGAATCGTGCTCTTCTCGATATCTTTTCCTGAATATTTATCTGGCATATTGCCTCTATGATTGTGTCCAGCTACAGATGGACTCAACATGCAGCCGAGTAATGATTTGTTTTTCTGGACCCGCTGAGTTATTCTGGGACATGTACTGGGTCCGGCTCCTGAGAAAAAAACTCAAATCCCAGTGTGACCTATCGTGATTGAATATTGACGTTACCTCGGGCACACACAGCACGTCTGAACTATACCCTGCCAGCTTTCCTTTCAGAATAAAATCAGGTCGGATGTCTGTATTTCATCCTTATTGATCAACTTTGGTTCAACGTCATCTCCTCTGTCTGCTCAGTAAGGATGCACGTTTTACCAAAACATTTTGCCAAAATGCTACGTACATGTATCACTGTCATGAAGCAGTAGGTGTCAGCTGTTTAGGGACAGAAAATACGGTGTTTCACTATTTAACTCTCAGAGTTTAATATGTGTAGCCGTGCAGAAGAACATGTGTGCACAATGAAAACCTCTCCTGGATACACACAGGTGTAAAAATAGTCTGTCAGGCCTGTCACCGAGCTGCTGATGGCATGCTAGTGGAAGATAAGTACCACACTCTGAAGCCTGAAAACATTCATTTTAAACTGGGTGACATCGGCTCGTCCGCCTTTCGACGGTATTGTAATAATGACTCATCATATGTCGCTGGAAATAGCCGTTAAACACCAGCTGTTTCCAATGTATTTACAATACAGAGCATTCACGCACACACATACTGTATATCTGTTATATAAGAAGCTGGTAGCCGGTGCGATGTGACTTGATTATTTACACTTATTTGCACAAATTACTGCCTTACAGCGAGCACAGTGAATTAAAGCTCCGTAGAAGAAAGGCATCAGTTTGCTGGTTCTTGTGTTCTCGTCCTCTCCACTGATCGCCTGGAGGAGGGCGATGTAAAGAAAACTCATTTCTAGGGCCGTCCTCGACCAAAGAAAATCTTAGTCGACTGACACTCATACAATTGTGTCCACTATTTAATCAACAGATCTGTGTATAAACTGAGTTTCTCCACAAAGAGCCCAACAAAAGCACCTCTTTAAATCTTGTGTTTACCAGAGATGTGCTCATAAGTTTCTTAAAAATAAATCATTCTGCAAGAAAAAAGCATAAAAAATGACTAATCGTCTAAATAAATCTTAGTCGACTGAGACTATTTTCACAATAAGTATTTACAGCACCTAGAAGTATTTCAGTCTCAATATATCATGGTAACCCCATAGACTGTATATAAGAAGTGGACGTAGTCACCGTGACGTCACCCATTGGTTTGTGGACTGCCGTTTTGAAGCCTCGAGTTCTGCATTTAGGCCGTTGCCATCTTGTTTTTTTGCAACCATAGTGACACAAGAGGTGGAGCTAAGTACAACCAAACGCTGAATAAGACATATTTAGGCGACTTAAAAATGTTACAATTAACTTTCATGAAGTGAAAACACACTGTGAAAGAGTTAAAGCTGTAAGACGAAAACACGGACAACTCCCAGACCGGACAACTCCATGGTAGCGACCTGTCAATCACAAGGTAGCCACGCCCTAAAGCATCCCCTGCTTTATGGTCTATTTGACTCTAAATGGGACCATAATTTACTAAATGAACATCATGCTGTATTGAAGAAGACTTGAAACTAGTGATTGAGACCATAAACTCATGATTACAATGTTTACTGAGGTAATAAATCAAGTGAGAAGTAGGCTCATTTTCTCATAGACTTCTATACAACCAGACTTCTTTTTGCAACCAGAGGAGTCGCCCCCTGCTGGCTATTAGAAAGAATGCAAGTCTAAGGCACTTCAGCATTGGCTTCACTTCTCAGACCCGGAGGTTGCCCTCTGGGAAACCAGCAGCATCAAGGCAATCGCTAGTGTCAGAGAAAATAGTACAATACGTCACATTACGTTCATTTTGCAGCAATTAATCAGAGCATCAAATCAGAAAAAGAGACGTTTTAAAACTTGAGAAAACTTTGTACAAATCAGTCACAACCAGCATTTATCACCAAAACCCTGAATATGTTTGTATACGTGTATTGTATACATGTTCTTCCCATTCAGTCACATGCTTTAGTGGTAACAAATTAATTGTATTATAAGTGCATCACGACAACACAATTAGCAGTGTGGAGACGTGATCAAAGATGGCATTGTGTTCGAATGAGGGCTGAAAACTGAGGTTTGTGTGTTTGTCCTTCCAGCTCCTGGAGCTGTTCGACAGCGAGGACCCGAGGGAGAGGGACTTCCTGAAGACCATCCTGCATCGGATTTATGGGAAGTTCCTGGGGTTGCGAGCCTTCATCAGGAAGCAGATCAACAACATTTTCTTGCGGTGAGTGAAACATTCAGAAGGCTGCCGCCAATGTGACAGGAAGACATGTCTGATGTCCTGTCACGCCAGCCTTTTAAAACGGAGAGGAAGAGGAGAAATGTTCAGACGGAGGCATCTGATATTCTCAACAGCAGCCTGTTGATTCTTTACGGCTCCTGTTGCTGCGTGACAATGGGCTTCAGATGATTGAAACCGGGGGAGGGCACTTGACGTCGTTTCCAACAGGCAAGGTGGCAAAACGGGTGAACCCACTTTGACCATCTGCCACTGAGAATAAAAATAGTGCCACAGTTGTCAGGCTCTGTCTGTGTACATACCACGGCTGCACGGCCACATGGAAATGGGTTACCACCCAACAGAGGAGCTGAATGATGGCTGGATCATTAAGTTGCATAAGAGGCAGTCGATTTAAGGTCTCCAGCTAAATATGTTTATTTTTTCCAGGTCATTCTTAGTCAGAAATTTAAATGGGACTTCTTATCAAAATAAAGGATTAGCAAATTTGGACATACAAAGGATCCCTGTTTTCCTGTACTTTGGGAGCACAAGTCATATAAAACTTTGTATAAAGGTATAATATTAGACTTTTAGTCTGCATGTGTCAGAATCATGGGACCCCGGTGAAATTTTATTTATGAAACTCCCAAATCAGAGTGACATATCTATTTGAAAGGAACACAGTGTTTATTGGGAGCAGCGTGAATCAATTGTTCTGATCCGTGATCAATGTGCTCTGTTGGCTTCATGTGTTTCATAATTTGTGTTGCAGGTTCATCTATGAAACGGAGCATTTCAACGGCGTCGCTGAGCTGCTAGAAATCCTGGGAAGGTGAGTCATGATGTTTGGCAGAGGTGTGGACTCAAGTCAGACTCGACTTGAGCGTTTTGACTTGAAAATACTTGATACCTTCCCCCTCCCAAGCCCAAAGATTAAAAAGTATATTATTTAAAACGTTTGTGAACAAAGACGATCAACTGCCCGGTATAGTAGGTAGCTCCGACAGTGTCGGAGACGTTGGGTTTATTTACTTTATGAGGGATTCTTTATTGATTTATTTGTGAGGAAATAACTGAACAAACTGAATATCTATCATTTGTTGTTATTTGTTGTTGCCACTGGCTTTGCGTACGTTCTGTCCTGTATAAATTATATATTTGTTTTATTTGATTCCCTCTCAAAGATGTATATGAAAAACTGTAATCATCAGTATCATATAAACCTAGTCTTTATTCTGCCAGAGCTTTACTGTGGACAGTCCAGGTTGTGTGTGTTTATCTCTCTGCACAGTAATCTGTCTATCTAACAACCTGCTGTTTCTCTGTTTACAGTATCATCAACGGGTTTGCGTTGCCTCTGAAGGCCGAGCACAAGCAGTTCCTCATGAAGGTGCTCATCCCGTTACACACAGCTAAAGGACTGGCCCTTTTCCACGCGCAGGTAGGAGAAACTGCCTTTAATATTATTATTTTTGTATGATTCATGTTCATTTTCCTGTAACATAATCTTATTTTTTATTAGTAGTGTATAGCTACAGGTAAAGGGTCGTCTCTCTCATGATGTAATCTCTGTACTATAGCACTACCTGGTGGCCTGGAAGTGTAACTGCACCTGTTCAATGATTATTACTGTTTGTTAAATGTCTCAAAGTTAGCACAGTGGGAATGTATAAGAATAATTACATCCATCATAGTTGTGCACTCTGAATACATATTTACCAGGAGACATCTCTTCAGACGGTGTTCTATGCGGTATCGGTCTGATGCCGTCTTTGGGAACAGCGTGTTCTTTTACTGTTTTTCTTTTGTGTCCCTCAGCTGGCCTACTGTGTGGTCCAGTTCCTGGAGAAAGATCCTACACTCACTGAACCGGTACTTATTTTTATCATTCCTCCCACTCAAAGCACAAAGCCTCGAGCACTAAATGAGTCTACGCTGCAGAGAGATGTGTAGAGGGCGCCAGCAGCCACCCACTCATACAGACTGGATTTGTTTCTTTTGTTTTTGACGTTACGATGAAATTCTCATGAAATTCTCTGCTATCTTCTCTGTGCAGGTGATCCGCGGGCTGCTCAAGTTTTGGCCTAAAACCTGCAGCCAGAAAGAGGTATGCTGCATGATTATAATAACACTTTACACAATCTCCTGTTTTTATATCTTGCCAAAATCCCTGCGGTACTGGACAGTCCCAGAAGAATACGTGAATGATCTCCAGTCATCTCACATTTCCTCCAGCATCAAGCTGAACTTTTATTAAATGTTGAAACTATCAAAGGAGTCCAGAGAAATCTCATTTTTATCTCCCAATCACATTCTTTCCATAGACGACTATTAATACTCAAACAGACATGGCCTCAGGTCCTGTCCTCAATGATTACATCTCCCGTTTCTCTTTCACATGGAGGAGAGCTTAAATATATTCTGCCGTGTCTGTTTGGGTTATTCTATGATCAATTTGTCATAATTTCTAAGCATGTAAGAGATGAGGTCATAGATCAGTTATAGCCACAGACTGCACGTCTTTTAAATCAGACTTCCACAGAGAGGAACACATTAGTGTACGATACCCTGTCTCTCATAGAAGCTAGACCAGGAGTCAGCAATCTGCGGCTCGAGAGCCACATGCGGCTCTTTAGCTCCTCTCCAGTGGCTCCCTGTGGATTTAAAAAAAAAAATGTGAATAACTGTTTTTTTTTGTTTACATTTTCATTTTTATTTATCATTGTACATGGTCTATGGTACGACGGTACCAGGGAGTATTAGGGCCACATTGAGGAGAAAAAAAAAAATCTGAGATTTTGAGAATAAAGTTATAATATTATAAAGTTGTAATTTTACGTGTTTTCTTTTTTTTTTTGTAAAGTTATGATTTTATTCTCGTAAAGTTATGACTTTATTCTCGTAATATTATGACCTTTTTCTCGTAAAGTTATGACTTTATTCTCGTAAAGTTATGACTTTATTCTCGTATTATAATATGACCTTTTTCTCGTAAAGTTATGACTTTATTCTCGTTATATTACAACTTTATTCTTGTAATATTACGACTTTTTCTCGATAACTTATGACTTTATTTTCGTAATATTACAACGTTTTATTCTCGTAAAATTATGATTTTTATTCTCGTTATATTGCAACTTTTTTCTCGTAAACTTATGACCTTATTTTTTTAAATCTCCGATTTTTTCCCCCTCAATGTGGCCCTAATACTCGGCCCTATACTTAGACTATAAACTGTGTTACCTTCATCACAATGCTCAAATGTTTTGCGTCTCCAGACAGATTTTTTTTTTTTGCCTAAAATGTCTCTTTTGATAGTAAAGGTTGCCGACCCCTGAGCTAGATCATCACTGATAATGTCCTGTAAAATGATCTGTAGGAAAGAGTGGGAACCCTGTTAATGTTGCTTCTGCTCCTCGTATCTCTCCAGGTGATGTTTCTGGGTGAAATCGAGGAGATTCTGGACGTCATCGAGCCGACACAATTCAAGAAGATCCAGGAGCCGTTGTTCAAGCAGATCTCTAAATGCGTGGCCAATCCACACTTTCAGGTACACAAACTCTCTGAGCTCCGTCTCACATACTGACAGGTGTTTATTAGTTAGTCCACTCCATTTTATGTGAATGATGGTCGGCTGAATAACAGAAACACGTCTCTGTGTAACAGCAGCACAAACTGCATCCTTCAGAAATGATCAGAAGGTTGGAGATTGCCGTCGTGACTTTAAAGTGACTCTTGTTCAGACACGACGTGTGAAATTGCACGTCTGAAAGAGTTTTTCTTTCCTTCATCTGAACTTCCATTTTCTACTGAGTTCACTTCAGTCGTGGTAAAAGGCGAGAGGTTGTTAAGCAGCACAATCCCACTCAGACTGAAGCCTTTCTCCATTTGTTTCTGTCTTTGTGCTCGCAGGTAGCGGAGCGAGCGCTGTATTTCTGGAATAACGAGTACATCCTCAGCCTCATCGAGGAGAACATCGACAAGGTCCTCCCCATCATGTTCGGTAGCCTGTACAGAATCTCCAAAGAGCACTGGAACCCGTAAGTACTCCAGTCTGGAGGCGTTTCGTCCTACTAACTAATCATGCATATATAGTGGTAACACTGAATCATGAACTAGTGGAACTATTGGATTCTGTATATTGTTCCTGAACATCAAGAATGAGCGTCGACGCACAGAAACCTGCTGTAAAGTTGCCGTCATGAGCTGCTCTTAACCCACTGGTATTTGTGCTTATTGTGATGTCATTTCTTGGAGTATCTTCGAATACTTCATGTCTCTAAAATCTGTACAACCTGAGCTGAAAGGTTCTATAAGTCAATGAACCATAATTGATAATTGATTGTTTCATACTGAGTATCTGTGCTGTGCTGCAGGACAATCGTAGCTCTGGTCTACAACGTGCTGAAGACACTGATGGAGATGAACTGCACGCTGTTTGATGAGTTGACTTCCTCCTATAAAGCCGACCGGCAGCGGTGAGTAACACATTCCATCACATGAACCGTGAATTCAATACTCTTTATCTCATAAATGTTTGACGCCTACTCGGCCAGTTTCAGTACCTGATGCCACAAAACCAGTTTATCATGAACACAGCATCTCTCAGTCCTGCTCCTCAGGGTCCAAAGTACTATCAAACCTAAAGAATCCATCGATATCAACCATGTCAGACTAGCTTGTTGTGAAGGAGGCTAAATAACGCTCCAAACTTGCACTAAATTTTGGCGAGGAAAAACTGACATGGCCATTTTCAAAGGGGTCCCTTGACCTCTGACCTCCAGATATGTGAATGTAAATGGGTTCTATGGGTACCCACGAGTCTACCCTTTACAGACATGACCACTTTATGATAATCACATGCAGTTTGGGGCAAGTCATAGTCAAGTCAGCACACTGACACACTGACAGCTGTTGTTGCCTGTTGGGCTGCAGTTTGCCATGTTATGATTTGAGCATATTGTTTTATGCTAAATGCAGTACCTGTGAGGGTTTCTGGACAATATTTGTCATTGTTTTGTGTTGTTAATTGATTTCCAATAATAAATATTTACATACATTTGCATAAAGCAGCTCATTTTCCCACTCCCATGTTGATAAGAGGATTAAATACTTGACAAATCTCCCTTTAAGGTACATTTTTAACAGATGCAACATAAGGGAGATCAGGGAGCGGTGGTTAAGGTCTGACAGGTTGACACCTGTGTAAAGTGTAATTATAGTCGTGCAGAATACCTCTATCTGGCTGCAGGTTTAAGGCCAAAACTTGAGCAGCCCGCGGATCACCTGCACCGAGAAGATAGCAGAGAATTTCATGAGAATTTCATCGTGACGTCAAAAACCTTCAACAGTCATACTGGCTGTTAATTGATTTCCAGTAATACATATATACATGTATTTGCATA
Organism: Sebastes umbrosus; assembly: GCF_015220745.1. Lineage (NCBI taxonomy): Eukaryota > Metazoa > Chordata > Actinopteri > Perciformes > Sebastidae > Sebastes > Sebastes umbrosus. The sequence continues at coordinate 4,187,898 of NC_051286.1, forward strand.
AAGCAGCATATTTGCCCACTCACATGTTGATAAGAGTATTAAATACTTGACAAATCTCCCTTTTAAGGTACATTTTGAACAGATAAAAAAAGTTGCGATTAACTATTTGAATGGATTGACAGCACTAGTTGTAAACATGAAAAACTATTCAAGTGATTAACAGAATTTCCTGTGTTTTTTTTCTCTGATGTCTCCGCAGGGAGAAGAAGAAGGAGCAGGAGAGGGACGAGCTGTGGAAGAAGCTGGACGAGTTGAGGCTCAGCAACGCCGCTCTGGTCCAGAACAACAGCCACGGGCTCCCCATTGTCCAGAACAACAACAACAACAACAACAATAGTAATAATAATAATAATAATGACAACCAGGACAAGAGCGCCGAGGCTGCAGCCGTCACCACGGACAACAAAGACCCCGACGCCAGCGAGAGCACCCCGTGTGCCAAATGACACCGGATGTCCGTTTTTTATTCCGTTCCGGTTTGGCGTCGTGTTCAGGACTGTCAGGAGAGGATTAACGGAGACAGAAAACACACAAATTACACCTCAACAGTATATTAAATCTACTTAGAGTGACTTAGAACGCCAGCATTTCTTTGGCAGAAAAAAAAAATCTATATTTCAACTTAAGACTATTTTTGGATGTTACAGTGTGGCTGCAGTATATTGTTTATTTGTCTGATCAAAGATTTATCCTTTCACATTTAGTTTCTTAACTGAAAATGATTATTTTTTTTTTTTTGTTTATATTCGTTGTATGATAAACGGGAGGGGAGAAAATAATAATGACTTGAATTTAATGTTTCCGATTGTGCTGCACTTAGACAAGCTGAATAGCTATTTAAAGATGTCTATTTTTTAATGTGCTTTTCCTTGTTGCTGCCAACACGTGGGTGCAAACCTTAAGGAAGAAGGGAACTTTGGGAGTATTTTTGGGGGGTGGGGGGGCAGATGGGACCAGATCCATAATTAAACATTTAGATGTATAGAAACGGGCTGTTATCATGAGCAGAAAGGACCGTTATCTCACGTTAGAGATGGAGAACGAGAGGAGGCGCACGGCCAAAAAGAAAACAAGATAAATCCTAAAGAATCCCAGATATGGATCGATATCTCCGAAAGTGACTCTAGTTGGAACTATGAAGTTAAAACTTGTCCACGATTAGGGTAGATGTCATATTTGTGAGATTATTTCTGTGTTTCAGGTGTTGGTAAATATTTTTGTAACTGGGTGAAGCTAATAGTTGTGACACAACACCTTCATTTGTAAGATTACACTAAAGTATTGAGACGGGGCTTTTCAAAGAGTGAAATGTTTTTGACTGGAATTAAACATTTTGAGGATTATCATTTGTTTTTCTCGCCGAGAGTCGGGTGAGAAGTTTGATACCGCTCCTCGTGTTTTGTACTGTAAATATGAAGCGACGGCCCGCAGCTGGTTAGCTTAGCTTAGCATAAAGACTGGAAACGGGGGGAAACTGCTAGCATGGCTCTGTCTAAAGCTAGGTTGGCCAATCACATTACATGCAAGCACACATTCCTGGTAGATTATCTCGTACTCATCGTGACCAAAGATAAAATAGTTTTTATTTTACTTTCTGTGATTATTACAAACCGTTGTCCAAACGTGTTATTCCTGGAGCGTATTTTCATTGTCTCACCGGTACCTTCATATTATTTTTTTCTTTCTTTTTTCTTTATTGGTGCAAAAACAAAACGGCAGTGACGTTACAAGTAGTACAAAAGTGATAAGAACAGGGTAGAAATACCCAAGAAAAGACAAAGAAAACAAGGTGACGCCCAGAGCTTGAAATGAGACATAACAAACAAAACAAACATACAAAAAGGATGAAATAATATTCATAATAATTCTAGTAATAACGTCTTAAATAAATTAAAAATAAAAAAATAATAAGGAAGAAATTAAAAATAAATAAATAAATGCGTAGTAATATTTAGACGTGTCAGATTTTGTTCTTAGTGTCTCACTGCAACAAATTGTTAAAATTTGCCGTTTTACGGGAAGTTACGCACCGTACTATTCCTGAATTGTCGTTTTAACACTTATTAGTATTGATTAAACAAACAAAATAAAACATGTTTAGCTTTAGAGGTGCCGGTAGACACATTTTGTTACTTTTGGACGGAGCCAGGCTAACAGTTTCCCTCTGTTTCCAGTCTTTATGCTAAGCTAAGCTAACTAGCTGCTGGCTGTAGCTTCATATTTACTGAACAGACATGAGAGAGTGTCGTCGATCTTCTCATCTAACTCTCGGCAAGAACTCGAGTATTTCCCAAAATGTCGACCTATTCCTTTAAAAGTAGTAGATTAAGAGATAAAAAACACGAGACCTACAGTACAGTACTATATTTTTCCAGAGTATTTGACGAGGCAAATATTTTTGAATGTTTCATTTTTGCAGATGGATTACGGACGGGGGATGCAGGATGTGCTCGAGTGTATATTTGTTGAGTGCGTACATGTGTGTATATGTTAGTTTGGAGGCTACTTAAAGGGAAATGCCACTCAATTTAAGATTCTCTGTACAGTTCTATTTGTTTCCGTGGTCTCGGGAAGTGCAGTCCGTTGCTTATAGGAACATGAAATGGTTCACTGTCGAGACCGTCTTACCCACTTATCTGGCATTTCTACAAAGAGGCTGATGTTGTGTATTGTGAGTTTTTATATCCAAACAAAAGGCTCATTAATGAAGTATCAAGAACCAGAAAAACCCATCAATGCCTGTTCACTCCCTTTCCAGACTTTATAACCTCACATGTTTGCTTTTTAGTTTCTGACGTTGGGAGGTGATGTTCATAAAACTTAATCTGACTGCCGTAGATCATAGGAACCTTTTTTTTTTTTTTTTAAATTGAATGGTGTTCCCTCTGAACCCCGAGTGTCTGCTCTCTCTTACTTCTTCTATTTTTAGGTCCAGTCTTTTTCTGATGCCTTTCTGTCAGTACAGCATTCCAACCTCTGTGACGTTTAAAAAAAAAAAAAAAAAAATACTGCGTGGGGAACCTGTTTTGTAATCGCAGATCTTATTTAGGTTTCACCATCAAATAAAGTCGACTTTATCTTTCTACTCAAAGAAAAAAAACACCGTGTCTTTTCTTTTCTCTCTCACTATTGATTGTAGTACAGCGCCGAGGTCAACAGATGGTGCTGGTTGTGTCCTTGTTGGTCTGCTTCATATGATAAATGCATTTCTTTGACTAGTTATAATTTCATAATGTATATTCTTTATTTATTTGTCTTAATGAGATCAGGGGAAATAAAAACAATCACACACCTCTCTAAAAATGGCCAAAATTAAAAGTTTAAATTCATCCAAAGGGAAGTTCTTTCTGTTTATAAGGAGTAGAGTCAATAATGGATGAAGTACTCAAAGGTCAAAGGTTACTCTATATATATTATTATTATTATATATATTAAATTGTAGTAATTTTATTAATTTTAATTATTTAATTAATGTAAGAAAATAGAAATAAAGGGGTATGCAATATATAAATTATATACATAATGCTACAATATAAACCCAATATATGTAGAGAAGTAAATAATAAAATGAGAATAGAAGAAATATGTGCATTAAGACATGCAATATATGACATATAACCACAGTACAAATAAGTAAATACAAAATGCTGAGAAGTGTGTGTTAATTATAAATACAAGAAAGGTTAAAAGAAGAATATTTCTTGAAATGTACAGTATAAATGCAGTATTATCTTCAAATGCACAGTATAAACGCAGTATTATCTTTAAATGTACAGTATAAATGCAGTATTATCTTGAAATGCACAGTATAAATGCAGTGTTATCTTGAAATGCACAGTATAAATGCAGTATTATCTTGAAAAGTACAGTATACATGCAGTATTATCTTGTAATGCACAGTTGAATTATTGCACGAAGTATAGTACAGTTGAAGTGACGACATTTTGACTGATATGGATGTAAACTGCAACCTGACTGGTTCGTGTAAGAAGTACTCCGATCCTTGACAGCTAAAGTGCAAAAGGCAGACGCAGTAACGGCAATCAGTGCTCTTTAGAAACATCAGCTAAGAGCTTTTATTAAAAACTGGCAATTACTGTCATTACAGCTCAGTCTCTGCATTGCATCGCAGTAATAACCGGTTCCACCTGAGCTATGACATCACATCAGTATGTTGGATTTATTTTGCATTATTGCCGCTGTCAGAGCTCATCTGAGGACTATAGTAGTCAGTAATCAATATGAGGTTACAGCTTAATAATAATCTTTATCTTGAGTGTTCATGTCCCTCCCTGGCCTCCATACTGAACCGTCTACTTGAGAAGCTGTATAGGTATTATTGCATTTTGTTTATTTTGACTATTTCTGTAAAGAGGAGGCAGGAGGGAGTATTTATTACCGTTTTACACACTAATTTTTTTTTACGTACATACAGACATACATACCGTATATGTATGTTTTTTTCTTGTAAATTTGTGTTTTTTCTTGTAACTTTACCACTGTAATTTTCTCAGAATATTACCCCCTTTCCCCTGGCTCCCTAATTTATGTATTTATTATTTTTTTATTTTTTTATTTATTTTTTTATTTATTTTTTATTTTTTATTTATTTAACTACAATGGCCCTAATACGCCGTCCTAAGGAGACAGAGATAGTTTAATGATTGAAAATAAAAAAAGCTAAAAACTAAATGAATAAAAGACAATAACAGGATCTAATCTGACTAATTAGAGGTAAAAAGATAAGACATTAATTAACTATTTTTTTTTACTGGTTGTATTTATGTATTCAGTGACAGTTCCTCACTCATCAGAGGTGAAGTGTCGCCTCCGGTGCTCTCTGAACCTCCTGGAGGAGCTGTCACACCTCCATCCTCCTCCACAGAGTTCACTCCTTCCTCTCCTCTTTTGGATCACTAAAGGAGGAGCTGTCACTCCTTCCTCTCCTCTTCTGGATCACTACAGGAGGAGCTGTCACTCCTTCCTCTCCTCTTCTGGATCACTACAGGAGGAGCTGTCACTCCTTCCTCTCCTCTTCTGGATCCCTACAGGAGGAGCTGTCACTCCTTCCTCTCCTCTTCTGGATCACTACAGGAGGAGCTGTCACTCCTTCCTCTCCTCTTCTGGATCACTACAGGAGGAGCTGTCACTCCTTCTCCTCTTCTGGATCACTACAGGAGGAGCTGTCACTCCTTCCTCTCCTCTTCTGGATCCCTACAGGAGGAGCTATCACTCCTTCCTCTCCTCTTCTGGCTCACTACAGGAGGAGCTGTCACTCCTTCTCCTCTTCTGGATCACTACAGGAGGAGCTGTCACTCCTTCCTCTCCTCTTCTGGATCCCTACAGGAGGAGCTGTCACTCCTTCCTCTCCTCTTCTGGATCCCTACAGGAGGAGCTGTCACTCCTTCCTCTCCTCTTCTGGCTCACTACAGGAGGAGCTGTCACTCCGTCCTCTCCTCTTCTGGATCACTACAGGAGGAGCTGTCACTCCTTCCTCTCCTCTTCTGGCTCACTACAGGAGGAGCTGTCACTCCGTCCTCTCCTCTTCTGGATCACTACAGGAGGAGCTGTCACTCCGTCCTCTCCTCTTCTGGTTCCCTACAGGAGGAGCTGTCACTCCTTCCTCTCCTCTTCTGGATCCCTACAGGAGGAGCTGTCACTCCGTCCTCTCCTCTTCTGGTTCCCTACAGGAGGAGCTGTCACTCCTTCCTCCTGGTGCTCTAAGTTACCATGGTGACACCGGCCTGCATAAAAGTCAGCCTCCTTGCACACATCTCACTCTGTGAGTCTGGATTTTACCCTCGACAGCATCATCAGAAACAGCTCCAACCAATGACTCTGAACTCCTCTGATGACAACCGGACCTCCTCAGCCTTCACCTCCAAACTGACCCCCGCCGCCGACATATGTGTGGGACTGGCCATCCTCTTCGTCGGTATGTGCTCTTATACACACTGTCATTCTTCAGCTATAGTGGCCACACAAAGACTAACAGAAACATATATATTAATTAGAAAATGTGGGGTTTTTTTCTGCAAAAACTAAATAAAAATACTTATTTTAAAGTGAAATAATCTGAATTATTCTTCTAATAAACAATAGAAATTATGCTACTTTACTGAATATAGAAAGTGTGTATTTATATATTCATTTTTGTTTTGTTGATTTAATATTTTCTCTTATTATAGGTTTATTATTAGTAATATGTTATATATGTCATTATCACTATTTTATTTGTAGATATATCAAAGTTGATGTATCATTATGTTTATATTTAACGTTTTTGCATGTATCTGTGCACATATATGTGTGTTTTTCCTGTTTATCTTACATGTTGTTATTGCACTATAAAGTGAGCATCTTACAATAAAACAAATCTTTACACTAAAATAATAATAATAAAAAAAGACTCCATGCACTTTTAATTTGAAAGCAGAGAGCATAAAATTATATATTAATATTATTTATTATTATTTTCGACTTTCACTTTCAGTTGAACGTTTTAACCAACATCAGTCCTGATCATAAATACCAATTATTTATTAATTTTCAGAATTGTAACCTTTAAATGTCAGTGTGTTTACATAATGCCACTGTGGGAAAAAAAAAATTATTATTAAAATTATTTTCTGTATACTAAATGCTAGCGGGAGATTATTTTTTCACAGTCTGGGATATCTCAATGATTAGCACTGCGTTAATGCAATTTTAATTTCCATTAACGCGTAATTATCGCGTTAACTTTGACAGCCCTACTAATTAATTATAGACTTGCCAATATCTATGCCATATGCATTAACACAGCCAAAATGATCAAAAAGATTCTAAATTAAAAAGCCACAAATGTCCTTAGTGAGGCACAGGGGTTAATTAAAATCTGGCTCGATACAACCAAACTCCTTGATGAAGGTTTGCCAATCTCTGAGGTGCACTTGTTCGTCATTAGACTAATTACACTGACACTTCAGTAATTAGACTAAAAAAAGTCAATTAATGCAGCTTTTATTTTGAAACTTTGTGTCTTGTCTTGGTGCCTAGCTGTGCTCTCGGTTCTGGGCAATGGGATGGTTCTGCTGATCTGTTACCGCAGGAGGAAGAAGATGGCGTGCTCGGAGCTGCTGTGCGTCAACCTGGCTGTGGTCGACTTCCTCTGCTGCATCTTCTTCTACCCGCTCTCCATCATGTCCTCCTTCCACCACTCGTGGCTGGGAGAAAACGCCACGTGCGTTTACTACGGCCTCGGCTGCTACATCTTCGGCCTGTGCGGCATGTACACCATCGCCGCCATCAGCGTCATCCACTACCTGAAGAGCTGCTACAGCCTGGTTTATGGTGAGGGCGGTCGCTGTGGATCGGTTGGGGACGGTTCACGGACTTTGATGGTGCTTGACTAGATGTTGATAAAGGGTTAAAGCACCAAACAGACAGCTGCATTTTTTCAAATAATCCTTTTCTAAAGCTTTCCACCAAGCCTGTCACGCTGTGCATAACCTTTTTACTGACTGAACTGTCTTTTTATTCCAGACGATTAGACTGTTAGGCTATTAAATAGGCGTTATCAGTCGCTATAAGCCCCATAGATGTGGGTCAGTAGGGGCCTACTACACCCACTAGTAGGTTTTATCATCTATTCACATGGCAGATCACCAAAAGAAGGTATAAAAGAACACGACAGTGACCTCTAGTGACCGTAGTAACTATGACAGGAGCAGGGGTGGACGTCGGGGACGACGGATGGGACACAACTAACAGGGTTTTCACCCACGAGGCCGGAGTTAGCATCCCGTGTGAAACCAACAATGTGTAGTTGTCTTTGTGTTCGTAGTTATTTTAACCCAAAACACAAAGTCTTTCTCTAAACTGAACTGTTTTGGACGGACCAGGGACGGCATGTCAATATACGCTCGTTACATGCAGAGTGTCCTTTCAAAATAAATTTCCGTTTTCACAGGAAGTTAGGTTTAGGCAACACAACCGATTAATGGTAGTTTTGATGCCTAAACCTGAAGAAGTTGTAGTTTTGTTGCCTAAACCTAAAGAAGTTATAGTTTTGTTGCCTAAACTTAAAGAAGTTGTAGTTGTGTTGCCTAAACCTAAAGAAGTTGTAGTTTTGTTGCTTAAACCTAAAGAAGTTGTAGTTTTGTTGCCTAAACCTGAAGAAGTTGTAGTTTTGTTGCCTAAACTTAAAGAAGTTGTAGTTGTGTTGTCTAAACCTAAAGAAGCCTTTCTGTTTGTGTTCAAAACGTGACGTTTCATTCAGTTTTACGTGTTAGAACGTGTTGTTTTTAAGTTTCACTTTAACTTTTACAACATAGTAGGAGTAGTAGGCCCCTAATGACCCACATCTATGGTGCTTATAGTGACCAATTGCGCCTATTTAATGGCCTGATAACAGTCAAATCGTTTGTGCATAAATGACAACACTAATGATGTTTTTCATGACAAATTGAGCCAGATGTTGACACAACTGATGTCTCCTTTTGTTTTTCTGTAATCATACAGCTTGACATTTACTTTTCTTCAGAAATTACACTTAAATATCAGCTATGAAATTATTAAAAATAGCAGAATCCATTAAAACATTTGGTATATGACAAAAAAAACTAACAAGTTTTTCTTCACAGCTGTGTGGCTGGAAGGAGCTAACATCCTGAAAGTGCTCTGCGCCATCTGGCTGGTGTCCACAGTGTGGTCCAGCTTCCCTCTGTTCGGCTGGGGCGAGTACGTCCCGGAGCCTTACGGACTGTCCTGCACCATCGCCTGGAGGGGTTACCACACCTCAGCCAAGGACGCCTTCTACGTCATCTGCTCCTTCGCCTGCTTCACCATGGTTCCTTTCCTCCTCATCGTGGTGTCCCAGTTTCAGATCCTCCTCAAGGTGTCCCGCTTCTCCTACTCGCTGTCGGCGAGAGGCATCCGCAACAACCTGCGACACACTGAGAAGCGACTCTCCATGGTGAGTGAACAAGGGTTTTTTTCTTGACTACTTCTTGGCGGGGAGCAGTGATTTCCTGAAATCTTCATGTTAAAGGAACAGTGTGTAACATTTCGGGGGATCTATTAGCAGAAATGGAATATAATAATAACTATGTTTCCATTAGTGTATAATCACCTGAAACTAACGGTGCTTTCACATTTAGGCACCCGGGCCCTGATCCGAGTACACTTTGTCCCCAAAGTCTGGTTGGATAAATTAGTGTGAATGCTTCGTACCGTACTCGGGCACGGTTCGTTGATCCAACTTGAAAAGGTGGTCTGGAGTACGGATCATGTGTACTCCTTCTTCTTCTTCTTCTTCTTCTTCTTCTTCTACTCGGGTGCGGTTTGCATCAGGTGTGAAAGCGAACTGTACCGAAACACGGAAGTGGATCGCCATTTGCCGCGAGTAACGTTAACAGTTAGCGAGTAGTTTTGAAAGGTCAGGCTTTTTTCGACGCCGCCGGTCTCCTCCGAAATCTGTATACATAAAACTGTTTCATATCAACAGTATGTCTGTATCTGCGTGCAGCATGCACCAATCTCATCCTCTGAACTGTAAGGCCGTGGCTGATACAGCAGGAGGGCCGGCGAGACGTTCCTTAAAATACAATACGTTGGGACAATGTGCAGAGTCGGCGTATTTTCACATCAAACTCTGTGAAATAAGAGTTTATTTCGACCAAATTAGAGTTGGTGATTGTTGGAAAGACTAACGACGACGCTGGGTTAAAGGTAGCAAAAGATTATGGTTATGGTCAAAAGAAACCACCGTTGAGGTTAATAAGAGACTGAATGTGAACCCCAGGCTGTGTTGACTAAGTCAGACACACTGAGCTTCTGATTATGACGTTATCAGAGTTACGAAACAACACGTTTCCTCATTTGCTACTGAAAATAACTCATTTGAATATCTGACCAATGCTGTCACTTTTTCACACTACTAAATATATATATATTTTTTAGGCTGTTTGACCACATGACTCATTGCTTTTGTTACTGTAAAGAGGACAGTCTCCTAGGAATCAAGCTTTTATGGGACTACACCCCTCAGTTACTAGTGTGCATCACAAGAAATGATTCATTAAAGGAAAACTTCACTCCCAAAATGATCATTTGTATATTAAATGCTCGCCTTGTGATACCTTGAATTTGTGAAGAAAACTTTGTTTTTATATCAAAACATCCATTTAGAAACTCTCACACAATTTGTGTCTCCTTTATCCAGTCGTATGCTCACTACTTCCCAAATACATGCATCTTCGCTAAAACCTGACTATCTAAAACACTTCCGCATAAACAGTCTCACGCTTGCGCAGGCGTGCTACTCGTCCGGAAGAGTCTGAAGTGTTTTAAATAGTGAGCATACGACTGGATAAATGAGACTTGGATTATACTGCACAAGTTGTGTTAGAGTTTGTAAACAGATGTTTTGCTATAGTTTTGCTGTTGTTGAACAACCTGTTCTCACGCCCAACTCGTCAAATATTGCCGTTTGGTAAGTGCCACTTCACATCGGAAACCGCTGCATGGAGGCACCCTTTAACGGCACCCTTTAGCGGCAGTATGTGACGAAACAGACTTTCAACTAACTCCAATGTAAACCCACTCGCGGCGTTATCCGACGGTCGGAGCAAGTGATGTAGTATCAATAGCGTGAGAGTCCGCTTAGGGCTGAAGGGTTGGTGGATGGGTCAAACCCCCTGATTTGACTGTTAAATAGACGTTATCAGTCACTATAAGAACCATAGATGTGGGTCAATAGGGGCCTACTATGTTGTAAAAGTGAAAGTGAAACTTCAAAGCAACACGTTCTAACACGTAAAACTGAATGAAACGTCACGTTTTGTACACAAACAAAAAGGCTTCTTTAGGTTTAGGCAATGAAACTACAACTTCTTTAGGTTTAGGCAACAAAACTACAATTTCTTTAGATTTAGGCAATGAAACTACAACTTCTTTAAGTTTAGGCAATGAAACTACAACTTCTTTAGGTTTAGGCAACAAAACTACAATTTCTTTAGGTTTAGGCAACAAAACTAACTTACTAAATTCTTTAGGTTTAGACAAAAAAAACGGTTTAGGCAAAAAAAACTACAACTTCTTTAAGTTTAGGCAATAAAACTACAACGTCTTTAGGTTTAGGCAACAAAACTACAATTTCTTTAGATTTAGGCAATGAAACTACAACTTCTTTAGGTTTAGGCAACAAAACTAACTAACTAACTTCTTTAGATTTAGACAAAAAAACAGGTTAAGACAAAAACAAACTACAACTTCTTTAGGTTTAAGCATCAAAACTACAACTAATCGGTTGTGTTGCCTAAACCTAACTTCCTGTGAAAACGGAAATTTATTTTGAAAGGACACTGCATGTAATGAGCGTATATTGACACGCCGTTCCTGGTCCGTCCAAAAGTAACGCCCAAAAGAGGGGTACCCAGTGCGTCGGTCGCTGATGCCGAGGGGCACTGACCAAGCGGCGGTATTTGATGAGTTGGAAGTGAGAACGTGTCGTGTTAAACGCTTCCCCCATTTACTTCAATTCATCAAGAATTTTCTCCATTTTTGGATTCTTTGTTCACCGTGGAGGAATGCGAGAAGTTTTCTTCAAGAATTCAAGGTAACACGGGGTGAGTAACTGATATACAAATGATCATTTTGGGGGTGACGTATTCCTTTAAGTTTCTATTTTATTTTTACAGTGCTGAATGTATTTCCAGTGTGGTAATCTTCTGTATCTGTTACTTCCTCTTCCAGATGTTTTTCTGCATCAGCCTGGGTTTTGTGATTGCCTGGGCGCCGTACACCATCGTGTCCTTCCTCTTCATTTTCCACAAGGACAGCCTGTACATGGCTCCCGCGGGCTTTGTGTTCCCCACCCTCTTCGCCAAAAGCTCCCACATCTACAACCCGTTCATCTACTTCTACTTCAACAAGACTTTCCAGCGGGAGCTCCGCGACCTACTCCTCGCTTTCTGGCCCAAGCTGGGAGGGAGTCGAGTGGGAGTCCAGGTCGCCACGGGCAACCAACATCCCATCCACATTCAGCTCCAGGAAAGACATTGCGTTGGGAAGAAGTCTCAGGACAGAACTCACAGCAAGAGCAAGAGCAAGAGGAGGAGCAATGTAGCGCACACCAACAGCAACCGCGTTCTCGGCAGGCCGGTGTACACCTGCTGGGGGTCAACGTCGAAGAACGCCGCCACCATCTTGGACAATAAACTTGCCAAAGGCTCCCTGCCTGTCTCTATATGAACTCTTTTTCACTGTTTATACGGGGAGCAATCCAGCCATCAACCAAAAAGTCTGGTCCTGTACTGTTTCAGTGAAGACTCTCAGATATTAATCAGGGGCCACGATTCTGATTTTGTAAATGAATGTGCTTATAAATAAGACTTTCTATCTGCGTAACAGCCCGCATCCTGTTAAATCCTCAGATCATACACTCTCCATGAGTGATAAGTAGTAGCTGTTTAGCAAAGCTTTTCCTTTGTTGTCATAGCAACCCTATTTAAGGGAACAAACTCAAGTTTGTGGTTTCAGTGTTACGGTGCCTTCAAAATGAAACAAATGAAAGTTGAGTTGTGAATTTGTCCTTGTAGTGTTTTTGTTCTCTTCGTAGTCCTAGATACTTTATTTTTCTAACATTCAGGTGTCTCTTGTGACATTGAAATGATATTAATAATGTGTTTCTATAATGCAAAAAAACTGAAAACCCTCATAAATGATGTATATAAAAAACTGATAAAAAACAATGCTGCAGTATGATATCAAATCCATTTTACAGCATAATAAACTGTTCAAAACAAAAACATTGTGTAGCCTACGCCACTCTTTTCTACAACAGAGTATTAGGGCCACGTTGGTGAAAAAATAAATAAATCTGAGATTTCGAGAATAAAGTCGTAACGTTACGAGATTAAAGACATCGGTTTATGACAAAAAAGGTCGTAATATTATGAGAATAGAGTCAGAAGTTTACGAGAAAAAAAGGCGTAGTATTATGAGAATAGAGTCATAAGTTTACGAGAAAAAAAGGCGTAGTATTATGAGAATAGAGTCATAAGTTTACGAGGAAAAAAAGCGTAATATTATGAGAATAAAGTCATACGTTTATGAGAAAAAAAGGCGTATTATTATGAGAATAAAGTCATAACTTTACTAGAAAAAAGGCTTAATATTATGAGAATAAAGTCATAAGTTTCCGAGAAAAAAAGGCGTATTATTATGAGAATAAAGTCATAAGTTTACGAGGAAAAAAAGCGTAATATTATGAGAATAAAGTCATACGTTTATGAGAAAAAAAGGCGTATTATTATGAGAATAAAGTCATAACTTTACTAGAAAAAAGGCTTAATATTATGAGAATAAAGTCATAAGTTTCCGAGAAAAAAAGGCGTATTATTATGAGAATAAAGTCATAAGTTTACGAGAAAAAAAGGCGTATTATTATGAGAATAAAGTCATAAGTTTACGAGGAAAAAAAGCGTAATATTATGAGAATAAAGTCATACGTTTATGAGAAAAAAAGGCGTATTATTATGAGAATAAAGTCATAACTTTACTAGAAAAAAGGCGTAATATTATGAGAATAAAGTCATAAGTTTACGAGAAAAAAAGGCGTAATATTATGAGAATAAAGTCATAACTTTACTAGAAAAAAGGCGTAATATTATGAGAATAAAGTCAGAAGTTTACGAGAAAAAAAGTCGTAATATTATGACAATAAAGTCAGAAGTTTACGAGAAAAAAAGTCGTAATATTATGAGAATAAAGTCAGAAGTTTACGAGAAAAAAAGTCGTAATATTATGAGAATAAAGTCAGAAGTTTACGAGAAAAAAAGGCGTAATATTATGAGAATAAAGTCAGAAGTTTACGAGAAAAAAAGGCGTAATATTATGAGAATAAAGTCATAATATTCTAAAGTAGTAATTTTACGTGTTATTTTAGAGGGGAAATAGAGCAGCGCCTGTGTAAAATGAGGAACGTGGAGCATCTTGTGAAGTTATACTTTAGTTTAAGTCTTACAAATCACAAAATACTTCATCTTTTGGCACATCAGCACCACATTATCATCAGTATCAGGACCTTGAAAAGATTGTGCAAGAAACTGCGTTTATTCTGAAGAAAGAACCACTAAACTGCCTCTTTTGTCGAGGAGATTACTTTTATTCTCGTAAAGTTATGACTTTATTCTCGTAATATTAGAACTTTATTCTCTAAATCTCTGATTTTTTTCCCCCCTCAATGTGGCCCTAATACTCGTCGTACTTTTCTGATTGTAAAGTGCTTTAATATTCTCACATTTCTATTCATCCCGCGGTCTCATTCTCTGATGATTACACAGCTGCATAACTGGAAAGAAATAAGACCACTTTCATTTACTTTCTTAATGCTCAGTCTGAGTCGTTTAACAGCTTCATGCATGTTCAGAAAGACTGATTCATTGGTTTAATGAGCTCCTTGTAGTCCCGTTGTGGCTGCAATTATGCACTTACAGAGCGCATTAATGTGAGGAGGGAAAAAAAGTATGTATAAGTATCACTCTGTGTGTGCTGTAATATGAGTTTCTTTGTCTAGCTCAGGGGTCGGCAAACTTTACTATCAAAAGAGCCATTTCAGGCAAAAAAAAAAAATCTGTCTGAAGCCATAAAACATTTGATCATTGTGATGAAGGTAACACAGTTTATAGTCTAAGAATATAGTATATAAGTCTAATGCAGTGAGGGCCACAGTGCAAATGTACTACGGAGTTTTAGGGCCACGTTGAGGGGAAAAACATCTGAGATTTACAGAATAAAGTCATAACTTTACATTAAAAAAGTCATAATATTACGAGAATAAAGTCATAACTCGTAGTATTACGACTTTTTTCTCGTAATGTGGCCCTAATACTCCGTAGTACATTGTCTCTTTGGCCCTCACTGCATTAGACTTACTTAGACTATAAACTGTGTTACCTTCATCACAATGATCAAATGTTTTGTGGCTCCAGACAGATTATTTTTTTTGCCTAAAATGGCTTTTTTGATAGTAAAGGTTGCTGACCTCTGAGCTAACCAATCAAACCACAGAAGGCGGTGACTGCCAGCCAATCAGAGGCTGAGGTGGGCGGGTCATGTCTTCACCTGTCAGGTTAATTAGTTTATGAGTGTTCCTTGAGGCCTTGCTGGATAGTTAATGGCCTCCACTCTTCACAGCTCTCATCCAGCAGTTACAGCTGATAAAAACACCCTGAAGTAACTTCAACCCTCCGGTTCCCTCTCAGGTAAACACTGTTACCTCTGTCAGCACTGTTACCGTTGTTTTGCGTTAGCTGTTAGCCCGTTTTGATTCTCTCTCACTGCTCCTCATACAATACAGTCGGCATTCATGACGTCACATTTGGTTCACACCGTGGGGGAAAACAAAGCATTTCCCTACCATCTCCAAAACTGCTGTGTAGCTTTCTGTAAGTCAAATAAACTTAATAATCTGGACTTAAAGTTTTATATTTCACCCAACAGAGAGACAGAATCTGAAAAGCCTCATCAGGATGATTTCATCACAAAGAAACAGATAAGTGTCTGACCTAGAGACATTCTGTGATGGAGTACAACCCCCACAAAGCCACTGGAGAAGGTAGTTCTTGAGGTTGCACTGTGTGTTAAATCCCTGCATGATATCGCATTAATGTCAAAACATAAACTAATGACATTGAGTAACATAAGCGCTCCTACTGTCTTGAAACTGCATGGAGTTAACACAAATATTCAAGTGTATTACATCATAACATTATATGGCTGTAGGGTATTGATATTATAAAGGTAAGTTTAATTAATCATATGAGATCAGATAAGATAGAACAACAAAATTACAACAAGTTCAAGTGTATAAAAAGAAAAAGCACTATTTCTAGCACCAGTGCCTAAAAGAATAACAATTAAGTAAGATACATTTAGTAAAATGAGTAAATAAGATAAGTAAAATAAAAAAAGGTAAAGTAAGCTAAAAAAACCTGAAAAATAAGTAGTATTGCACATGAGAATGGAAAAAGTAGTATTGCACATGATATTGATATTACTGTTGTTGTCGGTGTCCAGTGACGGAATGACCTTCAATACGGTCTAATTTTTGTTTGTAAGACAATGACTCTATATATAAGACATGGCGCCTTTGTACGTCAATTTATGATATTAAAAAATGCTCTTTCCTAGCATATCCGGGTAGGAGAAAAGGATTGTTTTCCCTAAACCACGCCCCCAACTATGACACGACGCCGACTGTATGTATAGCACTATTTACAAACCAACAGTGCGCTCCCTAGCCAGCACCAAACAGCAGACAGTCAAAGTTAGCTACTAGCTTGTGAATAGTGGAGCATTTAGCAGCTAACGAGACAGATATTTCCCTCAGGAGTTGGTGGAGACCAAAAACGGAGCTAAAAGGAGAGTGAATATTGAATACAACCCAAACTCTCTTTTTACGCTTCCAGTTTTTTCACGTGGTCTTCCTCTAACGTGTGTGAAGACCTCCAGAGTATTTCCCCTATATATTAACATCCACAATTCATCTCTGAACTGCAGGCAAAACAAACAGACTGAATCAAGAAACACGACAAAGACAGTCCCATTTCAATTTGATTTCACCAAAGCACGAGATTAAAGTCTGTTTTATAGATAGTGCATCAGACTATTACTGTGAAAGATCTTTAAAGATGAGCAGTGAGAGTGTTCAGCCCGGCTTTGTGCTACAGATTATGTAACCTCTTTGACAATAGGCTGCATTGATGAGTGTTTCCTCCATTGTGCAAATCAACAACAAGACTTAATTACATTTCCCTGAAAGAACTCCCTGAATTCATCGGGCATTTTACACGTGGTGACTCACACTCGACAAAGTTTAAAAAATGATGTGAAAAGCAAGAACAGAACATCAATATGCAATCGAAGGCTGTGCTTTAGTTAATGTGTTCAATCATCCAGTTTTGAAAGGAAAAAGCTGCGTCTGGCCATGAGAAAAAATTACAAAGAGACACCAATCTGTGGCATCTTAAATTACTTTTCACTGCCAATCAAAGCAGAGATCTGAGAAAATCACATGTGAAATGGCATGAATTGCACTCGGGACAGTAATTGAGTAAAAGTCGCCCTTCGCTGCCGGCAGACAGCCGAGATCAAACCAGTCATGTAAACAAGCAACCTATTCAGAACTGGCTTCACGCTGAGCTTTTGACAACTGGATGGAAACCAATAACTTTCCTAAACAGGACTAAATGGAGTCCTCCGGGACCGCGGCCAGCAAAAACACTAATAACAAAAGGGCTGTTTGTTTGTCTTAATGTCCCCCCGCTGACAAGTTACCACTGGAGATTGCATGTTTTGTCCAAATAGTTGCAGGTCAGGTGGAATGGAGGCCCTGAATTTCCTAGTAGTTATGATGACGTAGTTACTTGTCTGTCTGTCTGTCTGTCTGTCTGTCTGTCTGTCTGTCTGTCTGTTTGTGACACAAACATTAACTTGAATATTTGATTTGTAGCTGAGGAAACAGCAGCTCCAGCTGTTGCAAGCAAGATTAGTTTAGTTATGTCACACAAATGGTAGTATTGGTGAACTTGAATGATGAATAAGGAAGCAATTTATATGGAGAAATCAAGTAAACAAGAGTATGCATGTATATATGTATGTATATGTGTGTGTGTGTATATATATATTTATATATATATATACATACATACATATACACTCAGTGGCCACTTTATTAGGTACACTAATACAGTCCAATACAACAGCTTATGTCATGTACGTAACGTAACATATTTAACTTACGTATGTAACTTAAGTTACTTATTTTAACCCAAACCACCATCTTTTCCTAAACCTAACCAAGTTGTAACGTAACGTACTTATGTCACGTACATAACGTAACATACTTAACTTACGTACGCAACTTAAATGACGTAACAAACATACTTATTTTAATCCAAACTACGATCTTTTCCTAAACCCAACCAAGTAGTAACGTAAACGTACTTAACTTATGTCAGGTACTTAACTTATATTACGTACGTAACGTAACATACTTAACTTACGAACTCAACTTAAGTTACCAAACAAACATACTTAATTTAACCCAAACCCCGATCTTTTCCTAAACCTAACCAAGTAACGTAACGTACTTTACTTATGTCACGTATGTAACGTAACGTTAACCACGTGTTGAAGTCTGCTGTATTGTGACTGCATTAGACTGTACAGGTGTACCTAATAAAGTGACCACTGAGTGTGTGTGTGTATATATATATATATATATATAAATAAATAAATAAATAAATAAATAAATCACATCTGATCCCACTTCCCCGCTCTATATGCAAATAAACCCGTAGTAAACACACGGCTAATACAGCAGACGTTGTGACGTAATATTACATGAATGTCAGTAGTAATAATCCTACATATTCGTGAATTCGGGGACGTTTTATTAACATCAAAATAAAGGTTATTGGGCGGTCCACGAATGCCGCCGGCACCGTCGCCTTTGCCAGGCAACAGCGGCATATAGAGCTTCAGAGACCCGGGGATGAGAGAGAGCGAGCTGACGGGCCGGTGTCAGCTCCGTGCAAAGCAGGGGAACAAAAACACCGGCACATCTCTGACAGTATGATAATAATGCACTTTGCATGCCTGGTCTGATAGTCGTTAGATATGTAGCCTATAGATAAGATGTATTTTAATAAAATACAGTTGTACCGACAGAATACAGTAGAGCACAGAGGCCGTTTCCGTGCTGTGAGGCAGATCAGCGCTCACGTCTGCTTGTCTATTCACCTGAGGAGCGCAGTGAGACCCACAGATCCCAGCGGGATGTCAGTTGAGTAGGCGGTGCTTAATGTGACCCAGGACACATTTGCGTACACACTGCTAAAATAATGTGGCCATATGTGGCGCAGAGCACCTCTAGTTGTGGTCTGAAAGATCTCAATGCGTCTTGAGTGCGTTCACACCTGTACTCAGAGCTGTCCACTTGTGATCCGATCACTGAGGACGCATGTTAATGCCAGGTCAGAGCAAGACCTTAAAATCTCAAATAGCTATTCATGTATGTACAGGAGGGGGTGGGGATGGGGAGAATCCGTGGGAGACCCTGTTTTTCGGAGGCCCTGGCAGGCACGGCATCTCACCCTCGTTAGCCTGAAAAATGGGGACGAGGCGGCAGGCCCTGATGGGACGCACGGCGATCTCATTATGGGAGGAAGCTGCCCCACTGGAGCGGAACAGTACAGGACAGGCTGGGATGGAAGGATGCAGGGAGGGAGGAATGGGGCTCGGATCAGAGCGGGTCCAGGTCAGGCACACAAACCCCCCCACCCCTCTTTCTCCTGTTGTGTGTGCCAGCCGAGCCTCCTTTGTTGTTGCCCTCATTAGCACCAGTTAGAAGAAGCTGTTCTGCGGGACAGGACAGGACAGGAGGCGTCACTCTGCAGCCGCTCCCTGTTTCGTTCACAGCCGAGCCCCTCAAACTGCTTCTCCTCTACTTACAGGACACTGAAACCAACAGTTCAGGACAGCTCCAAGACACCAGGATGGACTCTCCAGATTATGGAGTTGCAGCAATGAGGAGAGGAAGCTATGATGACGCTGCAGCTTCTCTACATCCCGTGAGTATTGATAGAACGCAAAAGGTGAAAAAGATCCTGTCGGAGTGGGATTCAGTGCGAGAGTGACGCTGCTTTTTTAATTGTTCCAGACTCATGAAAATGAACATCAACATGTTGTTTATCAGCTGCTGTATGCATGAGGGAGAGGTTTGAAGGCTGTGTTACATAATAGGGGTGAGAAAAGGTCAGCAAAGGTCAAGGACTTTGCGAGGGACATCATCGTCAGCCACGATGAGTAATTAGGTGAAAGGAAACAGGGCTGTTGTCAGAAGGATTTCTGTCCTCTTAATGCCGATGAGATTGAAAAGTATCCAGAGGTAAAATTGGCAGATGGTAATGAGGTCCTTCAAGTGTTGTTGACCTTTCACCCCTGAGTTTTCAGAGATGGTAATTAAGGAGGGGGTTATGAGTAGGTTTCTGAGTGCAGATACAAACCATTATCTTCTCTGTAGCCTCTGTGTACCAGGACCAGATAATTAATAATGTATTTATACTTTAAAAATACCAGTGGAAGAAATTTGGGAAAGTGGAAATTCTGCTTTCCAAAGTCAGAAAATGACACCAGTGGTTGTTAGTTCACCTAAAATGACGTGTTGACCTGGTCATAGTAGCGTGTGCAAAGGAGGTTAAATAACGCTCCAAACATCCGCTAAACTTTGATGAGGAAAAACTGTCATGGTCATTTTCAAAGGGGTCCCTTGACCTCTGACCTCCAGATGTGTGAATGAAAATGGGTTCTATGGGTACCCACAAGTCTCCCCTTTACAGACATGCCCACTTTATGATAATCACATGCAGTTTGGGGCAAGTCATAGTCAAGTCAGCACACTGACACACTGACAGCTGTTGTTGCCTGTTGGGCTGCAGTTTGCCATGTTATGATTGGAGCATATTGTTTTATGCTGAATGCAGTACCTGTGAGGGCTTCTGGACAATATCTGTCATTGTTTTGTGTAAATATATACATATATAGACGTTTGCATAAAGCAGCATATTTTCCCACTCCCATGTTGATAAGAGTATTTCACAGTTGTAAAGATACGACGAAGATCTCTGTTAGATTGAAACATTGCACAATTAAACTCCCTGGGAGCTTTTGTTATCCAGTGTGCAGCTCTTCTGTTTGACATTTCCAGTTGTAAAGATAAACTTTCCCTTTATATACATCACAATCTGTCTCAGTGTATGTGAGTGACTCTCATTCAAGTCACACTGAAGCTTTGCAGAGTGAAGGCCTTGTTGTTGCTAGGCATCATGTCATTAACCGTCAATCACTTCTGAGCTGGTGAGATGATGCATAAGCGTACAAGAGCCGATATACGTTCAGGCAATCAAAATCACAGGCTGCTGCGACTCCATATGTTATTGTCATGCGTGGGTGGCTTTAGCGAGATTCAGATATTTTTCCCCCGTGATGGTGTCGCGTCTCAACGGAGCAGAAACACAAACAGTATCCGAAGCAATCTGTTTTGTTTAATGAAGTGAGCGTAGGGCTCGGATCTCTTTTTCCCCGTGCAACTCTCGGACTTCTAAAACCTCATTATGTGTAGTTGTTACACGGCTCTGTTGAATACTCGATTCTGATTGGTCAATCACGGCGTTCTACGGTCTGTTATTTCTTTATAGGGCTGGGAGGATTCACCTACTATCTCCCGTTTCCATACCGTCACGACACTTGGGTGCCGGGTTGATATGTATTGCGATTCTACAAGAATTGAGATTCAATATTAAGATTTATTGTGATTTTTGTTAACTTTTTTAAAACAGGGGTCTTCAAGCTGTCAGTCAAATAAACGAACAAATACATTCCCCTCACTAATTAGTGGTATTTTCTTTTCAATTTATACGGGACATGTTTTATACCTCTGGGGAATATAATCCAATTAATCTTTATATATATATATATATGTGTGTGTATACATATATATGTATATATATATACATGTATATATGTGTATATGTATATATATATGTACATATATATACGTATATATATATATATACGTATATATATACATATATATATATATATGTATATACGTATATATATATATATATATATATATATATATACATATATATGTATGTATATATATATGTATATATATGTATATATACATATATGTGTGTATATATATACGTATATATGTATATACGTATATATATATGTATATATGTATATATATATGTGTATATATATATATACGTATATATATATGTATATATGTATATATATATGTGTATATATATATATACGTATATATATGTACATATATATATACATATACACATATATACATACACACATATATATGTATATATATATACATATATATACATATATATACATATGTATATATACATATATGTGTGTATATATATATGTATATATGTATATACGTATATATATATGTATATATGTATATATATGTGTACATATATATATACGTATATATATGTACATATATATATACATATACACATATATATATACACACATATATATATGTATATATATATGTATATATATACATATATATATATCCTTTTACAGTGCGACCCTCTCAGCTAATCTTAACCGTTGCTATGGACTCGGTTCCAACCGTGTCGAACGGACTATTTTTATTAGCGGAAGCAATCAGATCATTTTTATATCAATAAAATCATTTTTTAAATCAATATTTTGTGTCAAATTATTGATGTCTTTAGTACGTAGCCGTGTAATAAGCGGGATAATGTACAGTGAGCCGGTCGTTATTGCGAAATAAACCCCGACAGGGTGATGCAGGATCGCGGAGGGGTCTTCTTGAATCACCCAGCGGCTCACTGTACATTATCTCTTACTTACTTACTTACTTGGTATTTTCAAGCAGGATTTTTATTTGTATTTTTGCTCCATTCACGGTTGCTTCATCTTTTAAATATGCAGGTATTTCTTCAGAAAGGTACACTGTGCTCTGTAGGTGCTTCGCTGGCTGTTGTCCAAGATGTCTTTAGTATATCTTTAGTATGAATCACAGCAAACCATCTGTTCTGTTGTTGGCTGAAATCCTTCTTGCTGCTTTTGTTAGTCAGACAAACAACATGCACATGTCACTGCAGTGCTTGGCGGGCGGCTGAAGAAGCCCCGTTTTATTGACAGGTCAAAGATCTCTGATCTACCGGAGACCACTGTTCATTTCCTGTTTCCTGCAGACAATCAAGCTTGCTTCCTTCCTAGTAATTTGATCTTGGTTTGTAATGAGTAGCCGACTTTAATGTGGTCTATATGAGCACTTTGCTAATACAGTCTATATGAGCACTTTGATAAAATGGATTGTAGTGAGTACTTTGATAAGAGGGCAAGACACTACATACAAATGTAAATATAAAAGCATAATGACACACGGTACCAATGGTGGAGGATTTAGTTATTATTTTATTTGTATTTCTTTAGTCTGTATTGTGCCAAACATTGACAACGGCGCACCACAATGAGGAGAAGAAGACGCTTTTTTCCGCTAGAAAATGTACTTAGAAAAGTGACACAAAGGTTTGTAAAGGAGATTTATGCTTTATCGGAACTTTATTTTTCAGTTTAAAAAGACTTCAAGGATGATGACTAATTGGTTGCTTTGGTTACTGTATGTCTTGTTAACCTCCCCGCCTCTGTTAAAGAGCAGCTACTTCTTATTTCTTAACAAAACGTAGGTACAACATACGGTAGGTCATGCTTCATTTTATACTATACTACAACATCAAGTTTTAATGTTGACATTTTTGTGTTTTGGAGAAATGTGAGACACGTTTAGAGCTTTTTGTCAAAGCAAAAACACCAAACATTTGATGGTTTCTGCTTCTCAATTGTGATATTTCTGCTGTTTTTCCATCAACGTTGTAGTAAATTGAGTGTTTTTGACAGATATTTGATGACGACAGCGGTTGCTCTACTAGGACACTGTGATGCTTCACTGTTTTCTGTTCTTCATAGACAAAAGGATTAATCAAGAAAATAATTGTCAGATTAATCAATAATAAAAAAGATTGTTAGTTGCAGCCCTAGTCACATTTATCGTCTAAATGTTCACAGTCATCTGTGGGAAAATAAGAAGACAGATGTTTCACCTTCACCATAGAAACAACTGAGGTGTCAAAGACCTCAAAGCTGCTAATTTACAGCTGGTTTGAGTGTGAAAAAGACACGATGGTACGTGTTGTTAGTAGTGTTAAGTGTTTGAACATCACATTAATGAAATAAATTAAAGAAAGGCCCTATAACTAGATATATGCATAGATAAATATATATATAGTTTCACTCTTACAAGTCCTCTGTTTTTTTACAGCACCTCAGACACCTGGCTCAGAGACGACGCTCGGCCCCGTCGCTGGTCTTTGGGAAGGCGTTGGGGATGCCGTGGACTCCTATCAGGTGTGTGCATCATTGTTTTAAACCGTCTTCCATCCAGTCAACATTAGCTGAACATAAATGATAATTAGCTGTGATGCCCTGTGGCTTCTTCATACAAACAGAGAGCGGAAGTACAATCACAATATTCAAAAGGGGTACAATGTGACTGACGCATACCTCTAATTTTTGACTTGCAAAATGGCGAAAATAAGTTTATAATTTTATTCAAATTGAACCAAATGTGATCCCGTTGAGAGTCAGGATCTAATATTCAGTCACGGCAGCTAAAAGAACACGTAACATGATGGATGAAGAGAAGAAATGAAGGTAGAAAACCAAAGAGAGAGAGGGGGAAAATTCAGACTCAAGAATTTTGAGCTTTGAAAACATCAGAAAGGTCAAAGGTCAAACCTGTGTCATAAGGACGTGGATAAGTAAGATGACTTAATGTCAGTGATGTAACATAAACATCAATCCCCCCACCCCCATAGTTGCAGGTTGTTTAATCTTTTATATTCAGTTGTTTCCACACTTGCAATCAGTGTTTACTTCTAACCTGCAGACCTTATTATCCGACAGGTGTTGACGCAGATAGTAAATGTGGGGCATCTGAAATAAAAACATAATAATACAGCAGGTGTTCACAGCAGCTCTCAGCAGGAATTATCTTCTTTCACTGTGTGTATTTTCTTCCTGAAGTTGTGAGGTATTTGTAAGTTTGCTCAAATCAACCGCGATGACATTTATAATGTGTTAAAAATCACTGAATCTTCTGGTGAGTCAAGTTTTGAGCGCTCCACTGGATGCTTATTCATTGATCAGAACCAGTGGTTCCACACCTGGAGAGATGTGAGAGGTCTCGAGATGTTTAACAAGTTAGGAGAGATGGAAAAAAAAACATGTTTGCTACATAAAATTACATATTTTCTTCAGAAATTTCACTTGTCTTTGCTATTTTCTATTAACCTGTGGAATACTGGGTAGATTTATCTCTGCAGGCCTGTTCGAAATAATAATCTAACAAGCAAAAATAAAATAGGAGACTCTTCGACCAAAGATATTCTTAGTCAACTAATCGATTAGTTTATTTAATCAACAGACCTGTAAAACTGAGTTTCTCCACAAAGAAGCACACAAAAGCACCACTTTAAATCTTGTGTTTACTAGAGATGTGCTCATACGTTTCTTGGAAATGAAACAAATCATAAAAACTGACTAATCATCTAAAGAAACCTTAGTCGAACTAAGACCAAAATGACCGATTAGGGGGCAGCCCCTTTTAAAAAAAATAGTCACACTTTGCCTGGAGTGATTATGTAACCGGTGGACTTCTACGTTGTGTTGGTCAGATAGTAAGTATGCCGCTGGGATCTCTTTATTGTTGGTTTATTCTGATAAACACACAAGGAAACAAAACCTCCATGTTTAATCTAATGCCCGCTCCAGCTCCTACACAAACGATTACAGTATACAAAACGGAAGTTAGCTTAGTCTGCCGTAACTTTAAGATAGCAGCATTTACTCTTAAAGGGACTGTTTGTAACTTTTTACATGTATAAATCTACCGGTTCGGGATCCCATGTGTGCTCGCAAATGCGCGCTCGCAAATGCGCGCTCGCGTGTGGCCGTAGTCTGTGCTCCGCTGCCTGCTTGCCTTCACTCACACACCGCGTGCGTTCTCGCTGTCTCGCTCCACCTCTAGACGTGCATGCGCGCACAATACACACTGCAGAAGAGTTAGTTTAGCTCTGAGAATATCTAGTGAATGTACAGTGGACGTTTGTGCAGAAATAAATGCTGCAGCTCCTCCTGTCTTGTGAAGTGACGGGGCTCTGCAGCGAGAAACGTTATCGTCTCCGACCGGGTGCCGGTGTCTTCCTGCGACTGCGGTCGGGAGGTGATAACGAGAGACCTTCGTCTGGTCAGCTAACATTACTGCCAAGCAGGTGAAATATAGAGTGATATTGTGGTCGTGTGTCGCCTCACTGTTTTGAGTGATGCTCGTTCATGTCTATTTGGAGCGAGCAAGCGCGAGCCCGACGCTGACTTTCGTTGACTTAACGGCCACAGGTGTCGCTGTTAACAAGCATTTCTGAAAGTTACAAATAGTCCCTTTAAAACAACTATTTTGAAATGCCAGTTCGTTGAAATCAATAACTCAACAGGTTGGGATCGACGTTTTAACATTGTAGGAAACAAAAATATAAACAAAACAGTATGAGAAATAATAAGATGGATTAGGATAATAAATGAGCCAAAAGAAATGATCCCACCTCTCATACGAGATGATTGTATAAAAGAGGAGAGGGGAAGGGTCAAAAGGGATTTATAGTAGGGACCACAGAAGAAGAAATGAAGGACGAGGGGCTCTGAATTTCACTTATTCTGGAGTTTGGAGGTTCTCCCAGTCAAAATAAACTGTAACCAAGTCAATTTTGTGTAATTATAACAACCAGAGAACAAGATAACGAGGTATATAATGACCCCGTTACACTCATAAAGATATGTTCCCTTTGAAAAAGGGTCGTGAGTTTGCTTTAAAGGTTCACAAACTGCTTTAGGCTGTTGTATATTTAAGCAAAGTTCTTTATTTGACACTGATGAATTGAACATTTGGGACTATTTCGTTAAATTATTTAAAAGGAAAAAAACGGTTTGCACACAAAGCAATTAGATTCATCCTTCAAATACCAGTTTCAAAGTTTTTATATAAACCCTTTTAGCTCATATCCAGTTTCCAGTTTACTGCAGCCTCCGGCCTTCAGATGGCAGCACAGAGAAACACAATCTGAAATCACCTCCGTCGTCGTCGACACAGAGGAGCATTTGACATACCATATAAAGAAACTTACTCTCCCCGCCCCCATCACGCTCCCACCACGTGTCGAACAGAAACAGTCGTGATGTCACCTCGAAGTCACCCTGAAGGCCACACAGCCCACTCGGCTCAGGCCACAAACAGATGTTCCTGTGGGGGATTTTCACAGCGAGGTTTCGAAACAACGACCTGCACATAGATCAAACTCCTTGAACCTCACTCTGAGGACCAGACCGGCCCGACTGATATTGATCTGCCTTCCATTTCAAATCATTATCTCCAAACTAATCAACAGGTCGTCACGTTCAGCCAGTGAGAAAGTTTCCACGCTGTAATCGGCTGTTAGATTGTGACATTTGAAGGATTTTTTAGACATTAAGACATTAAAGTATCCGAGTATTATCAAAGACAAAAACAGAAAGAAAAGCTGTAAAAAAAATAACAATAATGTGTAACTGAAATATATATATTTTGTTTCATTATCATCTTGTGACCCTGTGTGTTTATCTCGGTAACTCAAGGGAAGTCCCGACCTCTGCTGCAATTTTGGTTGCATCATATTATAAGGTACTTTCATCAAACTTTTGTACAAACTCAAACAAACTTATGCCAGAAAAGATACTAAATACCGTGATGTCCAATGACATGCCTTGTATTGGTTAGTAGTACTAGTTTGTATTTGAGAGTCAGCTGTTTTTTTGTTTGTTTGTTGTAGAAAGAAAACTTTTAACATTACAGTAGCCGCATCTTCATAAATATTTTGTCTTGATTGCTGACCTTCAGTCCAATGTTAATAAAGGGATAGTTCAGGTGTTTTGAAGCTGGGTTGTATGAGGGACTTCTCCATAGTCGGTGTATTATCTACAGTAGATGGCGGTCGGCACGCTCCCAGTTTGGAGAAACAGACGAGTTACTGCACAGAAGCAAAGCAATGTACTGCTGTGGACGGGGCCGGCAGCAAAACATATTTTAGACACCTAAAAGAAAAGCTCACCTAAAAAAATCAATATAAGTTAAAGTGTACGATATATTCCGAATATTTTCACCGCTTTACTTTGCTGTAAGACAACTATACAGTCTATGTTTCTAACGGGGAACTGAAGCCGTTGTATCCATCTATGCTCTCGCCAGACTCCATACAATAAAACAGTAGTTTTACCTCACAGAACACGGGAGGGTTTCTGGTCTACCGCTGCCTCGATTGGTTAGTTTGTTTGTGTTATTGTGTGACTTTGGTTAGTTCGGACTCATCAAAGTCACTCAATAACAAAAACAAACTAACTGATTGAGGCAGTGGTAGACCAGAAACCCTCCCGTGTTCTGTGAGGTAAAACTACTGTTTTATTGAATGGAGTCTGGTGGCTTTGGCGAGAGCATAGACACAACGGCTTTATATAGCCCAATATCACAAATTTGCCTCATGGGGTACTTACGATCTGTACAATGCTTTTTTCTTAAGGCTGTAGTTCACATAAGTCATATTTAATGTTTTGTTCTACAATTTAAAGGGGACCTATTATGCTTTGTGCTTTTCCCCTTTCCTTTAGTGTGTTATATAGATTTTTGTGCATGTAAAAGGTCTGCAAAGTTATAAAGCCCAGGCCAAAGGGAGTTACTCTCCCCCACAGAAGCACTGCTCCTGAACGGCCTGAAATGCATTGATTAAAGTCCCGCCTTTTTTTATGTAACGTGGTGATGTCACCAAGTAACACACTTTGCTGAGCAGCTAGTTTGGCACACTATCAAACAAAGGTAGTTAGAGCAGAGCTGGAGCAAAGTCCAATGTTCTAGTAGAAACCTAAAATACAAGTATGCACCTGAAAATAAGCATAATACGTCCTCTTTAAAATAATGTTTAGCATCATTTAATCTGAAAATCTGATTTACGGCTGTAGCCAATGAAAACGCTGAGGTCATGTCCTCTGGGAATCTGCAGCTTTTACAACCCGAAGATGTTTACTTCCAATTAACACACTTGATCTGTATTTTAATGGCTGATTCCCTTGTTTACACACATTATATTAAAATTAGAGTAATTGTAGGGCAACAAATACATAAAAAAGGTGAAAGATTCAGCGTTTCCCCATCACAATTGAATTCCTAGCGGTGTTGAGAAAGGTTTAAAACTGCATCTTCAATGTGATAACAGCAGAAAAGTCCAAATATTATGTATGTTTGCTGTTATTTATGTTGTTGAAGAATAGGAATAGATGAAGGGCACTTGAACTCATGACCTCAGTGTTTCTTAAAACCAGGCTCCAAGCCCTGATTATTTCATATTTTCAAGGACTGAGTGCTGCTTTAGTGGTCTGATCTAACAACTCCCGTATGATTGAAGGAGCAGTACCTGCTCACAGGCTCTTGCCAACAGTCAAACGTTCTTCGGTTTGATCTTTTGTCTTCGTAACGTCATAAAACACCTACAGTCTGTTCTGTGTCTGTTCAATGAATGAGTGTTTGAATGAGAGGCAAACTGTCCGGCAGTTCCAGCAGTTAATTTACCGTTTCATGTGTTAGCTCTTCATAACCTCCTCCTCCATGTCTGATTGTTAACTCTTAACCTTTTATAGACCACCGTAGCATCCAGTGGGCGAGTCCAACAAAGCAAATAAGAGAAATGTCAGACACGTCCCACTCTTAACAATTCCACCCATTCAGCGCTCAAACACACACTTAGTAAATTTTCCTTGAGGCGGTGGACTGTACGTGGGTGGTAGTTTCACTGTAGTGGGACTGACTCTGACGTACGTAGTTAACCCACCATCATAAAACAAATACATGGCCTATATATTTAGTTAAATATTTAATTTATTTCATTTTATCATCGGAATCTTTTCTGAATATTATGTGTCTTGCATCTCAACACAGTTTCACAGCAACACAAAACACAACATTTAACCAAACAACAACACAAATACTACAAACATTATTACATCAGTTTAATCGCCATCTGATGCATATACTATATGGTGATATAATTATTCCACAACAATACTACTATATCATGAGAAGATTATTCATATCAAGGATGTAGTGCAAAGAGAGAACCAAACAAGTGATTGTTTACAACATAGTCTTATTCTACATTATAGCCTACTAATTAGAATATAACTGTTAGTTACATTGAAGGAATAGTTTGATAGTTTTTTAGATGAGAAGATCAATACCACTCTCTTAATCGCAAATTAATCACATTATTTATCCGTTCAAAATGTACCTTAAAGGGAGCTTTGTCAAGTATTTAACACTCTTATCAACATGGGAGTGGACAAATATGCTGCTTTATGCAAATGTATGTATATATTTATTATTGTAAATCAATTAACAACACAAAACAATGACAAATATTGTCCAGAAATCCTCACAGGTACTGCATTTAGCATACAAAATATGCTCAAATCATAACACACATACTAATCATAACATTTCCTCGCCAAAATTTTGCGCAAATTTGCCCCCTCTCGGCAAGAAAGTGAATGTAAAATTTCCCATAATGTGGAACTATTTCTTTAAGGCAGTGTGAACCACTGCACTTATTTAATATTAGTGTAACTCACAGGCTGCGTAACCATGGTAACCTGTGTGACCAAACGATGATTTGTGAGAACCATAAAGTCTGACTCCTATAGCAAAGTGAAATCTTATACTTACACTTAAATTAGAGTGTTATCGATGCTACTGAGCTGTTCGTCAACGTCCGTTATGAACGTCGTCGTCACTCCTGCATTGCATTGTGGGATATTTATGTCTGTACACATACATGCTGTAATATTTCACTGGAAATAGTATGCAATTCGTGTACTATTAGTTTCATACTCAGGTTTCTGATATACTAAAATATCTCACATACTGTTTTAGCTATTAAATAGCTTGTTAGTATGACATTTTGGGCTCAGCTTAGCGTAAAGACTTGAAGCAGGGAGAAACAGCTAGCCTGACTCTGTCCAAATTAGATAATCAAGATTTATACCATTCTCATGTTTGTACAGTAAATATGAAGCGACATCCAGCAGCCAGTTAGCTCAGCTTAGCATAAAGACTTGAAGCAGGGAGAAACAGCTGGCCTGACTCCGTCCAAATTTAAAAGATGTGTGTTGCTGCTGTGAGCCGTGCAGCTCGTGGCAAAACTAGGCGAGACCTCGACTCTCTAGAAGAGAGGAATCCAGATCATGATCCGGCAACCGTACTCGGGAACCTTGGCGGGGGTCTGCGCTCTCCGAGTGCCGTTCTAGTTGTTGTTTGCGTTTACACACAATCATAACCACCAGTTGGGAGTTTCTGGTTGTTTTATTTGCCGGTATTTTATGTGTCACCTGAAGTGGGCCAGAAGAGTAACAGGGAAAGTACCTCAGCAGCAACGATTTGAATTTCTACCCTGAACTCTGAGTCAGTGGGAAGAGCGATGACCAAAAACTGGTTTCATAACCTTATAAAACAAACAACTCTTACTTCTCGTGCACACCTCGACTTGTGCGTTGAGTTGATGCACATTTTCACTGTGCCGCAGTGACATAACCAGATTGATTCCCAGACTTTATTGTTAGATATCAAATGATTTAGTCAGGCGGTAAACAACGGTGTGAAATATCATGTGAGATTAGAAGTAATCCTCTCATAAAAAATCGAGAACTGCGGCCAAAGTTTGCTTTCTATTTATGATTAAATCTGTTTGTCTGTTGTCCTGTAGAAAAAAAGAAAGATGCCTATAATAAAATCATATCAGGTTATTGACATGATATTGATCTGTAAGGGTGAGCGATGTCTTCACACAGATCTGACATTTTTCTTCAAATTAAAGCCTAATTCCTCCCTATGTGGTATTTGATGAAGGATCACAGTGTCGGAGGGTATTGATTAGTCAGTGATATATTCATATATATTTATTTTGCAGAACAGATGTGGGGGTTTCTTCAGGTCGCTCTTCTCTTCAGCCACCAAAGCCACCAAAAAACTTCTGCCCTTTGAGTTGTTGCACAGCATCTTCACTGAGAATTTAGTGGTTTCCTATATAGCACCTGCAGGAGGACGACACAAACAGGTGGTGTCGGCTGTAGAGATGCAGATTTTAGGGCTTTATACTGATTTGATTTGTCTTTATGCCTACGGATACATAAAAGAGTGGGATTAATGTTCTCATCTGACTCTTAGCTAGAAAGCAAATAAACATTTTTACCCCCGAATGTTGAACTCTTCTTTAAAGGAACTGTTTGTAACTTCTTACACGTATAAATCATTGCAGGTCGGTGTCCCATGGGCGTCTGCTGTACTCTGCTCCTCTGCCTGCCTTCACTCACACACCGCGCTCGTTCTCACTCGCTATCTCGCTCCACCTCTCACGTGCATGCACGCTCACTCCACACTGCAGAAGAGTTAGTTTAGCTCTGAGAATATCTAGTGAATGTACAGTGGACGTTTGTGCATAAATAACTGCTGCAGCTCCTCCAGACCAACAGAGGTTTCCCGTGTCTTGTGAAGTGACGGGGCTCCGCAGCGAGAAACGTTATCGTCTCCGACCAAAACTCCGGTGTCTCCCCTGTTCCTTCCGACCGCGGTCGGCAGGCTGAGGCAGGAAAAGCCAACACTGGGATCAGCAGTGATTCATGGAGAGACCTTCGTCTGGTCAGCTAACATTACTACCAAGTAGCTGAAATATAGAGTGATATTGTGGTTTTAGCTGACGTGTGTCGCTTCACTGTGTTGAGCGATGCTCGCTCATGTCTATGTAGAGCGAGCACGAGCGCGAGCAACCGGACGCTGACTTTCGTTGACTTAACGGCCACAGGTGTCGCTGTTAACAAACATTTCTGATTCTTACAAACAGTCCCTTTAAAGGTCTTATTGATAACATTTTTATGGAGACGAATATTTTTTTTTTAAATAAAACATCCACGGAGCCTTTAGAAAGGTGCTGGATATATATATATGATTGTGAATTAATCATTTTAAAAATGTTGGTGGGTCAAAAATGAATGTTTTGTTTGTGGAAGATATCTGACGTTTGGTTCCCGCTTCTAACGAGGCTTAAACGATGTTGGTATCTCTGGGTCGTCAGTTAGTGTGGAAAAAAAAGGATGAAGGGCTGAGATGGACTGCTAAGTGCATGGCAACGACTTGTTGTGACGTAAATGCAATAGAACGGGGGAGGGAGAATGTCACATCTAGTGGCTGAATGTTATCTATGTTATCAATAGCACCTTTAAAATCTCTAAATTTACTCTGTGTTTAAAAAGTTTACTTCTTTTAATCCCACTTCTTCAATCAAACACTGATTCTTGAAGGTTTCCCATCAAATGCAGATTCAGAGGATGTTTTGTCTCATTGTTTTCCATTAAAAGCCATTTCCTGTAACACCAAAATGTCAATGGAATTATAAAAAACCCCACAGTTTAAAGTTAGTGACATAAATAATCAGATTCTCCAACGGCCTCTGACAGTGTTATGACCATAAGAGGTTGGAAATGTTCAAACCTATTAAAAAGCATGTAAACAAGACACATAATTACCAAAATAAGACTGATGAGTTGTCCCGTCATCCAACCTTTCCTTCTCGCGTCCCTTTCCCCCTCAGGGAGGAGGCTTCCTGCTGGGTCTCCGTGGAGCAGAGCCCGTTCGTCCTCGGCCTCGCCAGCGAGAACGGAGAGCTGCTGCTGGACGAGTGCGTTCAAGTCACCGAGGGCTCGAAGACCAAGGAGAGACACCTGTTCCTCTTCAGCGACGTCATCGTCTTCGCTAAACTCAAGTAAGAAGCGTAGATATTAATATATATATCCCAGAAAAGTGTCCACGGAACAAAACGTTGGGAAACTACTGACTCAACTGAGAGGAAATAAAAAACAAAACGTTGGGAAATACAGCTGAAGTGGTGTTTAAGTAACTTTCTGTTGAAAGATGTCACATGTTTGTACAGTTTGGAGGGGGGGAGAGAAAGAGGAAGCAAAAGCAAAACTTGTATTTTTGGACCACATACTCGTCTGGACTGTTGGGGAATCTCCCAGCAAACAAAAACTGTTTGTGTTTAGTCACTCTGACAGTAGAAGAAGAAAGCATGGTGCTTCCCTCACATGAGTGTCACATGAGGGGAAGAAGAAGTTCTGTCGCCTTTTTAAAAACAAACAAATTACAGTAATAGTAGTAGTAGTCATTTATTTCGGTCCTTATTAACCGTTTTTTGTAAGGAATGCACCTAATAAAGAATAGATAACAATAAGGCCTTAAATTAAATAGGGAAAAAAACAAAACAAGTACAAAGTTTTGAGTTGTATACAAAAACAAGACAAAACAAAACAGAAACGATAACAGAGCTCCAAACGTTTCATACACAAAAACAATCATAACTTCAGTTTTATGCGTTTACCACAACCATTCCACAAGTTTACCCCATGACAGATAAACATCTATTCTTTATATCTTTATATCTTACCCTTGTTCTTTTAAACATACGTATTTTGTACCTATTTTGCTTTGTACATTATCTCTGCAGTTTTGAGATCAACTAGATCACAACATTTTAAAGCATGTAATTTTCACTTCTAAATGCTTCTAAATACATCTAAAATCAATCTTGAAATGAGGTGAATCACGACACATACCTAGAGACATGACTGAATTAAATTTGAATAGAGCTGTCAATCGATTAAAATATTTAATTGCGATTAATCGCATGATTGTCCATAGTTAATCGCAATTATTTACAATTTTTTTATCTGTTCAAAATGTACTTTAAAGGGAGATTTGTCAATGTACTTTAAAGGGAGATTTGTCAAGTATTTAATACTCTTATCAACATGGGAGTGGGCAAATATGCTGCTTTATGCAAACTTATGTATATATTTGTTATTGGAAATCAATTAACAACACAAAACAATGACAGATATTGTCCAGAAACCCTCACAGGTACTGCATTTAGCATAAAACAATATGCTCAAATCATAACATGGCAAACTGCAGCCCAACAGGCAACAACAGCTGTCAGTGTGTCAGTGTGCTGACTTGACTATGACTTGTCCCAAACTGCATGTGATTATCATAAAGTGGTCATGTCTGTAAAGGGGAGACTCGTGGGTACCCATAGAACCCATTTTCATTCACATGTCTGGAGGTCAGAGGTCAAGGGACCCCTTTGAAAAAGGCCATGACAGTTTTTCCTCGCCAAAATGAAGTGCAAGTTTGGAGCGTTATTTGGCCTCTTTCACGAGAACCTAGTATGACATGACTGGTACCAATGGATTAATCAGGTTTTCTAGTTTTATATGATACCAGTATCTTCACTCTATCTTTAAAACTGAGCCCGCTACAACCTAAAAATCGCATGTTGCGTTAATGCGTTATGGCGTTCAAGCTGAAGTAGGCGAGATATAATTATGATTTAAAAAAAGTTATTTTTATAAAACGGTCGCTATATCCTGACAGTAGTACATGAAACAGGTAACCTGAAAAGAATCATGTGCCTCTGTGTCCTCCGGTGCTCCTAACGGCATCTTCAAGATATCCCATACTGGAGGAAAACAAGCAGTAAGAGCTGATCTGCGGTCTGCTGTCCAGCTGCCGTCTATGAGAGCCGGCTGTCAATCACTCACAAACTCGGACCAAACAGTCAAACTAGGCAGCGCTGATCAGATATGAATCAATATTATGTTACGTTAATGCCTATTTCTCTCCTCAGATGTTTTCAGAATCATCTTGTAGTGCACCGTTTAGCTGTAAAATGAGAACGTTTGTGTCGCCGCCGCCATTGTGAAATCTCTTGAAGGAACGCCAAGTTCCAGTCACATGACCGGAGCACAGCCAATAGGAACGCTCTCTCTCTGAACTGACCTGTGATTGGTCAAAGTCCCCCGTCACGGGCTAGATTTTCTAAAGCCTGAACACAGAGCCATGAGGAGGAGCAGAAGTGTAGTTTTCTCTCAGAACACTTGAATTACAATATGCTGAAAGGTTAGTATGGAATTTTTGCGTAATGATGCCAAATATATATACTGCCTACTGCAGCTTTAAACAGAATATATTATTATAAACAAGCTTCAAGTTGTCGTCTTAGTCACATTAGAGCTGTTTGTCAAAGCCGGTGGAAGTTTTCAAGCTTGAGTGGGAGGACAATCACAGTCATCTGTGTACCACAACCTGCCCACTGTTCCAGTAGAAGCACAGCTGGGACGACAGTACGACAGCGTAAACAGACTCTGGAGTCTTTTGATTCTATATATATACTGTATATAAATGAGCATCCATCTATTACTTCTACAGATGAATGTATATGGTCGCCTACTATCATGCTGTTGAAGGGACTTCACCGGTTTTTACACGTCAAGTTGACTGTTACATAAACCTTAATTCATATTTCCCCTACGACCCCCCCAGTGTTTCAATCTCTCCGTGATTACTTAGTCTATTTGTTCGGATAGGATCAGAAGCGTATGGGGCAAGCATCCCCTCCGGACCATCCATTCTAGCATCAACACTTCTCTCTCTGTATTTCTATACAATAACACCTCCTGAATCCTCAACGTCACTCCCTTTTGTCTTCATCCCTCTCTGACTCCTTTTCTTTGTCCTGTCCAATCATTCGGCGTTCCGGGGTCCAATCAGCCGGCTCTGCTGCTGCAAACAAACAGAGGTCAGCGGGGGTCACGACTAGATGTTGTTGACATCTGACGTGTGGTCGTATGGAATGATTCCTCCTCTAATTATTTACCAGCCACCTTTTGTGGATGCTCTTTTTGAAGCACCTTTCATTCAGACTCCAACAACACCTACTCTCTCGACGCCCACCTCTCAGGAAACAAAGAGCGCAGCGTTATTTATGAAGGAGTTCAGTCACCTTGAATGCAGCATATTTAAGATATGAGGTTCAGTTTTAGCTTTTCTTATTCAGAAATGTGAGCGAGCATGCCTTGTAATGATTTTACTGTACTGAAAAAGAGCTATTTTTTGTCTCTTCATCCTCGACAGACTATTCCTTGAGATATTTCCATGTACAGAAATCAATTTTCCATTCAAGTGTCAACAGGAGTTATTTTGTCTGTGCAGGTGACTGTTCTATACATTTGATTTTGTGAAGGTGCTCTTTTCAAAAGAAGCTCTCACACGATAAATTATAACTTTGTTCAGGTCCAACAATTTCATAAATATAGGAATAAGACATGTTGCGAGAAGAAAGACGATTTTCTTTCCCAAAACTCGATTTGTAGAAGGGAAAAGAGACTTATGGAACTGAAACCTGCATTTCAGTCTTGGAAAAAAGAAGCTGTGATGAATGGAAACAGAAAGGACTATTTATATATACGGCTATCACATTTCTTTCTGCTCCTGTTTGGCGCAGGTCGACCACCAGCTACCGTCTGAAGCACAGGGTGAGCCTCGAGGACGCCTGGCTGTACGGATTCGAAGATGAACAGGAGGAAGAAGAGGGAACGACGGGAGACATCGACCTCAGAGTGACCCTCGTCTTGGCCTGGGATCTCACTTTTTGTATGGTGTGTTTTCGGTGAGCGGCAGATGACTCTCTCACACACACACACACACACACACACAAAGGGCAGCGTGTCGAGTGTTTTGATTCACGTGTGCTTGCGTGCCCGAATACACATGTACAAGTATGATCATGCTAATGTATGGCTGTGAGGATCTTCAGTTCATTGTTATCCTTCCTCTTAAACACTAATCCTGCTCTTTACTGTAATCCTTCACTCCCAAGATCTAAATTGACATCTGATGTGGAGGAGGTTTCTCTTTAAAGGTATAGTGTGACATAATGGGAAATGTGCGTATTAGCAGAAAAAGAAAGATTGGAGATGATTCATGGGTTTTATCTTCTTTTCCTGCAAAACTCAGCGAGACTAAAACATGACTAAAATGTCCTATATTTAGTTCTTACTGTGCAGTACAGACCTGCACCATCTGTGGCTTCACATCTCGTAATCAGAGATAAAATCTAATCAACAGACACAACGTGAGAGAGCAGATAAGTGTCTTTATTCAGACTGTCTTTGTTGTAGAAGTGAAGTGTTTGACTCACTATGAGACGGCCAGAGCCAGCTAGACACTCGTATTTAATCACATCACAGTTTACCAGATTGTTTTTGACCAAGAGTAACCTTCAGTACTTTTCTTACTGTGTTTATTGTGACAAAATACCAAGACAAATTCCTTGTATGTGGAAACCGACTTAGCACTAAACCTGGAATAACTCAATTTTGTTGACATTTTAAACAAACATTTGATTGAACATCAGATTGATACCACTCTCAGGTCTGTTTGTCAAATGCTGCCTTCAACTGTCGGGGTGGTGTTCACCGTGTTGACGAGATGAGTCCATATGAACGCCCCCCTCTTGTGACATTCACAACATCGTAAGTGGAAAGTTTCTGAAAGCTCAGAGTTGTGACGTGTTCGTTGACGACAGAAACGGAGGAGGATAATGAGTAGCGTAACAGGTTAATATACTATTTTAGTCATATGTTCTTTTTCTTGGTAATTGTATAATATGTCTGAGGAAAATGTTGATAATGCCAACGGCCTCATCTTTTTCCTCCGTCATTATGCCTTTTCATTTCCTGCATTATGTTGCTCGCTTGCTAAATCGTTAGCCTCTGTGGCTCCTAGACGCCGACAGTAACGTTAATATTCCCGTTGCTTAGCATTTTACAACTTTTAGGACCTAAAAAAAACAATTATCCGCTGAGTTACAGACGTCTCTTTCTCAATGTAAGTCGATGGGAAAAAGTCTTTTTGGGCCCAATGGCATCACATGACTGACAGAAGTTGCAGTACCGCTGTTTGGCCACTACGAAAAATTGCATCAATGCCCGGCGCTCTTCCTCGGGGCTTGGTCCGAACCAGGCCGGCGAACTTTATTACTCCTTTCAACCTTGACAAAGGCAGCGCAGACCAGATCCACTCCTTCTGTTCTGACCTTTCACAATAAAAGCCCATGACATATATTATATTCGCAGGCGAGTATTTCACATTTTCGTGTTGTTTATTGGTCACGCCCCCCCCCGGTGTGTAACGGCCTTTAGAGGTGCTGGATGTTGTGATCTTTAGTCAAAGCCAGGCTAGCTGTTTCCCCCTGTTTCCAGTCTTTGTGCTAAGCTAAGCTAACTGGCTGCTGACTGTACTTTCAAATGAGAGATTGGTATCAAATCATCACACTATTTGGCAGTAAAGCTAATTTCCGTATTTCCCTGATGTTGAACTATTCCTTTAAAGGTCTTGAAGTCAAACTGGTTTTCACATGTGATGGAACAGCGTAATAAAACACAAACACAGGCTTCTTGTTTCTTGTTTTTCTCCGTCTGTTATTAGATAAATGGAATCTGAGGCCGTTCATGGAATATTTACACATATAGTAAACGGTCATATGATCTGTGGCCTTCATGAAAACAGGGAAGTGACAAAGAGAAAGTCCTCCATGCAGCATCACAAGACCAGAGGTTGCAAAATAGGAAGTGCGGAGCTGGCCAGCAAACCGACGTTCATGTGAGGGGATTAACAGCAACCGACTTTATCTAGAAACACCGGCCTTTACAATAAAGACGAAGTGCAGGAGAAACACACGTCTCATGCTTTAAGTCTAGACAGTAAATGTCTCATCAAAGACGTTAACGTACACCAGAGGAGAATTCATCTGTCATATACGTTATTCATTGACTCCCACGTTTCTTGCAAATTAATCCAACCATAAAACTTTTTGTTTTTGACTTCGCTCTGTATTCCAAGAAGTTTAGTTTGAAAACCATTTATTTTTCTGAATATGATTGTTTGCCTCTAGTAATGAGTCGGCGTGTGAAACTTTCCTTCTCACTCACATGATTTAGAAACCGTGTGCTCTGTTGTTGACACTAGGTGTGCCCTCAGTTTATTATCACTGCCTGGCATTAATGAAAACCACGGTGAATAACAGGTCGTCAGAAAGGTGAAGCCCTTACAGGTGCACACGTATCTGTTTCGTCGTCATGTTTCCACTCGTGGACGCCGCCGCAGCGAACCTCGTCTAGGAGGAGGAAGTGGAAGGTGTCTGGGCTGGGGGCCGCCGTGACGTTGCTTCCTGTCCCCATGACACGAGTTACAGTTTCCAACAGAGTTGTTAAAAGAGGCCGTGGGTGCGCACTTCGCTTCATTCCTCCCACTGTTCTGTATCTGCTGGCCTGTCTGAGTCTCTCTGTGGATTAGTAACTCATACCATGGTTGTTATTTTGCCGCAGCTCGCCTGAGGTGAAAGAACGCTGGTTAGATACTCTTCACAGGTAAGAAACAAACATTATTCTCAGATCTAATCTACATATTATCAACAAAATATCCTTTTAATTCTCATATTAAGAGTTGGACAGTACTCGAGCTACATTGTAAAGCCATGTGACAACATGGTGTTGCTGCACGGAGCGCACAATTATGTATGAGATAAATCCATATAAATATCAGTATGAGTCACTTTCAGCTGAATTTAGAAATATAATGCTTTCATAATGAATATTTTAGATAACGGGTGTCGATTAAAGCAAGATATCATCTTTAAATAATGAACAGTGTTCGTTTTGTCTCTAAAATCTAATAAATAAAGTATATGATAGCGTTATATTGATCCACTGTTACATAATAAACATCAGTATGAGTCAGTTTAAGTTGAATTTAGAAATATAACGCTTTCATAATGAATATTTTAGATAACGTGGTGTCGATTACAGCAAGATATCATCTTCAAATAATGAAGCACAGTGTTCATTTTGTCTCTAATACTAAGAGAAGTATATGACAGCGTTATATTGATCCACTGTTGCATGAAAACATCCAATAACAAACATTTTGTGTGACTAAAAAGTGTAAAAAGAGGGTGTAAAGTGTTTGATTTATGCGTATCTTTTTCTCCTCGCAGAAAAATTAAAGACGCAAAAGCGAGAGCTGGTTGTGCTTCTTCCCCTCCAGACGTCCTCATGAAGGTTTTGAGTGGCAGCGTCACGGTAAGTCTCTCTCTGCCATGTCCAATACAAACCAAAATATGAAGAAAGAGGAGCTTTTTACTGAATAACATCTCTCTCTCTCTCTGTCCCCGTTTAGACTAAAACTCTAACAGGAGGTGGCATGGAACAACTCATTGAGTTTCCACTTGATGTAAGTAGAAACATTTCTCTGGCTTCTTGAGATTTAAAGATATTCAAGCGAAATAACTGTTTGTGAAAGCTACCTGCGCCTTTCCACTCACGCTGAAAGGACATTTGATGCATTTGAAGAAATGTTAAATGTAGCTGTAAAAAGATTTCATATGATTTGATTGTTGGCTTCTTTTGTCGCATGATTATTTCACATGTTCGTGGGTGTGAATTGCGAGGGGGGTGTGTGTGTGTGTGTGTGTGTGTGGCGCTGCTGGGGCGGTTGTAAAAAAAAAACACACAACCCTTCTTCCTTCTGTCCTTCTTTGCATGCTGGTGTTCCTCTTACATACTCATTATAACATCACTTTTTCTTTTTCTTTTGTTGCCAGGGAGACGCAAAGATCGCCCCCGTGTCAAAGCAGTTGAATAACCAGGAGGACAAGCCGACACACGCCAATGGTGAGTTTGAAAGTGGCACTTTTGAAGGGAGGTGGGAGGGGTTCGTTTATTAATTGTGCCGTGTTGTAGAGACGCAACCACAGAGAGCGACCACAGAGACGGAAAGAGGAAATCTAACTACTGATAAAACTGTTGGCACATCTTGCACACATCTGGTTTTGTTGCACTCATTGTTGCGTTAAATAAATGCTTCCACCTGTGAGAAAAAATATAAAATGTTGATTGTTTTCCATCAGATACCAAGTGGAACCTGGTGCGGAAGATCAGAAAGGGCTCGAGTTTCAAAGCGTTCAACAAAGAGAAGCGATCAGATAGCAACACCAAGACGCAGCTGTTTGGACAGCCCCTCTGCAAGATATGTCTCGACGAGAGCTCACTTCCCAAACCAGTCACAGTAAGTCGACTTTCCACCTTCAAATGTCAGATCTGCATCACTTCCTCTTGCCAGTTTCTGTTATGCTGAAGACGAAGAGCTGAGCTGCTTCTATCCAGAACAAATCTTCCTAAAAATGATGTCACTGCTTTTGTTTTAAAGGTCTCATATTGTAAAAAGTTAGTCTTTATATATTATAAAGCAGGTTTTAAGTGCTTTATAAATACTGTTAAACTATCAAAACGCTCAATATACGGAGAAATAATACACACAGCCTGTATTCAGAAATTATGCGTTTGAAACAAGCCGTTAGGATTTCTGTCCATTTGTGATGTCACAAACATACAATATTTAGACCATTACACAGTTTTAAACGTAAATTCATTGTAAATGTGTCCCAGTTTATTTCCTGTTGCAGTGTATGTACATAAAATCAGCTGACAGGACGTAAACGTGGACCCAAGCTGTTGCCTAGCAACACAATTCCGTTGCAATTCCGTTGCAATTTCGTTGAAATGCACTAAAACGGAGCGTTTCAGACAGAGGGTGAATACAGGTATATTCAGGCAGACAGTATGAGGAAAATAAAGTTTTTTTTTTTTATTACAGCATGTAAACATGTTCTAGTAGAAACACAAAACACAAGTGTGAACCTGGAAATGAGCACGATATGGGACCTTTAAGGAATATAACTACTGAAGGCTGAGTAGTAAACTGTCACCTACTTAGCTGACATTTGACGGTTCTCAGAATTTGCTAATGAGGGCAGGAAACCATGCAAGTGCACGATCTGCATGTTGATTAGTCTCAGCCCTTACATGCACCCAACACACATGCAGCTTGTTTCTGTGTTTTACTATGCTAACCTCACCTCCCTTCTCCTCCCTCCGTGTGTTCACCAGGAGGTGCTGGGGTTGCTGAAGCAGCGAGGGCCGTCCACGGAGGGCGTGTTTCGTAAACCGTGCAACAACAAGGTCATGAAGGAAATCAAAGATCAGCTCAACAGCGGCCTGGAGGTGGACTTGGAGAGGCAGCCGGTCGTCCTGCTCGTCGGGCTGCTCAAAGTACGCTCCCGTTTTCTATTGTACCATCAATACCACTGTTAGTATTACTTCTGTGTACCGCTACAGTGCGTGCTACACCGTTAGCATTAACTGAACTTCTAGTTCACCATTACCACCACAACTACAACTGCTGCAGCTGCTGCTAAAACTACTATACTACTACTACTACTACTACCACAGTGGTGGGACAAGAGGGCATGTCTGTAAAGGGGAGACTCGTGGGTACCCATAGAACACATTTTCATTCACATATCTGGAGGTCAGAGGTCAAGGGACCCTTTTGAAAATGCCCCTGACAATTTTTCCCTCGCCAAATTTTTGCTTAAGAGGTTATTTGACCTCCTTTGCAACAAGCTAGTATGACATGGTTGGTACCGATGGATTCATTAGGTTTTCTAGTTTCATATGATACCAGTATCTTCACTCTATCTTTAAAACTGAGTCCGCTACAACCTAAAAGTTGCAAGTTGCATTAATGCGTTAAAGAAATTAGTGGCATTAATACAAATTAGCGTTAACGTGTTATAATCGCTTATTTATTAACTTTGACAGCCATCATTTTAAGCGAAATTATAGAGAAAAATAAATAATAATGCCAATATGTACAATAAGAGGTCCCTCCTTTGTGTTATTTCCCACCCAGTCCTAAAGATCATGTCTATTTATAAGCACTGTGTCTCATCAGCGTCTCTTGTTGTTGTTGTTGTTGCAGAGTTTTCTGAAGGAACTTCCTGGCAGCCTGCTGGTGTCTGAACTTTACGACAAGTGGATGACGGCTCTGGACAATGAAGACGACCAGCAGAGAGCTGTGGAAGTCACAAGGTAAGCAATCAATACCTGCTAATGAGTCTCTCCACTCTGCCATTTACC
This sequence comes from Sebastes umbrosus, assembly GCF_015220745.1. NCBI lineage: Eukaryota > Metazoa > Chordata > Actinopteri > Perciformes > Sebastidae > Sebastes > Sebastes umbrosus. Next base: position 4,231,575 of record NC_051286.1, read on the forward strand.
TGCAACTGTGACCCTCACAGTGTATTTACTGAATATATGATATTTACATGAAACGTAAACAGACGGGTATTTTGAGTGGAGTTTTGCAGAACATTCCCAGTGTCCTCCATCTGCAGGCTGAACACAAACCACTTCTGTTTTTTAGTCTCTTCGGTTTAAAAGAAGGAAGAAGCTTTTAAAAAAAAAAAAGAGCGCCAAGCTAATGTGTTCTTCCTGTTCTCTTTTTCTTCCTTCCTCCTTTCTGCTACAGGGTGATAGACGACCTTCCAGGGCACAACAAGCTCCTCCTGCAGCACCTCGTCTGCGTCCTCCATCACATCGTGCAGAACGCCGTCACCAACATGATGGGCGCCCACAACCTGGCGGTGTGCATCGCCCCCACGCTGCTGCAGCTGGACGGCACCCCGCTGGATGAGCAGAAGGAAAAGACGATGAAGGTAACGAGTCTCATTATGAATACACTCTCACTTTCGGTGCTTTTGAAGCTTTGTGGTTTCTCGGTGCAGAAAACCTCAAGAGGTTTCAAAGGTTACATCGGCACCGACACTTTTGTTTGCTGTTTGTTTAGTTAAGATCTAATAAAAAAACACACTGTTGACTGAATGAAGCGCTGCGATGTGTCTGGACTGTCAGCTTTGATTTTCTGAATTCTTTATCTAACTTTCAGATACATTTTACTCATCACGTTTCTTTTTCTGATTGGTTGCAGGTCACAGAGCTAACTCAGTTCCTGATTGAGCATTATACGATACTTGGAGAGAATATCCCGAATCTGCTGGATGCTGATGAAGGTACGTTATTTTCACATCAGTCAAATCTCTGTTATCGTCTCCCTTTAGGGACTGTACACAAATTATTTGGGTGGGGAACTTTATGTTTAACTTCCCGTGAGCCGCTCACGGCTGTCAGTTTTAAAGATAGAGTGGAGATACTGGCATCATAGGAAAGTAGAAAAACTAATGAATCCATTGGTACCAACCATTTCATATTAGCTTGTCGTTAAAGAGGCTAAATAACGCTCCAAAGTTAGGCTCAATTTTGTCGAGGAAAAACTGTCATTTATGCTAAATGCAGTACCTGTGAGGGTCTCTGGACAATATCTGTCATTGTTTTGTGTTGTCCATTGATTTCCAATAATAAATATATACATATATTTGCATAAAGCAGCATATTTGCCCACTCCCATGTTGATAAGAGTATTAAATACTTGACAAATCTCCCTTTTAAGGTACATTTTGAACAGATAAAAAATGTGCGATTAATCTGGATTAAATATTGAATCAATTGACAGCCCTAAAATAAATAAATACATAACCCTCCTCATTTTCTAACACCACCTTCCCCCTAATCATTTTCGTACAGTCCCTGACTCAAGTTAAATTTAATTGGTATTTGCACAAATAGAGTAAATGAGAATAACTGTTGTAAAATGTAGAGATCCTAATCGTGTCTTCCTTTCCCCACTCTGCAGACTCACTGTCCTCTCAGCATCATGACTCTGCGTACGACAGCACCGACCCAGATGGAGACGGAGAGGCGGGAGAGAGTACCGGCTCCACACACGAAGAGAATGGCTCGTCCTCCTCTCTCAGTCCCAGCTTGACCGCGTCCTCCTGCTCCTCCTCTTGGCCAGCTGAAGCCATCTTCAGCACAAAGCCGGAGTTCAACCGCCGCTGCTCCGAGCCCATCATCTTCCTCTCGACTGACCTGCAGAGCCTGAGCTGCCACTCCAGGAGCCACGACGACTGCTCGCTGGAGAGGAGGGACTTCGAGGAGCAGCCTCTGAAAAAGCAGATCTCTGACGACTCCTTCTTGCTCAGAGGACGAGGCGGAGCGAGACCGCTGTCGTCTTTTTCAAAATTGAGCAGCAGCTCCAACATGGATCCGCTGCCCTACATGGCAAACAACTGCTCGTGCTCTTCCCTCGAAAGCGCCGCCTCTAATCAGTCTGAGGGCTCTGTTTTCACCAGCTCCCCTGTGGGGTCGCCAGCCTGCCCCAGGAGAGCAAACGCCACCAACCAGCCTCCAAAGGCTCAGCAGGACGTTGCCAGGCCGATTCCAGAGGAGAAGAGACGTTCACAGTCAATGAGAGTTACCAGCAAAGTCCTAATGAGGACCCGGAGCTTAGGAGCCTTCAGCAGGAGCAGCTTGAAGAAAGACTCGCAGAAGGAGAACTCCTTCCCTTGCGAGACTCTCCAGGAGGACTCTCAGAGCGAAGCAGATCCACCGGCCGAGCTTCTGCACAAACCGCGCCCTCTGTCGGCCATCTGCATGCCGCCGTCGTACCAGCATGCGATGCAGCTCGCGGGTCCTCCTCCGCTGTACGGATCGATGACCGTACACGACGCCATAGAGCAGCGAAGGTCCCGTCCGTCCTCTGTAAATTATGACTTCCCACCGACCTGTTCGGTCAATCAGTACGCAGACTGTTTCGCTCAAGGAGCACTGGACAACTCCAACGTTATCGAGCGGCGGCTGCCTTTCCGCCAGAGAGCCATGTCGGAGTCCGCAGGGCGTCGCGAGGTCGTGTCGCGAAGGTGCAGCCAGCCGGTGTTCGAGGAATTCTCATACGCCAAGGAGTCTTATGTGTGATTGAACTGTTTCACAGATCAAATTTTAGATATGAAAAACATTTATCTGAGTGCATCATCAGTGGGCTAAGTCAAAGAACCAGTTAGAAAAGCTTCTTTTGTTTTCATTCATTTATCCAGAGACACGGCATTCAGGATCTTAGGCTGACTTAGAGAAGTGAACAAAGCTGCATTATGTTTTCTATCAATAGCAAGAGACTTTGGCTTCATAATAGCAGCTACTTCCTCCTCTACTTCTTCCCTTTTTCATTGTTCTGTGGTCGGTTAGACGGACAAACTGCGGCTTTGCCCACTGAGCAGCTCTTGTATATGTACATAAAGTCACTGTTACACTTTGAATGAAAGTCAGCTATGTGGTTGCACTTCTCTCAGTAGTACTATTTAGAGTACAACATGTAAAAGATATGTAGATATTATGATAGATATCTGTCACAATGAAGCTATGAAAACACAAAATATGCTATGAGTTTTTAATGTTTGTTGAGATATGTGATCTGTACAGTAGCTATAGCTCGTTGCACAGTTTTTTTTTTTGTTGCTTTTTGTAAATCCTCTTCACCTTGCATGGTCTTCTTCTTCCACTACACTAAAGCACTTTTCTCGTGATAGACTATGCTTTTATTTGTATGCTGAAATGTAAATAGATAGATATAGATGTGTGACCTTTGTCAAGGGTGTCTTCCAGAGTGCACCATGAATGGTTTTAGGTAAAATGGAAGACAAATAATGCAATAAAAAAGTGAAAAAGTTTATTTCTTCTCTGTTTCTATGAATCCTTTTGTAGAGCTCATGTTACGGATGGATGTCGTGGTCCTGAATCGCTCCCCAGTCAAACCATTAGCGGCAGAAGTAATGAGGAAAAATGGAGGAGAGCAACTCGTTTGGCTCAACTTCTCTTTGCTAGATGCGTTGCATAACCAAAGCTAACGGGCGTCATTGAGAGAACAGCATGTTCTGGCACATATGCTGAAACAGAAGGAAACCAGACGTGTCACATGGGCGGATTTGGTTTTTCTCTGAATTGCTGCTCTGGTCTCATGACTGCTCGATGAGCCGATGCCACCTCGCTTCCTTCCTTTCTAAAGCGTTTAAAACGCAGTCGTTTCCTTCCTCTACAAGTCGATTTAATTCTTTCAAGAAGTTGCAGTGAGGTTGAACCTGAGCGTTTAGCAACATTTGATGGTGTAATTTAAGATAAAGAATGATATTGATCATGTTACATAATCAGTTACACAGGCCAAAGCAACAAAGACCTGCAGGAATGACTACATTTGTGAAGCATATGAAACCTGAATCAAAGAGGCATTTGTTAAACTCATTCTTGTTATGTGCAGGGGCAACAAAAAACAGGAAGATTTTATATAATATAATGCAGAACAACGTCACCACAAGCCTCAAAAACAAGCAGGGGACTTAATTAGCATCTATCTGACAGCATCAGCAAAAAGGGACTATTTATTGCAGGAGTGTTGTGTCAAGTTATCGTTTCTCACCATCTGCATCACATTTACAAACTCTAAAGTGTGAAAAGAAAACTGAGATATCAAATGATTTGAATCATTAGTTGAAAGGTCTGTTTTGATGCCACGACTGGGACAAAGATGACTCAATATACGTAGTTGATGTTATTCTCTGTAAAAAGACTTCTACCAACCTATTGAAAAGTAAATGTGAGGGAACTTGAGTCATCAGCTCATATCTGTTATTTATCTGTTAAAAAAGACCTTCGCCCAAACACGGGAATTTCCAAGCCTCAACTTAAAGGTGCAGTGTGTAGGAGTTGATGGGATCTAGTGGTGTGGTTGCAGATTGCAACCAACTGAGTACCCCTCAGGTCACTCCTCCCTTTTTTAAAACTGCAGTAACATGAGCCGCTGAGTGCAAAACCGTGAAAACGCCTCACTCAGAGGTCGACCTCACCATAATAACACTACTTTAGGAACAATGGAAGTCAGACGGTGACTGGCGGTACCACGGTTTTAACGTTTACTGGTCCTGTTGCTCGTTCTTGTGCTCGCTCTACATAGACATGAACGAGCATCGCTCAACACAGTGAGGCGACACACGTCAGCTAAAAGCACAATATCACTCTATATTTCAGCTGCTTGGCAGTAATGTTAGCTGACCAGACGAAGGTCTCTCCATGAATCACTGCTGATCCTAGTGTTGGCTTTTCCTGCTTCAGCCTCCCGACCGCGGCCGGATGGAACAGGGGAGACGCCGGAGTTTTGGTGGGAGACGATAACGTTTCTCGCTGCGGAGCTGCGTCACTTCACAAGACACGGGAAACCTCTGTTGGTCTGGAGGAGCTGCAGCATTTATTTCTGCACAAACGTCCACTGAACATTCACTAGATATTCTCAGAGCTACTAACTCTTCTGCAGTGTGGAGTGAGCAGCATGCACGTGTAGAGGTGGAGCGAGAGAGCGAGTAACGAGCGTGGTGTGTGAGTGAAGGCAGGCAGGCAGAGGAGCAGAGGAGCAGAGACCCCGGTCCTGGAGACCAAAGCTACAGTCTCCTCCACGTCCTCCGACCGCGGCCAACACTGTTTAACAGACGGGCTTCACTAGATAGAACTTTGCGGTTTTGGTGCTCCTGTGTAGTTTGTGTTGGAGTCTGAGTCTGAACAGCGTAGCCACACGTGAGTGAGCATGGGACACCGACCCACAATGATTTATACGTGTAAGAAGTTACAAACAGTCCCTTTAACAGTCTCAACAAAAACTGAGCATTATAAGCTTTACAAAGGGCCTAGTGTGTTGGTTTGCATTAAAATACACAATTGTCCCTGTTCTTGTGTCAACCCCATTAACATTGTACATTTTAAAATAATTATTTTGCATGCTACTTCTTTGCCTGCAGTAATGGCCTCTGTTTTGGTGTGTCCTTGAGCACTTAACACCAAATTGCTCCTGAAGGCTGAGCCATCGGTGTGTGAATGAATATTTAGCTTAGATCCTGATGGCACCTTCCATCAGTGTATGAATGTGTGTGTGAATGGGTGAATGATGACATGTAGTGTAAAGCACTTTGAGTGGTGGGAAGACTAGAAAAACGTTATATTAATGCAAGTAAATTTACCATTTACCATTTCGCTGCTCCTAACTGCCTCCATTATCTCCTACTACTTACTGTACATTACTGTTTCACTAATAGATCCTTTTCCACTTGGACGCCTCGTTATTTTAATTACCACCTACACTGTTTAATTATAAATGCCTAAAAAAAGCCTATATTAATTCAGTTTGTGGATTTGTAAAAGTGAGTCAAGGCTACAAGTGTGTAATAAAGAAAAAAGATGATGTTGTGAGTGCATTACTGCGCTGAGAAGAGATGAATGCGTTGCGTAATCTGGTGGCGTACAGTCAACACTAATGAGAGGAGGCTTTAACACAAGCTTTAATAATGCTTAATGATTTGTGACAGCTGAAGCGTAAACAATAGAACATGCAGAGAGGAGAGCCAATCGCAGCCCTTCACCACACAAAAACACACATTCATTATTCCTTTTGAAAAAAAAGAGATCAAAAACACATGACGTAGCTCCAACATGGTGTTCTCCTCCAGCTGAGGCTATATTTACCCGTCTTTGTTGTGATTACAGTTTCATTTACACATGAAATGTTACATAATGATGCTCCGGTTGGCAGCTATTAAATATGCAAAACTATGATGGATATATCATCTTAGTATTAGTATTGGTGCTAGTAGTGGTAGTAATATACTATAGTATTAATAGACTAGTAGTGGTAGTAGTAGTAGTTATAATAGGGGTCATAGTACTAATAAGCAGTAAAAATAACAATAGAATAATTAAAATCATAGAATAAAATAAGAATAAAAAAATGGAAATTCTACCAATATACAATATAAGATATAGACAAACAATAAACATAATATAAACAGATAATGCAAATATTGCCGGTGTGCAAACAATATTAGCAATATTAGCAAACAGTATTAGTAGTTGTAGTGGTACTAGTCGTAGAAGTAGTAGTGGTCATGGAAATATTAGTGGTGGTATGAGTGGTACTGTTGTAGTAGTAGTGGTGGTGATGGTAGTAGTAGCAATAACAGCAGGAATAGTAGTATTAGTAGTATTAGCAGTATATTTGTCTGTTTGTGTTGTGAATAAAGTTGTAATTTTCCATTAATGTGATCCAGTGTCGTCTGTTATGTCACAGATCAAACAGGTGAAAACTGGCAGAATGATCTTCCCCCTGAAATCTGTGAAATGGAAAACAAAGAGTCAGTTCATTCGTCACTCTGACCACAGAGCTCTCACCTTTACACTCACACAGTTTAGTGTTAAATCGCAGTGCCCTATTTTTTCTCTGCCACTTTCAGACCTTTTGTAGAGCTGAAAATGCTCTCTGTGGTTAACATCATCTTGAGTCGACTTTCTGCCTCGTGTCACCCACATTTCAGCGTTGCCTGTGAGCAAAAACAAATCTGTTTTCAAGAGTACAGTTTTTGTTTTGTTTGTACAATGTTTAGGTACACAAGAATAGAGATGTGGTGTAGAGGTGGCAACAGATGTCCCGCCTGCACCGCAACTCATAAAAACATTTTGTCTTGTTATTTCTCACTATATAATCACCACTGTAATATCTGGAGGAAATATACAAATAGAATACTAGTTTTTAGAAATATTTTCTAACTCTCAAGTTATTTTGATGCAGCTCCTAAATGAGTGAAATACAACCCTTTGACGTCTCTGAACAGGAAGTGGTCCCTGCATCAACATGTTATACTCAGAATTGAAATGTGTTGAACCAGAACAAGGAAAACCACTAGATGTGGTGACAGTAAACTAGTACTATTAGTACTAGTACTAGTACTATATGTCTCTATGTGTTCTCTCTGTAACACTTGGAAAAGGTTTGTTTATGTATAGTCTACCTTGGAAACCACTGTTGACAAAACAATCTCTTTTGATTTCGATTGTACAATTTCTAAGGTCAGGAATAAACTTTTCAATCCTTAGACCTGCATGAATGAGAAGTCCTTCGAGTGTTCAGAATAAATATAGATGAATACTGTGGGCTGAATATAATAAACATCTACACCTCCACAACAAGGCAAACTGAATCTGCTGAAAAAGATTGTATGATAATGACAGAAAAGCTCCAGAACAGCCCTTTTTGTTTGAGTTAAAATAGATGAATATATTATTATTAATACATATTAGTGGTAGTAGTAGGATGAGTAATAGTAGTAGTAGTATTAGGGGGAGGGCGGGTGGTATAGTTACATAAATAGTTAAAATAAATTATTAGAATCAAAATATATTTAAAGTATCAAAAGTAAAAATACTTTATATTATATATTGAATCAAAATTTTTTTTAAAAAATGTGATATAGTTATAAATGTTGTGTTTATGTGTAGAATGGTAGTTAGCTAAATCACTCACAGAGCTATGGCTGACTTCAATAATTGGATATAATAATAATAATATATAGTAAACAAGCCTTTTTCATTATTTGTATGTTTCAGAGACTGTATTAGACTGATAAAATATATTTAAAACTTTTAAAAATAAAACTCTTTTTATTGTTTATTTTTAAGCGGAAGTGACGTAACGGCAGTTGTATTGCACTTCCTGGAGACGGTTGCTACAACAGTTCTTTCCTGTTGGTTGCCATGGTAGCAGCCTGTCCGCTACCAAACATTTAGCCAACTAACTACAACAACAACTCACTCTACGGTTTGTGTTGGTTTGTGTTAGTGAGATGGCGTTTGTTGAACGCAGTCAGAGAGATCCAAACGGAAGTTACATCTTCTCCAGTCGGCCCAGAGCTGTAGAGAACCGCTCCAAGTACAGACAACCTCCATCTGAACAGTACGTTGATGCTAGATGATGTTTATGTTGGTGCTAACGATGCTTCAGTGCAACTAGTGTTAAATGAAGGCAGAGAGACCTAGCTAGCATAGATAATCAACATTTACTACAGTTCAGAGGAAAATATTCTACATTTATACTCATATTTATTTGACAGCTGTCATTACTAGTTAAGATTGTTAATATAAAGCATATAATCAGCTTATAAAATATGATGCAGTGCTATAGATTATACTACCCATCAGTAAATCATCACTAAATTACCACAAACAACATAGAAATGCTACTTGCACATTAACATTAATTAAAGTCCAATAATGTAGAGTTATAATGATGTAACCATCTGAAAAGAGCCATTCTGCACAATGGTTATTTGTAGTTTTGATGCTTTTACATTTTACTGAAAACACTTATTTAAATACAATTTTGAATGCGAGACTTTTACTTGTAATTGAGTATTTTTATACTGTGGCATCATTATTTACTGAAGTACAGTGCTCCCTTCACCACTGTGTTACCAGACAGAAAGAAAATCCCTAAAAAGTACCTCTAATGTTACCTTATTAAACCGTCAAATGCCAGCACAACATGGATCAACATATCACCTCTGAAGCAAACTAGTGTCGAGGTCAGCTACTAACGAGCTGCCTGCATGATTGCATTGTGTTTGTAGGACACACAGCCCTTACGGGAATGTCATGTATGACCGCCGCGTTGTCAGAGGAAACACTTATGCTCAACACATCATACCAACTGTAAGTATGAAACATCCATTTTACTGTACTTGACGCTTGACTCTCTTTCTGATATTTTATCTTAAAAATGTGTATTATCATCTACCTTTTGACAGACGGCTCAGCCGGACCCTGTTGAAATACAGAGACAACAGGAGATCAGGAGGAAAGCCATTGCTCGAAAACGAGCCAGGGAGCAGTACAGACCCAATACTCCTGAGCCCCTGCAGGGCAGGAAGCACATCGACGTACAAACAGGTAAGTCACAACATCTTTACTATATTCAATTCATTATCAAACGTGCTGTTGGAAACCCAAGCTGTTTTATCATACTCTTGACCTTCAGATCGTTACCTCGAAGAACTGAGTAACATTATAGTGTCTAAAAATATCGAGTGCCAGACTGATGCTTTCCTGGACAGACCACCCTCTCCACTCTTCATACCGGCCAAATCTGGCAGAGATGTTGAAACCCAGATAGAGGAGGGAGAGGTAGGTGATCCAAGTGGGAGGTCTGGCCACACTTTCCACACTTAATAGCCTTAGAAAAACATATTAGACCTATTGTAGACATTATTTAAAAGGTAAACTCCTCCTATTCTATACATAAAGACCAGTTTATAGTTGTTTAATGTCTTCTGTAGCGTTTTTTGGCTGGTATCAGGTGCATCCCTAGTCATGTAGGATGTTAATGGCAAACAACGTTTACAATGGTTTGATCAAATGAAACCTAATGTTATTTAATGATACTTATTACTGGTATTGTCTGCAGTTGTTTGACTACGACAGGGAGGTGCAGCCAGTGTTGGAGGTCCTGGTGGGTAAGACAATAGAACAGTCTCTGGAGGAGGTGATGGAGGAGGAGGAGCTGGCCTGTCTCAGGGCCCAGCAGAGGGCCTTCGAAGAGCTCAGAAATAATGAGCTGGCAGAGGTGCGGCGGCTTGAGGAGCAGGAGAGACGCCACTGTGAGGAGAAAGTATGTCAATTCTAGAAATTCACTTTTAAATCATTATATAGGAACAAGTCTGTCCCAAAGCTGGAAAACCAGTGATGCTGTGAAGACATCATCCTGACACGGTCCAAATCTGATCAAATCATGACTTTATAGTCCCGATGAAGCAGATTAGCTATGTTTTTTGAGCGTCAAACTTTTACTGATTTATAAAAAAGTATGTTTTTTTCCCCTAACTCCAAATTACATTTTTGCCTATTTAGTCACAAATATTTCATGTTACAGAAAATACCTTTATTTTAAGTTTTTTGGTCCTTTAACTGACTTAAGCTACATCAGTGTGATATCTCCGGCCTTTTTAGGAATAATCCTAATAATTTAGGAATAATATCATCTATGAAATTATCATTTTTTTTAAATCTTGTCCCTATCTGTGTTGCTGCCATAGACTGTATAGACCTATATGGATGGATGACAGTGTGTCCATACTAAGACTGTCTTTTTTTCTGAGTGTGTTTTTTATTTGAGTTTCTGTAGGTTGTGCTTTTTTAAAAAAGTTTCTTTCTGACCTCAGGAGCGTAGGATTGCCCAGCAGAAGGAGATGCTGGAGAAAGAAAGAGAGACTGCAGAGAAGATCGCCGCCCGGGCGTACACACAGCAGTACTTGGCTCACCTCCTACCTGCAGTCTTTACCTCGCTGAGAACCCACGGCTTCTTTTATGACCCCGTGCAGCAAGGTCAGCCTTCCTTTGCTGGGTCGCTCTACAGCATCAGCTTCCATTTTACCTTCCTGACACATGAGGGCGTCACTGCACACAAATCTATAGTGTGATCTGTGACTAATACTGAGCTCATTGATTGTCTCTACATGGATCTTTTGATATGAGTGTTTAACCTTTTATGTTTGTGATTGCTGATTTCCAGATATTGAGACTTATTTCTTCCCAAGTCTGACGGTAGAGATCAACAACAGTTTGGAGAGGAGATACACAGCAAGAGCGCTGCTGGACAGTAAGGGAATACAGTATATTTTATTGTTTAGAAGACATCCCTCTGTTTAAGCTCAGCAATGCTCTAATTTGAAACCTGCTTCATGCTTGTTTAGCAATTTTTTTTCCTCCAGGATTGATTTTCTGGCAAAGTTGTACACAAATCCTTCACAGCAACCAGCAGACTTCTCACTAGCCATAAACACACCATCATTCAGCATCAGTATTTATTTATTTTTTATCACTTCAGTGTTCACTGCCAGCACATAATTGTACACAAACTGTGTAAACCGCAATCTGTCACAACACATTACTTGATGGAAAAGCAGCAGGGGGAAGAAAAATCCTACCAGCCTCCATAGTAGTTGTGGATAAACACTGAAAATGGTCAGAAACCCCTCAGATATGAGTCACCACAAATTCTTATTAACTAGTTATTGCCCCAAAATGTACCACTACTGCTAATCTACTTTTAACTTTTTGAGCTTTCCTGCTAAAAAAACCCCAAAACATTACAGGTATAAACATGACCTCTTCTAAGTTTTTGGAGGTCATCAACATGTTCAGGAGCACTGGTTCCCAACCTGGGGGTCCCGACCCCCACAAGGGGTCGCCGAAGCTTCACAGGGGGTCGCGAGGAATTCTTGATTTTAAGGGGTGTAAGACAACTTCTTTTTAAAAAAAAATACAGTTGGCCTATATCTCAGCATTTCATTCATTTCGGTGAACAGAACTAAATGAAATTGATGGTGAAGACCTGAACACAAGTTATATTCGCAGAGACTTCTCTCTCTGCTGAACAGCCTCGTCCTGCATTAGAAAAGAACAATACAACCAAAGAGCTGATAGAACAATGGCCAAGCGTCAGGGAGAAGGAAACACTGAATTCGTCAAAAAAAAGAAGCCTATTAAGTATGAATGATTGTTAAAAATAATAAAAGACAGAGAATTGTATTAAAAGTTACTAAAGATAACAGGAAAACCCATCTCTGAGGCAATAATCGCAGGAAATAATCTGCTCAAAATTCATCTAAATTGCTGGTTTTACACAAACTTCCTGCAGTTATTGCGTTCATTATTTGAGTTAATTGTACAGTTTATCAGTTGTTCTATACTGTTATTGTTATGCATTGAATATAATATGAAATATCCATAAAATATGTCACTTAGTCAGTTTACTCAATGATAAGAAAGGGGCCCTTTAAGGAAAAAGGTTGAGAACCTCTGGCTGTAAGGTATTTCACAAGTTCTCCTCCAGGGGTCATCAGGTCATAGACATTGTTGGAGGTCCATCTAGTGGTTCCTTTTAAACATTACAGAGGTAACTAATGTCAAACATATTGAACACAGAAACGTCTTCATCCTCTCTCTCTCTCTCTCTCTCTCTCTCTCTCTCTCTCTTTCTCTGTCTTTCAGATATCATCCATGATGTCGCCCAGAACAGACTGGAGGCGTTCAAAGAGCCGGAGACACAGTGATAATGTTTTTTTCCCCCAAAAAAAACAATATAATTGGTTCAAAATGACGAACCCTGTCTTTAGCGTTTTGTCGTTTTGTAAACCGAAGGTTGTTTTGTCAGAATTTTGCTGAAGCTTTCATCCTATGTTGTGGCCTTCATCAACAGGTGGAGATGGATTTTGTTAGTTTTATGGCTACTAGTCAAACAGATTACTATAAAACACACAACAGTCCAGTCATAATATCCCATAATAGAGGGCCTTTTATTTTCTTCTACTAACTATCTGGTTCTTACAGCAGTGTGAAGTTTCAGTCATTGCAAAACCAATAAAACTGGTATGAAAAGATTTGGCTAGCGTTGCGTGCAGGGATTTGTTAATCTAAAATCTACATTTCACAGCCAATCAATGGAAGATCTGAAGTCCTTAAACACAAAAATGTTGCTGTTCCTTAATGTTGTCTGCTGAAGCTTTGAAAAAAGTTATCCCAGTCTTTTATCGTTGACTTCATTTTCGTGATAGCCAGTCAAAACAACTTTTTTTTCCTCTCAGGTATGCAGTGTCCATTTTACCACTTATCACAAGAAAGTTCCTGCCTGTTGCCGGGTTTTCAAAACACCAAACGCAGCAAATCTGACAAAAACAAAGTTTTATCTTAGAAAGAATGAATCAAAGAAGGACATATGAGCCACGGAGGAGGTGAGCAACAGGTTTAAAGGAACTCCAACTATTGAATTCAAAGTTGCCTTCCTGTGAGTTTGATCTAATTTGCATCTGGCTTTGCTCGGTAAACAGTTCATTCAGATGCAGTAACAGGCAAATCCAACAATGTTTTGCATTGCTCTCAAAGACTCTGCTAAATTTAGCTCTCCACCCTAACTAAGGTTATTTAAGTTGATGGCTGTTTTATTATCTTCATTCTTTTTAAAGATGTTTTGTTTGTGTGTAGGGTGAATTAGCCCACTGTGGGACATTTTTTGCATTTCAGATTTCTGGAATATATTGTGATATGAAGCCAATACATTAAATCCACACCCAGTACCACTCTGAAATCCCCAGGACGTGTCCTAATCAAACCACAAAAAAAGGAAATGTCACACGGAGAATCAAACAACATCAAACAAACAATAAGACTATAAATAATAATACAAAAATAAAGACTATAATAGTTTTGAAGCATTTAGGTATGTTAGAAAGACATTAAATATCAATCATTTTATTGACTTTTATTTATTTGAGCTTAGATGTCCCACTTTACGGCAACTCACCCTACTTTATCCAATAAATTATTAAAATGTTTTGTAAAATAACCACCAAGGACATCTTCCAACATATTTTTTTTTTTTATTTCTAATAGTCTCAAAAGCTATTATACTTAATGAAGGCTTTATGAAGATAATGGTAGTGGTAACAATAGGAGTAGAAAGTAGGCAGGACTGTCCCATCACTCTGGTTTCGTGTTGTGGTGAGAAGAAGTAGGTCTAACCTCTGATATATACGGCTCTATTTTAATCCTGTCACCTCATTGGTCAGCTCACCTGTGACGTCAACACTCTGGTTTGGTTCAGTGGAGGGCGGATGACGCGGATGACGCGCACTTCCTCAGTCAACTCCTGTGAAAGCAGAGAGTTTGAGCTGTGATGCATCAGGACCTGATCAGACAGGTGACAGGTGACAGGTGACAGATCAGTCTTTATCAGCTGATACACGAGGTCTCAATGTATTTATCCAGAGTTGTAGATTGTATTAACAATTATTATTCAAATAATATTATTCACATTAATTTAGATATCTCAGCTAAATGAACTTATACAAATAAAAGCCACAATGTTTCTTTAAACAAATCATTTTCAGCCTAATACTGTGCAGAATCTGTCAATTAAATTTAAAAGTGTGATAGTAGTATATGATATGATTTGATTTAAGAAGAAGGATATGGACATTATAAGCTACATTATGTACAGCAGGCTAATACTGTATGTACTCTGTGTTTTTAATGTGAATGTGTTTGTCACTTATTGTCTGTGAAAATCAGGTAATATATTTAAAAAATAAACGTGTGATTCAAACAATAAAATGTTTAGATAAACTACACAAAAAAATAAAAGAAATACACATCAATAATAAAATAGTAGTGTAAGCAATAAAAATGTGATTCAAACAATAAAATATTAAGATAACTAAAATAAATAAATACACATAAATAATAAAATAGTAGTCTAAGCAATAAAAGTGTGATTTAAATAATACAATGTTTTGATAAACAAAAAAAAAATACATAAATAATAAAATAATAGTCTAAGCAGTAAAAGTGTGATTCAAACAATAAAAATGTTTAAATAAACTCCAAATAAATAAATAAATAAATAAATACACATAGATAATAAAATAGTGTAATCAATAAAAGTGTGATTGAAACAATAAAAAAATTAGATAAACTCCAAATAAATAAATACATACATAAATAAATAAATAAATAATAAAAAGTAGTCTAAGCAATAAATAAAGATACATTATAAATAACAAATGCATTCATTTTAGCTATAAATATTAATTAAGATGAACATACAAATAAAATAAAACATACAACAGCTGAAATATTTTACTGTAGTTGGGTTAAATATAAGCCAAGTATCAGTGATTATCAGTATGAAATTGAAATAAAATATGACAGTAAAAGTATATGATTGATATTGATATCTTATTAATTGGCACATTTACTGTTGATTTTAATCTTAAAAATGAACACAGAGAATCCAACTTAATTACCAGCGATTAGCCATAACCTTTATTGACTTAAAGTTGTGCAATATGTTTCCATAATTCACATTTTGGGTTGCAATCTTGACCTATTTGGGTATTTTATGGGCCCTTAAACCCAGTGATGCAAGACTTTTGGTTTCCATGCCAATTGATGTGGTTCTAGATTGAAAACTTCTAAATGTCCAGCAGTAGGTGGGGAAATACCAAGTGAAAATGTCCCTTATTACAATATTGAAATGTCTTGCAAAGGGGAAGTCCCTCAGAGTCCCCTGCAGGTCCCCGGACCCCGGTTTGTGAACCTGCTCTGCTGCTCCTCCAGCCTCCAGCCTACCGGTGACAGCAGGAACACCATCAGCAGACACACACACACACACACACACAGTGGGGATGGATGAGCGCCATATTGCAGCAGGTTGAACAGGAGGAAGAGAGAAAATCTGCTGCGAGCTTCGGACAATCATCTCATCTGCAAACCTCTTCAAGCTCAGGTAACACTCTGAATATAATGCACTCCTTGTTTCTTTTACTCTGAGTGCAGTAAAATGAGCTTTAAGTGGTGCAAAAACACACTTTTACACACTTTTTTTCTGCGCACTTTTCTGCTGCTCTGCTGCACAAAGGAGACAAATCTCCCAACAGGTGTCTGTGGGATTATAAAGAGACTGTCTGCAGCACTGAGAGGAAGCTGCTGCAACAAAGAGGCAACATTGTTATTATCTTTTAACAGTTTATATTAAATATAATGTGTCTCTATCGGTGGATCTGGAATTTCTCGTTTGCTGAGCTTGAGTGGTTTCACTGTCTCTGTGGGTGTGTACACATAACATAGACTCAACCCTCCAGTGGAAATACACCCTGAAATTCACATTATATTATGATATATTATTATATATATATACTATTACAACCTCAAAATGTTACATGCAACTGGAGCAGTAGCCTTGATCATTTATTATTATCTGTAGTGTAATTAAACAGTGTTTTTTGCCTTTTAAAGTGACTTTATGAAGCCCTACAGAGCAGAACAGGTGTATTAATGGATCTAATTAATGTAAATTGAGATGTGGGTATTGTTAGCAACAGGAAGGCGTCAAAATAAAAGGTCAGGGCAGGGTGGGAACTATAACTTTATCATAGTTAGTGGGTGAGGCATGTTGAGGACCATATTTAACCTGCCTGGATGATTCAACTGAGTCAAGGTAGAATAGAGCTGTGAGACTTCTGGTGTTAAATTTCAGAATAAAATCATTTAGAGTAGGGTTGGGCTGGAATATACTCTATTAAAAGAGATGATGATAAATAAATGATACTTGATGGAAAGAATTAGTTTTACTAGAGAGGTACATACTAGGTCTTTTATTATTGCAAAGTTATTAGTTTCTACTCAGGAGTACTGTGACCAAACCATTTTTGTTGATTTGAAGATTAATTGATTTCTCAATTGACTGAAAGACATTTTTTGATTAATCATGTAAGTCATGTATTGAGCAAAAATGCCAAACATTTTCATCTTTTAGCTTCTCAAATGTTATAATTTGCGGCTTTTCTCTCTTAAATATCAATGTAAATTTTATATTTGTGGGTTTTGGACCGTTGGTTGGACATTTCAATGCCATCATGGGCTCTGAGAATTTGTGGACATTAGTAGGCTATTAATCATATACTTTTACTGTGTACAATATAATTCTATTTTCATAGCTAAAATGAATGCATTTAATATCTATAATGTGTTTTTATTTATTGCTTAGTCTACTATTCTATTATTTATGTGTATTTTTTTTGTTTAAACTTTAAACTTTTTTATTTTTTATTGATGGACGGTACACGCTATGTCCATTTACTATGTTCATTCACTATGTTCATTCACTATGTATATTCTGTATTTCTATTTATTGTTTTATAATATTTTTGTACACCTGTAACTCTGCATCTGCGCTTTGCTGCTTTGACACCTGAATATCGCCCCAGGGATTAATAAAAGTTGGTCTTATCTTATCTTAAGTCCGGCGAGGTCCTCCTGTTAATTAATCAATCAATCATTCCTCAAGAATGCCAAATATTTCCTGATTTCACCCTCCCATATGATCATAAACTGGACATCCTTCCTTCACACTTTTCAGGAGGTTAAGGAGCTGGTCTGGGTCACGTTAAAGAAATGAGGTGGTCATCACCTAGCTAGTTAAACTGTGAATAGGTTGCACCGCATTCTTCAGTGAACACCATTCAATATTTAACCCTCTGCATAGTTTGCATTTCTTCACAAGAGCCTTTTGCAACAGGAGTCACCATGGGGATTCCACTGAATATAACCATAAACGACAGCTACTACTGAGAGAGAACAGGCCCATTGTGCCCTTTATTATGTTTTTAGGAAGTGACTTATCTTGTAGGTGTATTTTCTAGAGGTGGGGGAAAAAAACAATTTACCTATGTATCGATTTGGAAAATTATTTTTGTAAATGCCAGAATCAATATATTTGCTTCATGTGAGTCTATGCGGAGGTAGAAGGAAGTTACCACTATTATTGTTGTAGTCTGAGTAACGTGATCCGTTCCGTATCCGTAAATCAAAACAAACCGCAGCTGGCCGCAATGAGGAAGCAGAAAACGTTGGAGGGTCAGCGTGGATATGACCTGCACCCTCACATGTTAAATCCAACGTGGTAAACACTACACATCCAGTAAAGTATGGAAACACTTTGGGTTTCACACATTGTCAGGAAAAGAGTTTACTTTGGTCATGATTGTGGTCAGAATCTTCTCAGGACTTGTAAAGTGTAAGGAATACAAAATGATCAGCAGTGACCAGACTGGTGCTCTTATTGTGAAGGTCCAGAGCGGGTCTCTTCCGGTGCTGTGCTCGCTAGCAGCCGTTAGCTTGTCTTGTCGTCTCGGTGATTCATCCTGATGACTCCTCGCCTCGCAGGAGGTGTCGAGCTGCTTCTCAGGCGGGTTTAAGTAACACCGAAGTGACTGAAACTCGTTTCTCTTCTTTCTCTCTCGTCAGGAAGACACACGGAGCTTCAGCTCTCTTCTGTGGAAACACTTTTATATTTAAATTAACAGGAAACAAGACCGAAAGACCGAAAGATGCCTAAAGCGGTGAGTAAACTCTCTGATTTATTCATTTATTCATCATTTACACTCACTGCTGGTTGTGTCACTCAACTGAAACATCACAGGTCACATTAATGAAGGATTAAACCTCCTAAATTCAGTATAATCTTCTGTTTGTGGAAGGATTTTCTCACATTAATCTAGCTCATTTATGTCGTAGTAACTGTTAACTGTTAAGAGCAGGTTACCTGGTTACCTAGGTGATTGGTCAACTGTGATACAGTGAATGCTAACATACTGATGTAATACTTTATCAAACATACTAGATTTTTTTATTTTTAGTACTTTTTTTTTCTTCCCTTTTTTCAAGGTTGTTTTTTTATATATGCAATTTACAGTTACAATAGTTTATAAAACATTTTTTTAAGTAGATGAGCTGATAGATATATAAACTAATTAAGTACACTAAAGAGAAAACAACTTCAACATTTAAAATTGAAATAAAATTAGGAAAATAAATAATAATAGTAATAATAATAATAATGATAAAAAGAAAGAATAGAGTTAAAAAAATAAATAAATACTGTATTTAGTGTAAAAATGTCAAAACTGAGTGAGTTTTTGAATCAAAATTAATTTGATGACACATAATAGTTTATGTTTGGCTGTAAATTTAGATTTTTTTTGTGTTAATTTTGAGAAATAAATCACTTCCTGGGAGTGACAGATGTTAAAGTGATGCTACTTCCAGGCTGAGTGACATTTGCCATTTAATTACATGTATTTAACTTCTTTTAAACTCTCAAGTCAGTGAGCCAGAAACCAAATATAGGGGTTTAAACTAAATTAAACACATTTATAGACTTAATAACAACCTGAACAATGCCATCTTTTCACTGGACTGATGTAGATTTGTCATGCTGACACATAATAGTTTATGTTTGGCTGTAAATTTAGATTTTTTTTGTGTTAATTTTGAGAAATAAATCACTTCCTGGGATGTTAAAGTGATGTTAGCAGAGTATAAATTCCAGACTGAGTGATCATCACTCTCAAGTCAGTGAGCCAGAGATTGTCTCACATTAATCTAGCTAACTAGCTAATTTATACTGTAGTAAACTGTTAACTGATGCTAATACTTTATCAAAATATTGTATTTAGTGTGAAAATGTCACAACTGAGTGAGTTTTTGAATCATAATTAATTTGCTGACACATAATAGTTTATTTTTGGCTGTAAATTTTGAGAAATAAATCACTTCCTGGGATGTTAAAGTGATACTATCATCAGAGTAACTTCCAGGCTGAGTGATCATCACTGTGAGACATTTGTCACATTTAATTACATGTATTTAACTTCTGTTAAACTCTCAAGTCAGTGAGCCAGATACAAAATATTCTTATGTTAATTCTTAACAACCCAGCATAGCGTGAGCTATGCTGGGTTTCCTACTGTCCAAATGTGGCAGTAAGTCCTCTTTTCATATAAATAATGCTTAAAACACAAAACGTCTCCCTCTCACTCACATCTGAACTGTCACAAGAGTCTTTAAAAAGAACTAGGAGACACATAGCGTATCCTGCATACATACAAATATACATATATGCAAATACACAAAAACAAATAACCCCCTCCATGTGGAATAATGGCATTTCTGGATCTGAAATCATAATTTCATATAAAAATATATAAAAAATCAAAGTAAAAATCAAAGGAATTGGTGAGGAAAAAAACATTTATAGACTTAATAACAACCAGAACAATGTCATTTTTTTACTGGACTGATGCAGTTTTGTCATAGAGATGTACAGTATGAGAAGGGTCTGTGTTAAAGGGGAAAACTCACATGCTCTTCTCATATCCTGCGGGTGTCCCATATGTTTCATCATCCACTTTGCAGGAACATTAATAGTGAGACTTATATTCTATTTCAATGTGCTTTCAGTCATAGTCACAGGATCTGTATCTTTGACGTCATTCTCTATAATGTTGCACACTCGTCCATCATCATAAACAAGGGGGGGTGGAAAATGTCTTGTTTATATCCTCAGGAGTTTGCGATGAATACAGGGTTCTCTCTTAGTCTCTTGAAGTTGTTTTCCAGGCTGAAATTTAAGGGATTGCTGCCCACTTAAATGTTCCCATAAGTCATCTTGGACTCTAGGTATAAATGTGACAAAAGTATTTAGGGTATTAATGACTTTTCATCTTCAAAGAAAGCAAAACAAAAGACAAAAAAGAGCCATTGTTTGATGGAGCTGTCCTATATATTTGAACAGGTTTTTTTGCCCTCAATTATTCTCGACTCATTTTGCCCCACCCCAGCTATTACATCGTGTACAGTCGCACATGGAGCGTGTCCTTCCCTCAGCTCGCTGTTTGGAAATTTCTAGCATAACAGCCTGTGTGTGCTCTAAGGAAAATGTGATGGAAATGTCAGACATGGATAAAAAACTTTGTTCTTTATTTAAAAAGTAGAATAGAAAGTCCAGAGATGCCTAAAACAGTTATTAAAGTTTGACAAGTAACAAATCAGACAGGATTAAAGAAAGATTTTAGTAAAAAAGACAAAAACAGAAGCATGAATTGGTGCTTAAAAGCTGCTCAGATCGTGACAGAGACAGGTTGCTGCTAAACAGAGCAGCGTATTGTGATGACAATGACCACAGCACCGGTCGGTGTCATAAAGTGTGTTGTTGGTTTGTTTATAATGGCCTTGTGGTTGTCATGAGCGTCGCCTGGGAAATGACATCATTACTGTTTGATAGCGGCAGCACACCAAGTCCCACAAAACAGCCTTTTTGGACGTAAATGTCAGATTTCTTTTTTTTCCATGACATCAAGAAATGAATACAAGCCTTGATTTTTAAATTTAATCCTCTGGACTGTTCAATATGTGGCCTCATGACTGACGCAAGCTTTGAAATATAGCTTAAATAATATCAATATGACACTAAGTCTATTTTAATTAAGTTTTTCCACCAGAGAGCTTCATCCTCTCAAAGTAATCCTGCAAATGCTGACTTTCACTTTTAGCCTCGGTGAGATATGTAAATTAGGGTTTATATTTTGAGTTCTGTGAAAAGCGTGTCATTGGATTACTAGTTTGACGAGTGTCAGTGGGTCAAGCCTGTAGTCGGAAACATATTACAAGTGTGGGAGGCAGGAGACGGGAAACAACACCCAAAGCTATAGTAACGTAAGCCTTATGCTACTTTAAGGCTGCAATTTATTTTCATTATTTATTAATCTACTGATTATTTCCTCGATTAATCCATTAATCGTTTACTATATACATTGTTAAAAAATATCTTCAATTTGCTTGTTTTTGTCCAAAATCCAAATATAATCCAAATAACTGTCATATGTGACAAAGAAAAGCAGCAAATTCTCACATTTGAGAGAGAAATTATTCAGCATTTTGGCTTGAAAAATGAAAAAATAGTTGATCTTTTAATAGAATTGAATAGCAGCTCTATTTTAATTCTCGACCCATTTGTTTAGCATCATGTTAAACCTGATATATACAGTAAGTGGGATAGAGATATTAAATACATACATGAATTGGTGCCTTCAAATGGAACTGGTGAACTCGTGTTTACAACATAGGAAGTTGGCGTTCAAGCGGTTAAGTCGTGAGAATACCGCTGCTAAGCAACAGCAAATATTAACGTTACTGTCGGCGTCTAGAAGCCACAGAGGCTGACAATTTAGCAAGCTAGCAAGTGGGTAACATAATGACAAAATAATGGCAGAGGAAAAAGATGAAGCCGTTGGGAATATCAACATTTTCCTCAGACATGTTATACAGTTATGAAGAAAAACAATATACGACTAAAATTACAATATATTCACTTATTATGCACCGAAAAATGAACTTCCATATGAACCTCCGCCATTTCTGACAACGTCAACAAACACGTCACAACTCTTGAACTCGGAGCTTTCAGAAACTTTCCACTTACGAGGTCGTGAATACGACAAGAGGGGGGCGTTCATATGAACACGGTAAACACGACCCCATTTGAAGGCACCATATGTCTTACCTTCTAAAACTACCTGCATTCATCTTATTCATCTGCTTGGACTCACAATATCATGGTGATGTTAATGTTCGATGGCACCTGACACCAGGTACCTTTTGTTAATTGACCAATACATTCTAATGTCATTTTAATTTGTAAAGATTTGGGAAAACTAAATTGTCATTAAACCTGTAGGAAAGTCTTAAAGAAGTTTCAGATTATAACATACAAGTGTAATAGTGGAAAATGCACCAAAATGCACCTATGTCTTCAAGGCAAGTGGTTTGAGTCATACATTTTTGGGTGTTAGACACCTGCCATATACTGTACATGATGTCCTAAACCAGCATCCTCACCCCACGTCTCTTTCTCCTGACCTTCCCTGTCTTCTTTCTTAACTACTAATTGTTATCTAATACAATGAAATGCCCCCCAAAAATCTTTAAAACAACATTTTAAATGTGTTTGCTTTGCATTAATGAGGTTGAGCAGTCATGAAAACCTAATACAAGGTTATTAATCTCTTCCTAAAGTAACTGCAGTCCAAAGATCAAAGAGGATAAAAGTGCCAACTTGCTTTAGATTCGATTCTAACTGGCACAGAAACCTACAAGACTTATTTCAAGCTCAGATACTTGGCTTGAACTCAAACATTCCTACATTGTTTGGAATAGAGAGACTTTTACGACAGAGGACCAAGGCGCCCGGCGGCGGCAGGACGTTGGGCCAGATTTGAGGAGTAGTTAAGACTCCTGTGTTGGTGCTTGTGTGACTCATGTTTCACTTATCTGAATGACACATTGTCAGACGTAAAGGATAGCGCTCCTCGGCTCTCCCAGAATCCTGTTTCCTCGCGGTCACAGCCCAGTGACACAAACCATACAAGGCGTGGCCACGATCAACATGGATGGGTGTTTCCTTTTCATGTCCAATCCTATTGTTAGTATTTGTTCCTTTTAAGTAATTGATAACCCAATCATTTCATGTCATTATGATTTATTGTGATTTTTGTTAACTTTTTTTAACACTGGACCATGGGGAAAAAGTTGAATCATACACTTTTAGGGACTTTTACTTTGAAAAATATCTAAATTAATACATTAAAATGTTTGATTTTCAGCATGTATGTAGTCAGAGATGTCCTGAAATCAAATATATCAGTCATTGTTAGGAATTATTTATTACATTTTTTCCAGCAACCCAAAAATCAAAGAATAAAGACATTCCCCTCACAAATTAGTGGTATTCATTTATAAGGGACATGTAATGTTTTATACTTCTGTTGAATATCATCCAATCAATCTTATTTCCATATATGTATTTTGTATATACAGTTCACCTTATTTTTAAAACCGGACGTAGTCCCACGTGTATACTTCCTCTAACTTCACCAAGGTCGTCTCTAGCTCTCCTGTCAGCTCCGTTCTCTTTATACATCCATGGTCAGCTCCATCGGGGCCGTTTGAATGCATTTAACATAGATGTCAGTTCAGGGTGCTCTACAGTTCCTCGTTGCGGCCAGCTGCGGTTTGTTTTGATTTACGGATACGGAACAGATCACGTTACTCAGTCTACAACAATAATAGTGGTAACTTCCTTCTACCTCCGCATAGACTCACATGAAGCAAAAATATTGATTCTGGCATTTACAAAAATAATTTTCAAAATCGATACATAGGTAAATAAATTTTTTCCCCACCTCTAGAAAATACACTTACAAGATAAGTCACTTCCTAAAAACATAATAAAAGACACAATGGGCCTGTTCTCTCTCAGTAGTAGCCGTCCTTTATGGTTATATTACTCTCAGACCGTCTCAGTGGAATCCCCATGGTGACTCCTGTTGCAAAAGGCTCTTGTGAAGAAATGCAAACTATGCAGAGGGTTAAATATTGAATGGTGTTCACTGAAGAATGCGGTGCAACCTATTCACAGTTTAACTAGCTAGGTGATGACTACCTCATTTCTTTAACGTGACCCAGAGCAGCTCCTTAACCTCCCCAAAGAATGAAAAGTGTGAAGGAAGGATTGTCCAGTTTATGATCATATGGGAGGGTGAAATCAGGAAATATTTGGTATTCTTGAGGAATGATTGGTTGATTAATTAACAGGAGGACCTCGCCGGACTTAAGATAAGATAAGATAAGATGAACCTGGATGTACTGTAAAGTAAGTTTAAAGTTTAAAGTGCACTAGTGGTTAGGAGAGGTGGTTGCAGGTAGTCCAGATAGTCCAGATGGTCCAGATAGTCCAGATAGTCCAGATGGTCCAGATAGTCCAGATAGTGCACTTTTCATGTGGGGGTCAGCCTTGGTTGTGGAACCTGATGGCTACCAGCAAGAAGGACTGACCTAGACGCTTTGGTGAACATGTACCACTGAATTTAACATTATAGACATGACGACTGACTATTTGTATAACAATTTAGCCACAAATTCGCAGACTGACCGTACACGGTCCAGACATATACTCGGTATTGACCGAGTCTTGTTAAGTTAACAAAAATCGCAGTAAATTATAATGTCAAATCGCAATACTTAAAAATCGCAATACATATCGAATCGGCACTCAAGTATAGTGATAGTATCGAATAGGGAGATAGACGTATCGTCCCAGCCCTACTTTCTTTAAAGAGCCAGGCTAGTTTCTAGTCTATATGCTAAGCTAAGCTAATCAGCTGGTGGCTGTAGCTACATACAGTATTTACCGTACAGACGTGACCTTGGTATCGTTCTTCTCATCTGACTCTTGGCGAGAAAGCGAATAAGCGTCTTTCCCAAAATGTCACACTATTCCTTTTTAACGTAAGAAAAAGTATTTCAAAGTGTTTCACCAAGAAAGAACCAAGAAATCCTTCACACTGTTGATCACTCTTTGGTCCTCCATACTGTAATCTACTGTTTCTACCATCAAGCTCGTACTTGTTGTTATTCATTCTTGGTTACCAAAACTTTGTACTTCCCAATAGTATGAAAATGTGTAGAAGCTTTGAACCACTGCTCCTGTAGCTGAAAGGACTGAGTCAGTTCTTACTGGTGTGCCTTGTGAAGCAGGGGTTTAGACGGTTAATATGAACGCCTGTACTTTCCTCTGACTGAAGTTGCTCATTGTGGAACTCTGGGTCCTTGCCCGGTATATTTTTAGCATATGTGTCATGTTTTCTTTACCGCTCTGAATGGGCTCAGTTTATTGTGAGTTACCGTTGGAGGATTCAACTTTGAGATCAGATATCACTCACTCAGTGGTTTCTGTTGGCTCGTCTGCTCCACACATTCACATATTCCATTCTCTGCTGCTTTTTTTTTCATTTTCTAGGTGCTCCATCTGTAGCTGCTGTAAATAAATATAGACCGTGAGGTTGAGAGAAGCAACCAGAATCTGTCAGAGCTGCTTCTGCCAAATCCTAGAATCACTTTTCAACAACATGTCACTTCTTAGGGCAGTTTTCTGATCACTTCTGCTGCAGTTATGTGGTATTTCTTTTGGTAATCTGGCTCCTCTAGATGATGATAGCGGGGGGCTGCTGGGGCGCTGCAGCTGAAAGGGGATCTTTGTTTTGCTGTGTAAAGTAAATGCAGTTGCTTCCCCTCCTTCCCCTGCTTTTTAGCAGCGTCTTCAAGCTGGTACAAGAGTCCCAAAAGTTTCAAATCATATGCACATGTGGCACTGTGGGACAGAGCAAACTCTATGTGGCTCTGAGGTTTTGTCAAAGCCCCCCTCCAGACAGTTTTACTTCCTGTTTTTTGGTTAACGTTCTTTCTCAAACAGAGAATGGGGTTGTGGGTTATAGTCAGACGTAATCTATTACCATGGCAACCAGATTGCATCGTTTTTCAACCCAGTTTAGATGAGTTTGTGAGACCACAAATGAGACAAGAATTAGCGAAACACACCGACTCTCTCTCTCTCTCGCTCTCTTCTTCAACGTCTCCTCCTGGCGAGGCGGCGGTCTGGCTGCTGCTGCACCGAGGAACCGCACCGCCGCATGCCGGCCAAAGCGCACCGGAGGACGGATAGACATGTTGCTGAGGTCCGGCGTTTGAAATGCAGTTTCGGAACGTTTTGGAGGTTCACCGTCCACCAGCACCGGTCGCTCTCGCCTCAGCTCCCAGCACCGACACCGCACCGGGCTGCTCTGTGATTCGTCTATTTCTCTAACGGGACTTTGATCTTGTTTTCTTTTGGGCTGAAAGTTGTGCGCTGCCAGTCGTTCGGAGTTGTTAAGAGGCCCACAAACCTCCGGTATCGGCTGCTTTCCGTTAATTTATCTCCAGCAGGAGGAGACGGTAAAGAAGAGAGCGAGTGAGAGAGACAGTCAGTGTGTTGTGTTAAATCTGACGGTGGGATTTTATGTTATTCACTGAGTTGATTAAAAACACTAAAGTAAGGTGGAGGAAACTAAAAAATGAAATGAAAACCCTCAGTTAGCTAATGCAACGAGTTGGGCTAGCTAACTGCACCTCACTAGCTAACTAACTAGAAAGACAAACTGACAGACAGATAAACAGATTTATCGTCTTGCTAAGACTCAAACGAGCTTGGAGGATGACCTATGACCTGTAGCTTCTACTATAGTCAGACGTCATATTGCCATTTTACAAACCTTCTTTTTTTTTTAACTTTGAGCACAAAATTATTTGTCCAAAGAGCGATTTGGCAAACAGTGTGGCTAATCAACTTAGTCAGGAAATGACTCAAATAAATATGAAATATCATAGAAATGCCAAAATACACTGGAGGGGGGCTTTAAGCAACCTTGCCACAGATCCTGGGTTTTGACCCCAAGTGAATCTACTTGAAAGCAGGAGACACATGGGTGAAAAAAATGTGGCATCCTTGAAAATCCACTGTCTAGACTACTGTGTTCTTACAATATCCTGGACAGCACTGTGGTGAGGCGCTTTGCATCCAATGCTGTGATTGGATTTACCCTCTCTTTAGGATTTAAGCCTGTCAGTTAGTTGCTCAGCCTTTGTAGCTTCCTAGGAATCAGTGGGACTCTGAATCACCAGACGAGTCACTGCTGCAGCCCCAGACATCCCCTTTTCCTGTAGGCGTCATTGAATTTGTTCAGCGCTGCTCACAATGGGCTGGAGATGAAAGATGTCACTGAAGGGCTCTGTTAGCGGGGCTTTCTCTCTCTCTCTGTACTCCGTGTCCACCAACCTCTTTGTGTTGCTTTCACTGAGCATTAATAAGTTCAGTCAATACTTTGAGGGTCTTTTCATAACCCCCGCAAATACCAGAGACATTTGACATTATAACCCACTGAGAATCAGTATGTGCATTACCTCAAAGCAGCTATTGTAAATATTTGTGCATTGTTGCATGGGCCTTTTGTGATGCCATTTTGCTGATTACTAATCTAACCTACAACACAGATTATTGTTTCCCCCTCCATTATGGGATACAGTTGACGTCAGTTTTCATTATTCTGCACCAGTCATGGTATTTGTAATGGTTTTGAAATCGCACATTAATCACTGGGGTGGATCCTAGAATACATTCTCGGCTCATAAAGCAGGTTTCAGTTAGATGACCACCTCTTTTTTTTTGTGTGCACAGGCCGTTCTGATGGATCATTAACCAGAGAAATGAAAGCCTTTTTTTTTTTCTGTGAATGGGAGTGAATGACTGAAGTAGCTACCTTATTTTAGCCCTCCTCTCTTCAATCTGGCCATTCAGAATAACATCCATGATGCCTCTTTTTTAGCTTGGTAGTTTATAAGTGGAGTTAGTGTTTCTAACATGTTCCTTAAAATCAAAAGTTCACTGAATATGGGTACCAAAAACAGCTCCGATTTTGCAGCAGAATTGCCTTCAATCAGCCCGTCTGGCTCTGAGAAAGCAGAGATAAACACAGAGCCACATGTGTTTACTCTGCAAATACACCCCCTTACCAAACACACACAAACACACACCGAAGCAGTGTTGTGCAGTCTGGCATGCTTTACCACGTATAGGCCCTAATACCTACAGTATGAGAACCTCTTCTGTTGCTCTGGGTCGGCGTTTGAACTCTCGTTTTCTCATGTTTTTCCACAGGTCAATGTTCGCGTCACCACCATGGACGCTGAGCTGGAGTTTGCCATCCAGCCCAGCACCACCGGCAAGCAGCTGTTTGACCAGGTACGGTGCATATCAGTTCTCTAGCATCAGTGTTGACCTATAAATATGTTATCAATATCACTTTTGGAAACAAAATTATGTGGAAATGAATCATTTTTTGAATAAAGTTTTACACAAACAATCAATACAAGTCAGCCAATCGCACTCTAGTGGTATTTATAAAAGCCAATGTACTTATTCAATACATACACAAAAAGTTATTTGTAGAGTTAAAGTAATAGTTACACATTTTGGAGTTTAGGGGCAGGGAACGTCATCTCACGCTGCATTCACTTGCACGCAGAATTCTTCTTGTAAATTTCAGACCAGCCACAACTTTTCATATATATATATATTTTTTAATTAGATTGTCCAAAATTGGGCCTGCTGCTTGGGTTTCAAGGCATTTTTTAAGGGCAGCAGCTGCCGCCCGTTGCCACCCATTAGGTTTGGACATATTTTTTATCTATTATGTGTTTCACAAGTTAAATAAAACTGTGATTTTTTTATTTTTTTTTCACATCTGTGTTTTAAATACAGCTACACGATGCTGTTGCTTTATATATATCTACTATAAACTGCTACATCCTCCATCACCTAACTAGCCTAAAGGTCCTGACACTGTCGGGCCGTCAGTGAGTATCTGCGGCCCTAGTTTTTACGGTGTGGCCCGCACTGTTGGCAAATGGTCGGCAAATGCCGCTTTGCTTCATGTACGTATCATAACAACGGCTTGTATATCCGCAGTCCTCGGTCTTCCGGTTTCCCTTCTATGAATGATGAATACAGACTACCGCCACCTGCTGGTGTGGAGAGTTATTTCATCTCACTCGGACGCAGGACGTACGTGGTAGTCGGCCGTCGGCTGTAGTCTTTGTGGTGTGTTCGAGTGCAACATTTTGGTCAAGACACAGGCGACGTGAGGCGACGCAACAGTCAGCCTTCATCGCCGCTGGTTCTTTGATATCAGTTTGGTGTGTCTGGGCCTTGACCGGGTTGACGTCACTGCCAGAGGTCTGTGTTAGTAAAAGGAGAAAGTGTCTGCCCTCATTATCATCCCTCCAAAGCTCTTTCCATTCGTTGCATCCAGGTCTGAAAAGTTATCTCCTACAGACGAGGTTACAGGAGCTTTTGACCTCAAGTGTCTTTATCAGTTTCTTGTCTTCCCGCTGCTGAGGTTCAGGGATTATTATGAATGACTTCCTGTGATGAAAAATTGCAACTTAATATACGTAAGTGAACAAAGAGAACTTGAAACATTTAATTAAACTCATGATTGATGGCATTAGTGGAGGAAGTCACACAGTGCAGAGTAAAAGGTGTGGCTGCAATCATGGAAACATAACAAACCCTATGGTGTTTGGAACCTTTTTAGGAAATCTCAGTCACATTTTCTTGTTATATCTTATTATTATATATGGTTATATAGAAAAACAAGTCTTGTTTTTCGTAAAATAATACTTTTACACACTTTTTATAAATGAATGCCACCATAATTTGACCTCAATTGATTATCTCTTTCATCAGGTGTGCATTGAATGTTGAAGTTAGTTCATGTTTGTCCATGACACCGGATGTGGTTATGTAACAACTAAAAGTGGTCATATATGTGGCGTGGCATTTTGTCCATGACCCTTGTGGCTTCTTTTACCGGTCATTATTGTGAAGCGAGGAGGGCTTTTTCTTTTTAATTTGCAATGTTTCCTCTTGTTGTAAAACTCTATTGTGAAGCTCAGTGCTTGAAATCCAAATGTAGATGACATGTCATTAGCCTGAGCCTCCTCTGAGGCTGTGTGACAGCACCGAGGGAGGAAAGGCATTGTTTTAGCCACTTCCTGTATAACTCGTTTTTCAATAGCAAGTGTAGCCGGCTGTGTGTGTGTTATGGCTGCGTGTCAGGGGATTCAAACTTCATGTTGAGAACATTCTAGTCAAAAAATACAACCACATAAAGCATAATATCCCTAAAAATCCACTAGAATAAGAGCCATATTCATAATATTTTGGTGATATTGATGTCACTGCTTGTTTAAGGATGTCTTTTGGCTTATGACACGTGTTTTTTGAGGAATAAAGCAGCGGGGCTTCTGCTCTAAAGCTGCGTGGTTTTGTTCTAGGAAGGAATAGCCGAGGACCCAGATATTCGCCTTTTGACATCTCCCTATTTATAGGTGTGGGTGAATTCCCCCGCCTACTTGTTAGAATGGCTCTCGGTGGGGTGTGCCACAGATAATCACTCACTCCCTGTGATAGTGTCAGAGACGGCTCACTGCTCTATTTTAGCTCAAAGATACAATCTACTAATTTGAGGTCTACGACGCTTCACACCTTGTCTGAAGTCTGAGCAGCTGACATTTAGCGGTCCCTGAAGTCCGTCAGCAGCCTGATTTAGTTTTAAATGGGTGCTGTGTCAGTAATCAGCTGCACAGACACGAGTACACTCACACAGTGTTAGACAGGTTTTGTGGAAATGCTGAGTAACAGCAGTGAGCTCATTTCCAGGGCGAGTGTGAGGCCTGGCGTGGCCTGTGTGGTCGGCACTGATCATAACCTTAGTCTCCCTGCCATGCTGTTCTTATTCTGCCGCTCCCCTACACACCCTCGCTCAGTTTCACTTCCATACAACTGCTCTCTGCTGCTCGTTTCATTTTGAGTTGGGCCTGAATTAGAAAAATCCCAGCAGTCTGGTTCTCACTCAGTGGTTTACAGTAGATGACGTACTGGTTAGTTGTGTCTGTCCTCAGTGTGTTTGTCGTGTTCATCATCCCAATCTCCAGATGCTCTCTCCTGTATTCAGTACAGATGTTCCAATATGAGATTTTTCGGGAAGGATACCATTCCTTCAAATGTTTTATAAGATTGCTGGTGTTGAAATTGGCAACGCTTAGTGCCACCCCTCGAAACAGAAGCCTAACTCTTGGGCCAGGCTGCCCGCAGGAGCAGTGCGTGACGGCTACCTCACTGGCAGCGTTTCTGCTGCTGCTACCAGCTCTTTCTTTCGACATAGAGTTTACCGTTCATAATGGCCATTTCATTTAATTATAAATGTCATTTATATTTACTTCAGACAGAAAAAGGTTAAGAACCGTGTGGTAATTTGTAAATAATAGTAATAATCCACAATTAAAACCCCGTACTTTATTCATTCATGGAGCTCTGCAAGTCACTGCATGTTCTACAACACTGTCCTGTAAATATTTCAGAATAAAAGCCTTGTGTTAACAAATGAAGGAATTCTGTCCACAGAAAAAGTGATTGAGTGCTTTTATTTTGAAATGGAAGCAGGAAGTGTTGATTTAAAAATAAATCTTTACTTTTTGTCATGTCCGTGACATATTCTACAGATGTCTAGACATTAAAACTGTAGTAATGTTGCTTTTATGTCAATATACTGTCAAAAGATCACGTTCACTCTCTTGTTGTTCCTGTGAACCGCTCGCGGTAAAAATAGGCGAGACCTCGAATCTCTAGAAGAGACGCAGCCGAGCCGCGCTGCTCACGCAGGCTGTGTGGCTGCTCTAACCTGTTAACATGGACGCGGAAATAAAAAACAACAAGTTCCACAGCCGCTACGTGCTGCTGATGTCCCCTGGGTGGCCCAGGCTTTACATACTGTACATATTGCCAAATGGCTGACATTTTCCTCGCTCTGACTACCGTTACACTCTCCACTAGCACCGCACTGTTTTTTGCTATCGTCACGTGACAAACTACCTGCAATCAGTTCTTCTTTGCTGCTATAAAACATTATATATATACTGTACATCCATGGCGACAGCACAGTGAAGGCTACTGTTTTGGAGCGGTGAAGAAGAATTGATTTCCTGATTTTTTTCTGGGTTAAAACTGGCTTAACCGATACTGGTATCGTACCGGAACAACGCTAGTATTCAGCTCTTGAGAGCTGGTTTGGATTGGTTAAAAGCCAGAAGAAGTGTTGGTGTTAAACAGCTGAAAACATAGCAACATTTTAAACACTTCAACAATGTCTTGAACTGAATCCAAGTCTGAAATAACTGGCTGACAGGTGCCAGGAGCAAAATATGAAACTAGTCCACATATACACCCAACCCAACATGTCAAAGACGCATTCAGAAATCGCTGCAAGGCTGTTCCAAGTCAAGAGAGGGAACTTATTGCTTGATGGCTATTATTCTGCGCTATAGTATTGTAGCAGAACTATATTCAACTTGTAACACTCCCTTTACTGTTCTGTCACAATGAATGTGTGGTCTGACAGCAGTAGACCCATTTCCTTTGGGCCAGCAGCACCCTCTGGCCCCCTCACCACCACCACCAAGCACACTCCTTCATCTTTGTGCTGGTGAACCCCTCCCTTCCCCTCCTCCGTCGCTGGAGGACTCCACGCTATTCAGCCCAGAGGATGTAGTGAGTAATGCTGTTTCAGCCCAGTGGCATTCCTCTCTCTCACCACAGTGCCCGAGCTCCCATAAACCAGACGGAGAGACTTTCACTCTCTGTCAGATTGCTGTGAGATGAAGCCGCAGACTCAAGTCATGCTAACTGTTAACCTATTCAGCGCTGCAACTTTTCAACCTTCTTTCAACCTAAAACGAGTCCGACGTGGGTGGTGACGCTGCGCTGAAGAATTTGTTGAAAGGTTTAGTTACTACCTGACTGCAAATGTTTCACTGAGGTTTTTTATAATCATTGCCGAAATGAAGCAATTTTGTTTCTGCTTATAAGAGCTTGTTAAAAGAGTGTGGCCCCTAAGTTTTATTCATATCTATTAGAAGCCCCACGATACGATATTATCACGATACTTAAGTCACGATACGATCTTATTGAGATTTTAAACATTTTATGATATCCTGAGTATTGTGGTAAGATATATTGCAATTATTACCTTTTTTCAACTGCAAATTATGCAGTTTGTCAACATCTGTTTTGTCTACTAATAGGGGTGTCACGATTCTCCAAATCCACATTTCGATTTGATTTAAACATGCCATTTTCAATACCTGTATCTGTGTGACCCACCTCAGTACATAATCATTACAAAAACACAACATAAATCCTTCTGCAGTGCATTACAAGTGTGCTGTAATGCACACTTTGTCGTCATATACAGTCACGATTGTTCCTCTCGTCTCATTTTTCCCTCTCTCCTCTGATCATTCTTTGTCACCGAGGGTTTGGACAGTCTGTAGTCAAGCTTGTTGCTCTCGCTACCAACATCAGCTGCTCTGGTTCAGTCAAGCTGTATTTTTCTTGGGAGGCACATATGTAGGCGGGGCGGAGAGAAAAATAAAATAATCGCCGATCCTGCTTTTGTTTTCAATGATCGAGATCGGAGGCTAATTTCGAATGATTTCCAATTCAGATTCGAAATCATGACACCCCTAATTAAATCTGCAGGAAGTACCCTGAGTATTTGAGTATTGAGTTAATAGCAGTGGTATGTAGGGATGATATGGCTATGAACCAATCAGATTGCTTGATGTGAGCTACCTGTTTTATAATATATCATTAATGGTATTTACTGCTACTGAACAAATGTGATAATAAATAATTACAGGCTTCATCGTCTCTACTGGTTTACCATCATACTTTATCACTGTGAAACAGGTATTAAATTATATTCTATGTGGTATTAAAACAATCTTTGAAAGTCTTAAATCTAACTATTTTGCATCGGAGTGTTCTGTTGTCATTAATCTTACTTCGATCGAGGTGTTAGGAGCTCTGAGCCTACATCGGCACGACCTAGCAACCCATTAAAGTCGAGGCACCCTGCCAAAGCGACCTGCTGCGATGTCAGTTCACTAAACCTGCGTCCCCAGATTCAGATCTAATCCTCCTCTAATGAACTGAACTATTTTAAGTATCCTTTGTCAGCGGGTGTACATAGCATGTACAACATGTTATTAAAGCTAGTTTATCTATCGATCAAGGGAAGTACAGTGTTGTTTTAAAGGTTAAAGTTGTTACCTCCCTGTCGGTGTCGAGGTTGTACCAAGCCTCTCTGCAGTAGAGATTTCCTTTAGGTATCTGAGCGGTAGCCCACTCTGCCTCTCACGCTGTAGACCCCCAAAGCAAAACCACCATGAAAGGGCTGATTGTTTGTCTGAGGCCTTATGAGTTTCATTACAGGTGAGATGCAGCCTCTCTCATTTCAGGCCCTCATTCCAGGGCTTGTTGTTGTTGCACTAAATACAATCCATCAGAAGAGTTCGCCAAGCATTCATCTGTACTCCTACAGGTCAGCCTGCCCTGTATTTTGTGTCAAAAAGATGGCAGTTTTTATTTTAATTTGAACCTTGGCTGGAGCTTATCATCGGGAATGGGCTTGGCCGGAGTGCCAACGTGTTGATTCACCCTGGCAACTTAACACCTCACCTGGTGACTGGGTGGGGAATTTGGCAGCGATGCACTTAAAAAGGGATTGTCCCACTTAACAGCGCACACACACACACACACACACACACACACACACACACACACACACACACACACACACACACACACACAAAAACATGAATTTCTACACGGTGCTGCTGGAAAACTGCTCTCTGCCTCTCTTAAGACCATAAAGAGCCTCTGACTGGTCGTTGAGGTTTTTTTCCTCCAGTGGAAAATGGTAAACTCCTCCTCCTGCAGCGCAAGTGATTATTCCAGATCTATAACTGGGTTTTCACTTTCTGCCTCAGCTGCACAGTCAAATATTGGTTGAAAAAAAATCTTAAAATTGCTGATCTGTTCTTAGAAAGAAGTGTTTCCAGTGCGGTTGAAATTAAAGCCGGGCTCATAATGTGCCTTTTAGACGTTAGTAATGAGGAGTTTTGCCAGAAAGTAACAGCAGCCTCGCTCTGGCCCTCTCAGTCTGTTCCTTGAGTCAGAGACAGGATGCTGGTCATGCAGCACGTTATACAGTATCACTCCTCCTCACCGGTCAAACAATAGGACCGCTTTGTTAAAGAGTTGTCATACTCGTGAGTGCTGCATATTGCAACAGACCGAGAGATGTGAGCTAAGTGTTACTTCAAGTAGTGTTATTTAAATATTTCACCATTACTAGGAATTACCCTTAATTAAATATGCTGATATTGCTTTATATTATTTATGACACAACAACAACACAGAGGCTCCGTAGTCTGAACCAGGGCGGTGAACTTTATTACTCCTTTCAACCTTGACAAAGGCAGATCAGGCGAGATCCACTCCTTCTCTTCTATGTTTCACAATAAAAGCCCTTTAGACATATAATATTCACAGGTGATATTTCATGGGAATGAATCCTTACCCCAAGTGAAAGGAGTTCAAGTACCTTGGGGAGTGAGGGGACAACGGAACGTGAGATTGGCCGGAGAATCGGAGCAGAGGGGGCGGTATTGCATTCGCTTTACCGCACCATTGTGCCGAAAAGAGAGCTGAGCCAGGAAGGCAAAGCTCTCGGTCTACCGGTCAATCTTCGTTCCTACTCTCACCTATGGTCATGAGGGTTGGGTCATGACCGAAAGAACTAGATCCCGGGTACAAGCGGACGAAATGGGTTTTCTCAGGAGGCTGGCTGGCGTCTCCCTCAGAGATAGGGTGAGAAGCTCAGTCATCTGTGAGGGACTCGGAGTAGAGCTGCTACTCCTTTGCGTTGTGTTTTACGTCTGCACTACAAGGATAGGTTGAGTCTCAGTGACAGTGGTGACCGTCTCCTTGTCCAGATACATTTGTTCCCCAAATTGCAACCAACATGCAGTGTTTTAAAGTGTATCTTTATTTGTCCTGGCAGTAGTTGACTGTTTGTATCATTACCGTAGCCAAGTCCATACTCAGGCCTGGGAATGTGTAATACTATGAGGGTTGTTCAGCAGATTAGTGTGGTACCTGAGTATGCCACCTTAAGGTTAGATTTTTCAGGCCTCGCCAGCGTCTGCAAAGCCTTCAAAGGCCTTTTCACAACTCCTCGCTCTGCTGGAAGGAAACCATCAGTGATTCATTTACATTTTTCAATTGACTTTTGAGGTGTGATCTCTTTGTTTTGGCTACTACGGTTACATCATCATCTCATAAACTGTTTTCCTGGAAGTGCCGGTTGTGAATTTTATAAATCTCGTCAAATCTTGGAGAAGTGAAGCCAATGATGAAGTGCCTTAAACCTGCATTCTCTCTAACAGCCAGCAGGGGGCGACTCCTCTGGTTGCTAAAAGAAGTCTGATTGTATAGAAGTCTATGAGAAAATGAGCCTACTTCTCACTTGATTTATTACCTCAGTAAACATTGTAAACATGAGTTTATGGTCTCAATCACTAGTTTCAAGTCTTCTTCAAAACAGCATAATGTTCATTTAGTAAATTATGGTCCCATTTAGAGTCAGATAGACCATAAAGCAGGGGATGCTTTAGGGCGTGGCTACCCTGTGATTGATAGGTTGCTACTACGCCGTTGTGTACTTTTGGGTTTTGGATTTTTGGTGAAAAGTGACAGACACTTGAAGACGTCACCTCGGGCTCTGGGAAGTTGTGATTGAGCTTTTTTTACATTTCATAGATGAAACGATTAATGGATTCATAAAAAAGAAATTAGCAGATTATTTGATAATGAAAATAACCATTTGTTGCAGCCCTACTGTGTTTTAAGACTTTGTCTTTCCTTTTCTCTGTGCAGGTGGTGAAAACCATCGGCTTACGTGAGGTCTGGTACTTCGGACTTCAGTACATGGATAGCAAAGGTTACTACACTTGGCTAAAACTGGACAAAAAGGTAAGATCCATCTTAAAAAAAATATTTTTTTGTTTGATTTGATCTCATAATAATCCTCCTATCTTATAAATGCTCACATTATTAGGTCATTAGGGTTGGAGGAAATACTTTTCCAGTGCCTTGCAATGCTTCATCATTCGCACACAATGTCATTTATACCGTCACGCTAGTTATTTCACAATCTAAGTTGTATAATTTGTTCATGATACCTCCCACCTACATACCTGCATGGCCATTTCACTCCATGTCTCTCCCTCTTCCTGTGGATTCAAAGTGTATAAACAATAGAGATGCATTCTTTCTCTGAGCTCCACTGTTTGCTTTCCAGTCAATCAGTAGCCACCGTATTATATATAGTATGTATATATTCACGATGCTGTATTGTGGTTTCACTTCCGACGTGGCAGCGAGAGCAAGAGCGTGAACTCTTTATGAACCAGAACTGCTTTTGGTTCTTCTCTGTTATCCCTGAGTAAACACCGGTTACTGTAGCTTCTCTAACTCTTACTCCTGGAGCTGCTCGCAATCTAACTCGTGTAATCTGTTATGCAAAAAAGCAAATCAACCAGAGGGATGAAGTCATGCCTGTAAATAAGCAGAATTCCAGATGTTTAAGATTGTTTTGGTATCACTGTTTGTATATGACCTACCGACCCCTGCAGCCCTTTACACCAGATAGTTCTGCATTAATAGTCTCTTGAAGAGGAACACAGATTTTACACATCAGCTAGCTCGAGGCTACATTAGCATCTACTAGGGATGCAAAACCGAACTGTAAAAGAACAAACCGTGCAACGATGTTCAAACCGAACCTTGGGCTTGTTGTAACTGATGCATCGCTATTAAATACAGACCTGCTAATTATTTGATGACGTGCCAGAGACATAGAAGAGGTAATTATCTGAACATAGGCTCACTTGACCGTTAAGTAGCCCGCCTTATTTCATGTATACAATCAGTGTTATGGCTTCATAAAATATAGACCTAGTATTAATTACTATCAATCTATCTATTTATATATTTTGGAGTTCAAAGACATTGGAAATGGTTATGTTTTTCTTCTCCCTATTGTGCAAAAAAAAAAACGAAACCAAATTGAACTAGCATCTACGTTGTGCGCCAGGTTTTGACAAGGAAGAAGAATGCATGGAATAAAAAAGACGATATCTCTGGTTCTGCTGCAGCAATTTAGACCCTTTATCTTTTAAACTGTCCATCATGAGTTTGACAATGTGACAGGAGTTCAATGCTAAATTGGTGGAATGCTCTTAAAAATGTGCACCTGACTCTACTGGCTCTTAAGCCATATAGTGCAGCATTAACTACAGACTGTAAACTAGAATTACCGCTTCACGTTTGTATGCCTCCGTCAACATGCCAAATTACAGTTTACAGCCATGTTTGTCCAAAATGTCCTCACTTCATCATTTTAGCATATAAATTCTTGAATTATGGCCAAAAATGTGTTTTGTGAGGTCTCAGTGACCTTTTACCACCTAATTCTAATCAGTTCATCCTTGAGTCCAAGTGGAATTTGCTAAAGGCGTCCCGAGATGTCGCGTTCACAGGAATTGGGCGGACGTGAGGTCAACGTCGTGTCTAGAAGGTAACCAGCAAATTGCGAAACTATAGCAAGACGGGTTAAGGTTAGGAGAGGTCGTCGGGCAGCGAGTCTCGTTAGTCTTTGTGAGTTTTTGCACGTTTTCACAATTTGCGGGATACCTTCTTGACACGACCTGAGGTCACAGTGACCTTTGACCACCAAACTCTAATCCGCTCATCCTTGAGTCCAAGTGGACGTTTGTGCCAAATTTGAAGAAACATAATGGCCGCGGCTATCGCTGTCGCTGAAGGTATAAAAACTATAGTGAGTAGATTCGGTCTGTTTCTTTCTTATCTGATGAATAATTACCTGACTGAAACAAATAGGTAGGAAACCCTGCTAATCTATCTAGAGAATCTTCAAAAGTGTCCTATTTGCACTTTATAATCATAAACACGGGTCAGTGAGAGAAAGAGAAAGGGTTCCGCCTGCCTCAGTCAGCAGCAGTAAACTGTACACTGTGTGCTGACGCTGACGCTGCAGCTCACCAGCACAATGCCTCGCTCTAACTGGAATATTCCCAGCCCCATTCTCTCCATCAAGACCGCTTGGTTCCTGTTTTGAAATTAGAGGAAGAGGCACGTTGTGTAAACACGTACTGTACCTCGGAGTAATTAAAGTGTATTTCCACTGAATGGTAGTGGTAAATCCCCTTTCGGTTAAGAGCAGTGCACCCATGAAACTGCAGAACTGTAAGCTGTTTCCTAATTTATTAAACATTGACACACAGTTTACAGGTTTGAGACATTACTTATGATTTATTAGGGGTGTAAATCACAAGTTTCATCACGATACAATATTATATCAATTCTTTGGACAATGATACGATATTTGCTGAAAGTCTGCCACGATGCGATTTCGATTTGATTCAATTCAGGGGCCTGAGATCGATATGAGATGATATCATATTCCCATTTAACACAATCAGTTACATTTATATCACCTCACAAACTTAATAAACCTTTTAATAAAAATAATAAATATCAAGTGGGAATTTCAAAATAATGGCACAATAATGATATTTTCACTTTTGCATCGATGTATTGGATTGTTTATCATTGAGTCGATCCAGATTGATGTATTGTTACATCCCTATGATTTATACTATTAAAAACTGAATGCACTTTATAAACCGTCACGATTCCGTGTTGATCATATCCTGGCTAAATACCCCACGTACACCTGATAATACTCAACTAATTACAATCCAGCTTTACCAGCTGGTTGACATTCTAGGAAAAGTGCGCTTCTTTGTTTTCTTGCCAAGAGCTGGATGAGAAGATTGGTGCGTCTGTCACGTCTAGCTCTAGTATCAATCTTCACATCTAATCATTGGCAGGAAACAATAAAGCCTATTTCCCCAAATGTCCCACTCTTCCTTCAATGCCCACCTGATACCGTATGTTAACTATGTTGTAATTCCTCTCCAGGTGTCGTCCCAGGACATGAAGAAGGAGAACCCGCTGCAGTTCAAGTTCCGGGCCAAGTTCTTCCCGGAGGATGTGTCCGAGGAGCTGATCCAGGACATCACCCAGAAGCTGTTCTTCCTGCAGGTGAAGGAAGGCATCCTGAGCGACGAGGTCTACTGTCCACCGGAGACCGCCGTGCTGCTCGCCTCCTACTCCGTTCAGGCCAAGTTTGGAGACTACAACAAGGAAGTCCACCAGCCCGGATACCTGCTTACCGAACGCCTGCTGCCAACCAGGTGAGACGAGAACAGTCGAGCTTTGTTGTCGTGTTAGCACCTAGG
This sequence comes from Sebastes umbrosus, assembly GCF_015220745.1. NCBI lineage: Eukaryota > Metazoa > Chordata > Actinopteri > Perciformes > Sebastidae > Sebastes > Sebastes umbrosus. The sequence continues at coordinate 4,272,165 of NC_051286.1, forward strand.
TCAAAAGGCAAGATGTTATGTAGTAATGCACTTGGCTTATTATACTGAAGCAATACGCTTTGGCACTGGCGCAAAGTAATTTGTTGCATAAGGTCATTATTGAATAATTAGAGACATTTAAGAGGAAGAAGAACATTAACAGGGACCATCTCCACCCTGATTTATAGATAGTGATGAGTCTAAAGCATTTTAATCATTTGTGTGGGTGTTTGTATGTCATCTATTCCCTTTGTCAGTGTATAGAGTTGCCAATTCATGCTTTCAAGGCATACATACAGTACATACCTGTGATATAATTTAAGATACCGGAGTATCTCATTAGTTGCACCAGAGCATTCAAGAGCTATAGACCAAACTTTTATTACATCATTAATTATGCATAAAAGGAACAGTGTGCCAAGACAGTGGCTGCGTTCTTTAGGTATTTTCGTGGTTGAAGCAGTCGAGGGTTTGGGTGGGCGTGTCAGGGACTGGTGACAAGCATGTACAATCGTATCGGCTCCTGTCATCGCCTGTAGAAGTCAGGAACATGCAATGATTTTGAAATGTGGAAAAACAGCAGCTCAAATATGCCGTCAAGTACATGATGACGTCTCTTTTTTAAATTCATGATATGTCTGCACATGTTGAAAGTCTGGAGGTCATTGTGTTTAACCATGTGAATTGTGTCTGTCCTGAGGTTGTCACAATCTCCAGCATTGCTGTTGATTTGCGTTAGACAAACTAAAAAAACTGTGTAGGATAGCACCAACAGCTAGTTTGATGTGCACAGACGTAGGGATGGGACGATATAGGAGTTTATCACGATTAAAAAAACACTCATAAGTTGATCGTGGTGAATTTACATCATTGGAATAATCGTGAATATCCTCCCCTGAGTGATTTGAAAAAGCTGTCTCGCCCGCGATCATCGTAGAGAAGTGAAAAATAGAGCCTGATTTTAAAAAAAAAAAAATACAGATATTATCATGTAAGAAAGACCTGAGTCACACAGTATTGATATTTTTTTTGTACTTATTTATCCTTTATTTATGCAGGGGGACCTTATGATTTATGATTACCTCATTTAAGATTGTTTGATTTCACTAAATGTTCAGTAAAAAGAGATGCCTGTCCTATCTGTGATGTAATAAAGTTATGTTTCGTAACAAAATGTATGAGTTTTAACCATATTTTGGTTAACTTTCATATCGTCCCATGCTTACATAAACATGAGTACAGAAGTTTGTGTTATTGTAGACTTCCCATCACCTTCAGATGGTTGTATGAGGCTTAATACGCCGTAATACTGTAGCTGTTTGTAAACAGATTTTTTTCCTGCTCATTTGGGAATGTAAAATGAAAGTGAAACACAAAATACGAATACAATTTTATTTATTCATTTATTTATTTACCCAGAATCCCCATTATTTACTACCACGTTGGACCCTTCTCTTCCTGGAGTCTGAACAAAAACACTACATCACAATGTAAAAACTGATATGTATTAGAATCAAAAGCAAGACAAACACACTTCAACCAAAATCAAAAAAAAAAAAAAAATCAATAACAATAAAACTACTAATGACAATTAGTAATGACATAATAACAACAAATGACTACAAGTCAAATAAGGAACAAAAAACAAATTAAAAAAACAAACAAACTACAAGAAACAATAAATCAACAACAATAAAACTGCTAATGACGGTAATAAGAATGGGTTTATAGGATTTTAGAAAGGGTTAGATGTCTGACGGTGCACAAAATGCATCAATCTTGACTTCAAGTTGCTCTGCTGGAATGCAGCACACACCCTACTGTGCTTTTCCTCTCAATGTGTCGCACAGCCAGTCACAGTAAAGAGGAAAGTCAGCAATACCAACGTAATTCAGACAAGTAAAAAACACACTTAACCAAAGCAAAGTTTGACTTTACACAATGCAATGCTTGCATGACAACAGAGCCCATAATGTTACTTATCAAACCAAAGCCAAAGATATCAGCTTGTCTTGTCTGTTAGTGGTCTCTGTGTGGTGATGTCGCTGATCGTCGCTGCTTTCTTCTCTCTGTCTGTAGAGTCCAGGAGCAGCACAAGTTATCCAGAGAGCAGTGGGAGGAGAGGATCCAGGTGTGGCACGAGGAGCACCGTAGCATGTTAAAGTGAGTGTGCTTTTATATATAATCTCACTCATTGAGTTCAATAAGAATACATTGAAATAATAATAACTTCATGTCGTCCTCTGTCCGTTCTTGCAGGGAGGACGCCATGCTGGAGTACCTGAAGATTGCCCAGGACCTGGAAATGTACGGAGTCAACTACTTTGACATCAAGAACAAGAAGGGAACGGACCTGTGGCTGGGAGTGGACGCCCTGGGACTCAACATCTATGAGCAGAGCGACAAGTAAGCACTGTGTTTGTTAGTGTCTGTTTCTGTGTGTCTCTGGCTGCTGCTACCGACGCTGCAGCTCTGAGAGCTAAACAGGCTGGGCCAGGTCCATGTCTGTACTCAATCACTATTCCTGTTTCTCTGCAGACAGTATGACAGGAATAACAATGAAGGCCAAATGAACACAGTCTTAGGGAGGAGGATCTCTAAAGACTGATTTGATAATTAAAACTCAGCAGCTTTTATGTGTCTTTATTATCTAACATTATTTCCAGAGTTCAGCTGAAATAATCTGTTTTATCTTGAGGTTTTTGTACACCAATCACCTAATATGATTTAGAATTTGTGCCTTTTGCTGCACATAATTGTGCATAATCATCGTCTCTTGTAAATATATCAGATAAATAGGACGTCTTTTGTTCACTCCTCCGCTTACAGAGGTACAATTACTACTCTACATACTGCTGAATGATAAAAAACTATCCGCTGAAGTACACTAAAGCTGGACACAAACTGTACAATTTTAGTCCGTTTCTTGCCCAAATTCTGAGCCGCACAACTCGTTTTTGAGTCGACCTGATGTCAGCTTCGTCAGACGTCGTTTGCCATGCAGTGTACAGGGGGGGGCGAGGACTGATGAACTCCTCCTGACCGGCCGTCGGACAGTCGGATAAATTTCTGACATCAGGCTCTCACACAGTTGAAGCAGAGCCATGAGCCGACTCCCCAACGTCCCCAAGTGCCTTTTTTCTACTTTTTTTTTTTACAGTAATCAGAGCGTAGCTATCAAAATAACAATGTAGGCTACAATAGATATCGTAAAACGTAGTTAGCTTACCTCCAATTCTCTCTGGACAAGCCATGCTGTCCACGTCTTCCTAGCCAACTGAGAGTCCATATACGCTGGCGCCTCATTTTCCGCCGCACGTTTCTGCCTTCTTAGCATTACTGTGACCCTGTGACCCCGGTCACTATCTGCCTCTGAGCTTTTTTTTCTATTTTATATGTAAAGTGTGAGCGCTCAGGTCATGGCTGACGATCGGACCGTACATAAATCGCGAGCTTTGGCTTTACATCGCAAACAATCTACTCGTACAGTAGCAGTAGGAATTACACAACAACATTTCTAAAATCGTACAGTGTATGCTCAGCTTTAGTGTGCCATTTATACTGATGATGATTTACATGAAATCCCTTCTGTACATTTCTTATTTTCCCATTTTTGTCTTGGAAGTCTGGTTTTATTTCCCCCTGACTTAGTGCTGGGTCTAACCTCAGACGTGTCCAGTTTCATACCTGCAGTTAATCACTACCTATTGCTCCTGTTTACCTGCAGACAGCATGACAGAAAAAAGTAATATTTGCTTGTTTTGATGAATCTTTGTTTGGGCATTGAAGGGAAACCTACTTTTTGAGACATGTGAAAGGGTGTCGCCAGACTCCAGCCGACCATTACGCCTGGTCGTGATTGTCACTCAGTTTATAGATTGCAAGGCAGTGTGGGAGGTAATCACCATCTATTTGGTGAAATGAGTCCTGAGATCTCCCGTTGGGCTGCTGGTGGCCTCGTCTGTGGGGTTACTGGACTGAAGTGTGTTAAAGGAGCACTTCATCCCAGGTGCCTTTTATAGACACCTCACCCTGTGCTGGAAATCCTTCAAGCGGCACTCTGCTCTGGCTGAGTTGTGTTGTTCACTACCAGTTTGTAGCTCTTCCCATTTTAAAGTGGCTGTGTCAGCTGTCATGGCAGCATCTATTGAAAGCAGTGTGGTCTACTTTGTGGAAGAAATGAGCACAGAAAGTCAGTGACGGGGTAATGACAAAGTGTAGCATGTCAGGCCTCTAATTGAACCTTTACCGTCTCATTCTTTGTCTTACATCAGCTTTAGGCGTCTAAATGATTTAATTACTGTAACTGCTTTTGTGTTAAACTTCATACAGTCTCTCATTTAGACTTATTATATCTTAACTGTGGTATGAAACCCCTGACAAGAGCAAGAAACTCATTGTTAAAGAGCACACCGGGTCCCTGTGTCCCCGTGTGAGTCTGTCTCTTTATGTGCTCCCTGGGATCAGCAAAGAGAAGGCCTCTCCTCCACGGTGCCCTCTGCTGTAGCCATGGCTACGCCGACTGGTTTTTCAAGCTGTGCGGCACTTAAGAATGCGAGGCTAAACTACAACACTGTCTCTCCAACGAGGGCAGCCGGCCCACAATGCAGCAGTGCAGGCCGAGGCTTTGCCAAGGCACAGTCTGGTGCTGGTTTAACTCCTTAGGTGCTCCTGGGCTGCAGGTCGACAAGTCCTTTTTTCTCTCTTAGGAACCTTCATAACGAGGTGAAATGACCCAGACGTTGCTCAGTAGCAGCCGTGATGAGAGCTGTTTGAATCCTCTAAATACTAAGGAAAGGTGCTTCAATGCTTCCTTTCTTATCTCCTTTAGCATATAGGATACACTGGACCATCCTTTACCAAAGGAAAGGAGATAATGCCGCCCCACAATTCCTTGCAGCTGCAAGTTTTAAAGCAACACACCATTCTGCCGTTGATGAAAACAAACAATATGCATATTATTTTCAGACAGTCATAATTGGGATTCATGTTGATAAATATGAGTGGACAGTGACAACCATTTCATTTCACTTTATTTATATGTATTTATTTCAAAAAAGTAAAAAAAACAAAACAAGAATAACAAATAAAATGAACAGTAAACATGTAGTAAACACATAATCAACATAAATAAATATTACGTCCGAAAAACAGTGGGAAGAAATATACATTTAATGGTTCTATTCCTTCACCATAACTCAAAAAATACCTCATTATTTATCATATAAACTCTGTGGTAGCCTGGAGGTTATTCCTTTTTTATTCCAATTCCAGCCTTGGTAATGAAGTGATATTTTTCACTGGTTGTCCACGTTTTAAGGTCAGATAATCCTTTATTAGATGTTGACGTAAAGTGTTCCAGCAGCAGAAGGACCTGCGGTATTTCTCTTTCACACACCGCGGATGAAGCAATCTGTCACTGAAGGAGCTATTAAACAACGTACGGGGTGGAAGCACCGCCTTTTGTAGTCCATCTTTGGGACATTGTAGTTTTACCACGGCAGATGCGCGTCACTAATACCCGCCGCCGTCGCATCACTGCGGCTGTCTTTTCCTAAGTCCTCATGAAGTCTCCTTCTCATCTTTCCTTGACCTCATGACGTTTTCCATCGAGGTCAAGGAGAAGTGGTTAGGAAAAGACATTAGGAGGACGTCATTTTTTGACTTTTCGACCGCAGCGCTGCTCTGCTGACCACGGCGCTGCTCATTTTATAGGACTATGGAAGTTTTTTAGAGGTTTCTTTAAGCCAAAGTTTCATCTTAGCAACCATCCTACTCAAACACACACACACACACACACACACACACACACACACACACACACAAAACAGATTAAAAATGAATATACCAAAAACATATTAGTAATTAATATCCTCTTTCTTTTTCATTTTATACTAACTCAGTAGTAACTTTAGTATCTAGCTGCCAAAGTTATCAGGTATCAGGCTGCAGAAATAACTGAAAAATAGGTCAAACTCATGTTTTTTGTTTGACATCCCGGCACACGTCGGCATCTGCAACTATTTTGATTATCGATTAATTGTCATATTTTCAGGTTTCAGCTTCTGAAATGTTTTTGGATTGGCTGCTTTTATTTGTCTTATGTATGTCAACCATTTCTACAGCCTGAGGTGACGTCTTCAATCGTCTTGTTTTGTCCAAAACACAAAAGATATTCAGTTTATAATCAGATAAAACAGAAATAAAAACAAGAAATCCTGATACTTGAGAAGCTGGAACCTACAACTAAAAGCAACTAACGATTATTTTCATTGTTGATTAATGTGTAGATTATTTTCTCGATTAATCGATGAGTTGTTTGGTCTATAAAATGTCAGAAAATAGTGAAAAATGTGTTTCATTCAGAAGCTGGAATCTTGACTTTTTTTCTTTAGAAATGACTCAAACCGATTCATTGATTATCAAAACAGTTGCTGGTTAATTTAATAGTTGACAACTAATCGATTAATTGTCGCATCTCTGAAAAATACCTACTGGTTCCACAAGCCGTTGCTATCAAATGCTAATAGGTTTATTCTCATACATTAGTATGAGACTTGCTAATGAAATCTTCAACAACCACAGTGTCTCTACTCTCCTTTAAATCACTACAAGCTGTCAGCGACATTTTACAAACCGCATCACTACAGCAATAATTTCTACAAGCATGAATCCACTGATAGAGCACGGCTCAATAAACCACAAGGAGAATTATTCAATCGCTGAGATAACTTCCACATTGTTCTCTCAATTCCACAAGCATGCGTCAGGGTCAGTAATTGAGTGAAATTCCAGTTTAGGCAGTGCAGTTTCACAGCAGTAGTTTCGCTGCGTGGTGGATGCCTGCCTCTCTAGATTACAACACTATCGGCTTGTCAATGTTTACTGTGCTACTCTGAATTGTGCTGAATGAGATTGGCATCCGTTCAGTTTGTCTGGCACAATAGAACGAGCGAGCCACACCCGAGATTCAGCCCTCATTCGAACAGTGGATACCGAAATCCAGCCTGAGAGGTTTATTCATAACACCAAAGCATGCAGCAGTGGGATTGATTGAAATGAATGACGTGTCTGAAGTTGTTTGGTGTTTGATTATGTCTACATAACACTTTAAATATCTGTGTTACTATAATAAATAGAGCTACAACTGATGATTATTTCCATTATCGATTAATCTGACGTGTATTTTCTTGATTAATCGATTCATATTTTAGTTTTTAAAGGAACAGTGTGTCACAGTTAGGGAGATCTATTGGCAGAAATGCAATATAATATAAATAAGTATGTTTTCTTTAGTGTTTAATCACCTGATAATAAGAATTATCGTGTTTTCGTACCTTAGAATGAGCCGTTTATATCTACATAGGGAGCCGGCCGCCATGTTTCTACAGTAGCCAAGAAGGGACAAACCAAACACCGGCTCTAGAGAGGGTCATTCACGTTTCCATGTTTCTTGTCGGCCACCGTAGTTCTCCTACACGCTCGGCACACGGGAGAAGTTTCAGTTGGTTGCAATCTGCAACCTCACCACTAGATGCCGCCAGATCCTACACACTGCACCTTTAAATGTTAAAAAAACAGTGAAAAGATTTGCTTGTTTTGTCCAACTAACAGTCCAAAACTCAAAGATATTAAATTTGCTGTCATATATGACAAAGAAAAGCAGCAAATCCTCTCATTTGAGAAGCTGAAACCAGATAATATTTGACATTTTTGCTTGAAAAGTAACAACAGTCCAGAGAGAGAAAGCCAAAGCATGAATCAATTTCTTTGCATCAGAAAGAAAAGATTTCTCAGGTGGAATATGTAGTCTTACATTTCTCTATTACACCAATTCTGCCTGAAAAAACAGTAGTCCCTTGTGCCAAAATACTAGATATAGTAAGGCAAGGCAGCTTTATTTATATAGCACATTTCAGCAACAGGGCATTCAAAGTGCTTTACACAAACATTCAAGAACATTGCGACAAAGTGCAAAAGAACATTGAGACATAATTAAAACAGTTATAAAAACGTTAAAGATTAGAAAATAAAAACAAGCTAAAAATCTAGAATACAAAAAAAAGCTAGAATAAAAGCTAAAAAGGAGTATAACACACAAGAGTAAAAGTTATAGTGCAGTATAAGATAATTATTTGGTTTAATAAAAGGCAGCAGCAAACAAGAAAGTTTGATAAATACTATATACTTTATAGTGTGACTGCATCTCAGAAACCACAAGGAGCACAATCAAGTATTTTTTGGTATCAATGAACTTATAACAAGTTGAATATCAAAGATATGCACACATATGCAGTGTAAAAAACATATTTCATATGGAAAACATTTACAATGTCAGCGTTTTTCCTAATTTTTAAAAAAAATCCTTACTTTATTAATTAAAGTGTGATATTTCATGTGATCTAAAAAATGTAAAAGTTGCATTGTTGTGTATGTCTGTACCAAATTTCAAGACTTTTCGAAGACCAATTCGAACAGATGTTGTGTCATTTGTCCTTATCATACTAAATATAGTCTTTGGGCACAAATTAATTACACCAAAGCTTTTTGCCTTTAAAGTCTACATATAATTTTGTCCCTTTTAGGATCAGCACCAATAACTATAATTGTGGTTTTGTCCTCATTTAATTTCAAGTAATTGTTGCACATCCAAACTTATAAATATTTTTAGGACAACCTGTGAAATGATGTTGGGATCATCTGCCATTAGTGATGTGTACAGTTGTATGTCGTCGACGTAGCTATGAACATTTACATCGTGCCATTGCAAATACTGTCAGGGTTATAAAGGATTTTTGTTTTTGGTTGTGCCATTCAACGTCTTTATTAAATCGTGGCCCTCATACAGCAGTTTCGTATCACAGTATAACGTTCGTGTTCATGTGCTCACTTCCTCAGATTGACCCCTAAGATTGGCTTCCCCTGGAGTGAGATCAGAAACATTTCCTTTAACGATAAGAAGTTCATCATCAAGCCCATCGACAGAAAATCTCCAGTGAGTAATACTTCAGCTTTTAGTTGTTACACATGCTGTCATTTCTATTCCTGAAATACGTCTTTTCCTTAACAGTCTTCTCCAGTTTAAGAGTTCTTGTTAGATAAAATGAGCGTATTAAGTTGCAGTGTGTGTCTATACTTTAGCTCTCTTCTTTCGTTTTTACCTGTGGCATCATGTTTCTCTGCAGCGAAGAGAAAAACCATTAGACATATCCTCAGTCTGATCTAGCATACAGAATAGCCAGGGCTACTTTCCAGACAATGCTATTAGTGATGGACCCCAAACACTCACAACTAAGAGTTATATACCTTATCTGTGTCGCTCAGGCTATTTTACCTTTCACTATAAGTGGAGCAGTTTCTATTTGTAGCAGTAATCTGTATTAAAAGTTTCCCTGCACCTGCTCAGAGCCACGACTGGAGTCTTTGTCCTTTTTATCAGCAAAGCACAATGAACAGGCAGCTGAGCACTTTATTTGTTCTTCTCTTTCTTTTTCCTCCTCTCTCTCTCTCTCTCTCTCTCTCTCCCTCTCTCTCTCTTTCTTTTTCTTTCTTCTTCTCCAAATTTCAGGACTTTGTGTTTTACGCAAAGAGACTGCGCATAAACAAGCGCATCTTGCAGCTGTGCATGGGCAACCACGAGCTGTTCATGCGTCGCCGCAAGCCGGACACGATCGAGGTGCAGCAGATGAAGGCCCAGGCCCGAGAGGAGAAGCAACAGAAACAGAGGGAGAGGTACGCAGACGCCTGGAAACACATATATGTGATATGTAGTTTGGTCACTTCCAAAATCAGTTTTCCATTTCGATAAAACATAAAAACTATCCCAAAATGATGTGACCGGTACTTGGCGTTCCTTCAAGCCATCACAATCTGATCTCACATGGCTGCCGGGTCACAACCTCTCTCATTGTACAGCTAAACCGTGCGCTACAAGATGATTCTGAAAACATTTGAGGAGAGAAATAAGCATTAACGTAAAATAATATTGATTCATATTTGATCAGCGCTGCCTAGTTTGACCGTTTGGTCGGAGTTTGCGAGTGATTGGCAGCCGGCTCTCATAGACGGCAGCTGGACAGCAGACCTCAGATCAGCTCTTACTGCTTGTTTTCCTCCGGTCTGTGAAATCTTGCAGATGCCGTTAGGAGCACAGGAGGACATCGCCTACTTCAGCTTTAAGTTCTGATTTTAGCCACTTTCTATTTTCTTAGGCTGACAACATAAAGTCCACAGTAAAACAATAAAAAAACAATAACATAGCATAACATAGAGAATAAGACCAATACTCATCACAAAACACATTTGATCACATCTTTGTGGTGGGCTATTTATCCCGCCCCTCCTCCCCTGTGATTGGACAGCTCGGTACAAAGTGACAGTGATGAGTGCCACGTTTTATCTAAAGTTTAACATTTTTCAACTCTCGGCGACCTGAAAAAAAAATGCCAAACATACAGCGCCTCGTCACGCTACTGGCATCTTATCATAGCGTAAATATGCAAAGCATTAAAAGCATGAGCTGGCCTCAGGAAAGAACACTTTAGTGGGCTTAAACGTACAGTACGCTAACATTTTAAGATGACTTGTTAATTTCTTTAGATATTGGTTTTATGATGCTGAACACCACAAGACAGTGCATGAAGCAGAATCAGGCAGTTTGACCTTGTTCTTTTATGTCTGAACCAGCTTCACTGTTGACAGATATACTATTCAAAGCCACTTTCAATTCACGCAGTTCAGCATGTAAAATGAAACCTCCCATTGGGCAATAACACAGCGTTCCTTTTTCAAGTAAGGGAAATGTGCTTCCTGAATTGGCTGAACTGAAAGCGAATGGATGTTGACCCCGAGCTCAGCTACAGCTGGTCGGCCCACTGTCTGCCCCGTACAGCTGTTCAAACATGGTGATGTAACGGCGAGCAGACAACACAGTAAATACCAGTGAGTGAACCATTAGATCACCAGCAGACAGAGTTAGGGTTCACTCACACACACACACAGTAGCTCACAGTGAGACAGAGGCCGGGCTGGTGTCCAAACAGAGTTACTGGATGGTTGGTGATGAGTCCCTTAAGACAGATCATTTAAACATAATGAAACCCTCAGGGAGACATCCGGTTGTTACTGCAGCACAGGTTATAGAATCATTATTAATAAAGCTGGAGTACAAATAGGACAGTGAGGCAAATCCAACAGAATATTTGACAAGTTTTTCCTTTCTTAGTTTACTTTAAATCTTTTTTACATTTTATAAATCTATTGCAGATATCAATGTAGATACAAGGCTGATTGGACAGTGCATGATTAACTGATTAGTTGCTGCAGCTCAAGTCAGCAGTGATTCATGGAGAGACCTTCGTCTGTTCAGCTAACATTACTGCCAAGCAGCTGAAATATAGAGTGATATTGTGGTTTTAGCTGACGTGTGTCTCCTCACTGTGTTGAGCGATGCTCGTTCATGTCTATGTAGAGCGAGCACAAGCGCGAGCAAAAGGACGCTGACTTTCGTTGACTTAACGACCACAGGTGTCGCTGTTAACAAGCATTTCTGATTCTTACAAACAGTCCCTTTAACGTAGGTAAAAACCTTTTAAAGAGTCCCTGTTACTGATGACTGCATTCACATCTTGCAGCTTTTACAGGATAAAACATGGTTGTAAACGTGGTGCAATTTCAAACTGCAAGTGTTCATCATTTGGGATAAATTGTATTTACATGAAAGATCAGTATACTGCATGTGACCATGCCAGATGCATGAGATGTTTTATTTTTTGTTTATTGAACAGTGGTAATTGAGCAGCTTGTATAATCATGTGGTGAATCTGGGCTTGTGTGTGTGTGTGTGTGTGTGTGTGTGTGTGTGTGTGTGTGTGTGTGTGTGTGTGTGTGTGTGTGTGTGTGTGTGTGTGTGTGTGTGTGTGTGTGTGTGTGTGTGTGTGTGTGTGTGTGTGTGTGTGTGTGTGTTGTGTTTACAAATGTGTGTGTGTGGGCTCACCGACTGTCGTTTGTCAGCCGTAACTACACATCAACCATGTCAGCTCACGACGGCTGTGTGTTATCTGCAGGGACCAGCTGGAGAAGGAGAAGAAGAAGAGAGAGAGCATCGAGAAGGAGAAGGAGCAGATGGTGCGAGAGAAGCAGGATCTGATGATGAAGCTCTACGAGTTTGAGAAGAAGACCAAAGAGACAGAGAAAGGTGAGGCGGCGGGCGGTGGGGTGAAAATAGTTAGAATATGTGTGTGTACATGCGGGGAGGTGAACACGAGGCTGACAGGTTATGAAAGCAGGTTACTTGTTTTGTAAACAACATGGAAGACGAATGGTAAACCGAAACAATGTCTGTTATTTACTTGTTAGCGGTGACGTAATCTGTGTTTACAGTATGAAGCTTGATGGTTGGTCATTTTCTTCATTTTGTGGTTTGATTATATTTTTTGTCCAAACCAGAAAAAAACATCTGTGAGGCTCTTTTACTTCTAGTTTTACCTGTTTCTGCTCGTGACAGGAAGTAAATCAGAAACCAGCAGCGTTTCTTTAAAAAAGCTTTTTTATTGATGACAAAATAACGGACTGTACAGTAAGAAACAAGGCTAATAATAACAAGATCATTAAGTGACTCCGCGTGGCTTCCTCTTTAGTAATCATTAACACGTTTCCTGCTCATAAATTAGTGCCAAATGATTTCCTGTGTTTGTTTTTGAATGCTTCAAATTACAGCTGATTGTGGTTTCACAGCCTGAATAATACAAATAACAGGAAGTCTACAGTCATGGGAACGAGTGTGATCGCCCAGTACGTTTTTTAAACTTGCATCTAACTAGAGCACTGTCTCTATCCTCGGTCTCATTACATTATCTTCATTTCGTTTCAAATGTTTCTATTGTGAAGCATACTCTTTCCAAAAATAGCAAAAAATAGTATTGCCATGCTTCTTTTCCATATAAACAAACATAATGTCGAAAGACACGAGAAGAACACTCTTCAAAAATAAGAAAAATAAATAAATAAATACATAATTAAAAAGGAAAATATATAAATACTGAATAATACAATTAATACATAATCCTCTCAATATTTAAAATAAAGAAATAAAACAATATTTCGAATAATAAATAATAATACAAATAATAATAATGATGATAATAAATAAAGGAAAATATATATATACTGAATAATACATTTAATATATATACCTCTCAATATTTAAAATAAAGAAATAAAACAATAATTCCAATAATAATTAATAATACAAATAATAATAATAACTAAATACATAAAGGAAAATATATAAATACTGAATAAAACAATTAATATATATACCTCTCAATATTTAAAATAAAGAAATAAAACAATGATTCTAATAATAAATAATAATAATAATAAATAAATGAATAAATAACAAAACTATAATAATAATAATAAAAAACAAAACTGTAATAATAATAATAATGACAACAGCGATAATGAAAATAATATAATATTACTTTTATAACTTCACCTACAAAATATTCTGCAATATCTCTATTTTAACACTGGGAATATCCCGCAGTAGAAGCACTAAATTGGACATATCTATTTACACATTGTAATTTGACTTTATCTGTGTTCGGACTTATATTCTCAGAAGCACTCTGGTTTCTACATTACTGCAGAGCATTAATGTATAGACTTCTAGGTAATATTTCTGTAGCAATATTCTGAGGCTCTTAGTGGTTATTTGGAAAATTAATATATATATTTTTACAGTTATTTTAGAGTCATTTTGATATCGTCATATTGTCACAAGTGACAGCTATTCATTTTTTATATGTATTAGATTCTTGATATGTATTACAAAAATGATATGCCGTTAAGCTCAAAGATTGTAATGAAAGCTGAATTGAATCATCAAATGTGAATTAATTTGTGACTGAAAATATGAATGTGTGCTAGAACCCACAATGCTCAGATGTTTTTAGGAATTACTTAAAAAAAAATCGCCTAAAAATGAAACTATAAATTTGTGTTGTCTGAAGATTTACGTCTTCAGTAGGAACCAATGTGCTAGAAACTTATTGACATGTTGTTGGGAGATTGCATTGGTTTTGGTCTTTATTAACAATAAGAAAAATATCAAAGAATGCCAAAATGGAGAGAGAAAAATCCCAGAGCTTCGTGGTTCTGGTTTAAAAAGTTCAGTTCAGTTTATTCACAACACAGTTAAGATACAACTACAATCATACGACATAATAGAGATATGTGAGATGGGACACCCTGATTAGAATAAGAGAATAGGGGCCCAGACACTAAGCAGATAGTATTTCAAATATGTATTTACTAACAAGTTGTCTAGATTTGGAAAAAGTGCATGTATGATACAGTAAAGTTGTGAATTGTAGCTGGAATATCTCTTTATGAAATAGCTGTAAAATCAGTGTTTTTTTCCTTTTACATGCTAGTAGCTGTGAGCTTTGTTTCATATCTCTTACGCGTCTTCATTGCAGAGCTGGAGGACCAGTGCCAGAGAGCCACGATGCTGGAGGAGGAGCGGAGGAGAGCCGAGGAGGAGGCAGCTCGTCTGGAGGCCGAGCGTCAGGACGCCCTGCGGGATAAAGAGGAGCTCGCTCGCCATGCTGAGGACCGACTGAAGAGTCAGGAGCAGCTGGTCAGTATTTTACACTTTTCAAATACTCTGTACTCTATAGCTTGTAGCGTAACTGATATATATATAAAAAAAAAAGCTGTTTAGGGATGTTAATAATTAACCGATAACCGAAAAAGCTGAGAAAAACTCGTCAGTTTAAGGAGAAAAGCTGGTCCACCTTAAGAGAGTCTGAGCCGGCGTTACAGATACAGGAAGTTGGCTCCCATCTATAGCTTGCTTGAGCGGAGGAGTTTTCGTAGCATTTATTCACCGACAAATAAACTGTACACACACGGTCTGCTACAGCTACGTTCACAGCTAGAACGCCACCGACAACACACACACGGTCTGTCGGAAAACTTGCTGAAGTTACGCCGTGCTGGCAGACCGTATGTGTGTGACTACAGGGAGCACGAAGCTACCAGCAGAGCTACAGATGCTCACGTAGCACAAACACGCACATTGTTTTGTCTGACAATCGCTGAACTAAAGTGTCGTTGCACCGGGCAGACACACAGCTGACAACCTGCTAAACTAAACTAAATGTGTGATGGAGACTTTTACTGGGAAGGTGGCTGCATGTCCGCGGCAGTGAACGCAGCACCGTGGCTGCTAAGTTAACGCTCCCGGACGGTGAACTGGGGACTCAGCTGTCTGTTGTGCTCCTACGCTGCAGCGGGTACGCAAAAATCTTGTTAACGGTTAATAATCGGTTAACGAGGGTCGGTTATCGGTTAAGAACATTTTTTCAAAATTAGTATCCCTAGATTTAACCTGTTAGTGCGTCGGCTTATCGTTACTGCTGGGCGGCTTGTTAGGCACTAAAAACAACACCGCTGCCAGAAACGCACTAATCTTGTCACTTAACGGTTAATAATCAGTTAACGAGGGTCGGTTATGGGTTAAAAGAAAATCGAAATCAGCATCCATGCCAGGTACTCTATACGTCACAACTGATATAAAAAAGCTGTCTGATTGCTTTCTCTTTAAAAGTCCTGCGTGTCCATCAGCAAATTCTCCAAAGTGCAAGATAAGATAAATTGAAACCTTTTCTCACTACGTTCAGCGAGTACTTTGTCCAGGTCTGTACTAGGCACATTGCAGGGTGGTGTATTCAGCAGTGCCTGGCTACTGTAGCTCCAGACAAAACCACTTTGTACTGTAGCGTCCAGCTGGACCACACCCCGTTACTTCCAGACTAACCGCTCCCCCCTCACCCCTGAGCCACTCGTCTGTGGACCACCCACAGGACGACGGCTCTCCCTCTTTCACTTTAACTACCGGGACAGTAAAGCTGTGGTTCCCTCTCTCTCTCACATTCACAGTTTTACCGCGCAGGCAGCTGCTGTGACACCCTTTATACTTAAACCCTATTAAGACGCTTGTGCAATGGATTAAGTCTCCGTGCAATTTCCACTGACTGAAAAAAGACACGTGGGAGTCGTCTTATCAACACGTAACTTATTTAGAATAGTTCACCCTGTGTGCCCGTGTTGTCACCGAGAGACCAGTTTTCCAGCTGAACACCTTTAACACAACAATTTCATGGCCAAGTGCTCCTCTGCAGGCTGGCGTCTGCTCAGTGTGTTCTTTACAACTGAAGCAGGTGCACCGTTTAATATGGAGCCGCCAGTGAGTTCAGTCTGGTGAAAGACGAACTGTTCACAGTGTTGTGGTGGTCAGAAGGAATGTACCTCAACACCGTTTCACCAGGAGGCTCTACTTTCTACTATTGATTTCCATTTTCCTGATAGAACTTAATGCTTTTACAGTTAAGATGACTGAACTATCATATCTAAAATTATTTAAATTAGGGCTGTCAATCGATTCAAATGTTTAGTCACGATTAATCACATGATTGTCCGTAGTTAATCGCACATTTTTTATCTGTTCAAAATGTACCTTAAAGGGAAGATTTATCAAGTATTTAATAATCTTATTAACATGGGAGTGTACAAATATGCTGCTTTATGCAAATGTATGTATTTATTTATTATTGGAAATCAATTAACAACATAAAACAATGACAGATATTGTCCAGAAACCCTCACAGGTACTGCAGTTAGCATAAAAAGACATGCTCTAATCAAAACAAATATCATTAATACATGAAACAAACATAAATGCCATATTTCATCACATTTTCCACATCGTTTTTTGTTGGTTTGAGGTTTGACTTCCGCTCTTTTAATTACACCATCTCGTCGCGCCCTCTTCCTCTGCTGTGGTTTAATGACACCTGACCGAAGAATTAGCGGCAACAACTGTTTATCTTGATGAACCAACTCTTAATATTCACAGAACTGTAGCAGATGGAAACACACTTTCGTTTGCAGGATTACATTACATGAAGACAAGGACTCTCTCTTTGTTCATTTTCAACATGTTTTATGTTTGGTTTTCTTTATTTTTGCTCTGCGGGTCTCTCTTGCAAAAGAGATCTTGATCTCACTGAGACTACCAGATTAAATAAAGGTTCTACTGTATATCTTTATCCACCTACATGTATTAAATCTGTGTTTCTCCTGTTGTTTTGTATCAGGCTGCAGAGCTGGCAGAGCACACAGCCAGGATCAGCCTGCTGGAGGAGGCCAAGAAACGCAAGGAGGCGGAGGCCAACACATGGCAGCTCAGGGTGAGAGCTTTAACCTGCAGTCTACATTATACTGAGGCTCATTCACTTATTTCTGTCATTCACAGCAGACAAGTACTGTAGATAGGGGTGTCACAATATTTACTAGTCAATACCAATTCCAGTGTAATTCCATTATTATCTACACCAAATCGATTACCACGGTAAAAAACCAAAGTAAAACAATAAATCTTGTACTTCAACATCCACTCCTTTTAATAACCATTTGCATGCTGGTTGTTTTTATGAAGTTAAACAGGTCATAATAACCTCTCTATTATCTATTTTATGTTCCTGTGAAAACATCTCCTTCAAACAAGTGGATTTATTGAGGTTTGTCTGTGTGTTACCGATTGTTCTCTACAGGCCGAGGAGGCCCAGAACGATCTGTTGAAGACCAAGGAGGAGCTGCAGATGGTGATGACGGCGCCGCCCCCACCACCTCCACCTCCTCCCATGTACGACAACCTGGACGACAACAGCGACAGCGAGGAGAACACCAGCGAGGAGAACGCCAGCAACCACAGCGCCGACCTGCAGATTGAAGGCATCAACGACCACCCCTACGAGGAGGATCGCCTGACTGAGTACGAGAAGAACGAGCGCGTCCAGAAACAGCTGAAGGTAAGAAAAGAAAACTGAATGAGCACCGCACACAGTCAGTCATCCTAAAGATACAGATACCTCACACAGTCAGTCATCCTAAAGATACAGATATCTCACACAGTCAGTCATCCTAAAGATACAGATACCTCACACAGTCAGTCATCCTAAAGATACAGATACATTATTCACATTTATTTTGTGTGATATGACAGATATCTTTCAGTATGCCGCCAAATAATTGACACATTTCACACTATACTATGGCTTTTTTTAATGTAATTTTCAACATACTACAATATGAATTTTTTTTCATACATTTTTCAACAGACTATAATATGACTTTTTTCATAAAACTTTCGACATACTATACTATGACTTTTTTTTTAATGAAATTTTTTGACATACTAAACTATGACTTTTTTTAATAAAATTTTCGACATACTAAACTATGACTTTTTTTAATAAAATTTTCGACATACTATAATATGAATTTTTTTTCATACATTTTTCAACATACTATAATATGAATTTTTCGACATACTATACTATGACATTTTTTTTCTCAAAACATTTTCAACATACTAGACTGACTTTTTTTTCATAAAATTTTCGACATACTATACTATGACTTTTTTCTAATGAAATTTTCGACATACTATAAAAACATTTTTTTTCATGAAATTTTTAACATACTATACTGTGACTTTTTTTTTCTCAAAACATTTTCAACATACTATACTATGACTTTTTTTTCATAACATTTTTGACATACTATACTATGACTTTTTTTTCATAACATTTTTGACATACTATACTATGACTTTTTTTTTTCATAAAGTTTTCGACATACTATACTATGACTTTTTACGACTTTTTCAACATAATATATAAGGACCTTTTTGATACACTATACTACTGCTCACTACAGAGTAAACTACAGAGTGTCTTTTATCTAGGGAGTAGTAAAAGAGGCAGTGATTTTGGACACAATAAGGGACGTCACAGTGACACAGTGGCACGTCTAATGTGTGATTTAATGCTAGAGTTGTATCAGCCGCAGTGTTGTCGGGTTCGTTCGAGGTTTCATCTCATGCCTCCTCTTCTTCTCTGTCCCCTCAGGCCCTGACCTCAGAGCTGGCTCAGGCTCGTGATGAATCCAAGAATACCCAGAACGATATTCTTCACAGTGACAACGTCCGGGCCGGCCGAGACAAATACAAGACCCTGCGACAGATCAGGTCGGGCAACACCAAGCAGAGGATCGACGAGTTTGAGGCCTTATAAAAAAGCCTTCGGCCCCTTGCCCTTTCTGAATGGTCACTACATCCAGACACATGGACACCCACAAACACGCTATAAAAACTCATGTATAACACACATCAGTTGCAGACTAAACTGGAGCAGTATAAGCATCACTTACAGAGAGGACACGCTCCTGTCGTGAGTGTGCAGAGCTTTTGCAAATCCTTCGAAGAAAAACTTAGTGCCAAAACCTCTCTCTTTCTTAGTGTTTCAGATCTTATTTGTGTATTTGATTGTGTGTAATTTGATCAAATTCAGACCAAATCATTATTGTTTTTATCCAGAGGTGTGATGAAGTAGTGGGACTAGCCAAATTTTATTATTATTTCACGATGTGCACATATAATATCTAATCAAAGCCTCGCTTCTTTTTGATGTCTGTCATTTGTCGTGTAGGAAAGTAAAAGGACAGTTAGTCGTCGATAGCGACCACTCAGAAAGGGGAAAACAGTATAAGCAGGAAAATGTACTTTTGTTTTTGTTTTCCATTATATTTGAACACTTCCATTTATGTTTAATATTGCTATATGGTAGTTTTAAAAATCATCCCTAGTTTGATATTTATACTGTATATGGGACATTAAAAAGGGTATTTCATCTTGGTTTGTATATTTTTGCTATCTACTAATAATAAACATTTAAAATGTTTTAAAAAAAGGTTTTATATATTCACCAAAATAATAGCAGTCTTATATGTTCCATACGTTTTCCTTTAGGTTACTAAATTAAAGAGATTTAACTGTAAATTATTATTTTTTACTGTAGTAAATATCCAGCTGCATGTCATTGAATCAGTTAAGGAGATTGCTATCTATCTTGGTACTTTTGATTAGTTGTTTTTTTTGCCATGCAGTTCACAGTATCGCTGAGGTATGTCTTTATCCTCAGAGCTCTGTGTTGACTGGGACACTTTAGGTTTAATATATTTTATTTCTCTGTTCTGTGTCATGTCGCTGTTGAGTGAGAGATGAGCTTGTGTTGAGTGCTTTTACCCTCCTAAGTGGCCTTTCTCTCTGGCTGGCCCTCTGCAGGGATCAGTGCCAGACAGTTGGTCTTCACTTCGTAGCCAAGGTGCTTAGTCACAAAATAATACGGCAGCCTTTAGTTCTCTTTCTTAGTGTTAAATCTAACGAGGGTTGAGGTGATCGTTACGAGGAGTTTTCATTTTGGTCACGATGGACTGACCCAGACAGGACAACACCAACATCTCACTCTCCTCTCTCTGGACATGGACTAGAGTAGCATCTACTGACATTGTAATGGAAACGCTCAGCTCTGCTGGCCTTTGTATATGAACAGGATTTTATAATGAGGTGTTCAACATATTGGCAATAAAGAAAAAATCTATGATTAAACATCAGCGTGTTTTTGCTTTGTACTCTGTATGACCAACACACCCCTAGTAGGCGATTTTCAGATGTAGCCTATGACTTTGTTATGAAATTGTTCGACATCCTATACTGGCTATATTAGGGGTCAGCAACCTGCGGCTCCGGAGCAACATGCGGTGGCCGCAGGTTGATTAATTAGTAGAAATTAGTAGAAATTAATAACTGTTTTTTGATGTTTACATTTAAATTTGTATTTATCATTGTTGTAGGTCTATGGTACGACGGTACGACGGAGTATTAGGGCCACATTGACGGAAATAAAATAAATCTGAGATTTCGAGAATAAAGTCATGATATTACGGGAATAAAAGTCGTAGTATTATGAGAATAAAGTCATAATATTAGTATTTATACAGTATATGTATAGTAGTATAGTAGTAGTAGTAATTTTACAAGTTATTTTCCTTTTTTCTCGTAAAGTTATGGCTTTATTCTCGTAATATGACTTTTTTCCTTGTTATGACTCGAAATTTTCGAGATACTATACTATGACTTTTTTTACGAAATTTTCGACATGCTATACTATGACTTTATTTCATAACATTTTCGACATACTATACTGAGTTTTTTTCATGATTTTTTTACATACTATACTATGACTTTTTTTTCATAAAAAAAATGTTCATGAAATTTTTGACATACTATACTATAACTTTTTTTCATGAATTTTTTTTTCATGAAATTTTCGACATACTATACTATAACTTTTTTTCATGAATTTTTTTTTTTTTTTATGAAATTTTTGACATACTATACTATAACTTTTTTTCATAAATGTTTCGACACACTATACTATGACTTTTTTTTCATGAAATTTTCGACATACTATACGAACACTTTTTTCATAACATTTTCGAGATACTAAACTCTGACTTTTTTTCACGAAATTTTCGACATGCTATACTATGACTTTTTTTCATAACATTTTCGACATACTATACTGACTTTTTTTCCTGATTTTTTTTACATACTATACTGACTTTTTTTTCATAAAAAAAATTTCATGAAATTTTCGACATACTATACTATCACTTTTTTTCATGAAATTGTTTTTCATGAAATTTTCGAAATACTATACTGACTTTTTTTCATGATTTTTTAACATACTATACTATGACTTTTTTTTCATAAAAAAAAATTCATGAAATTTTCGACATACTATACTATCACTTTTTTTCATGAAATTTTTTTTCATGAAATTTTCGAAATACTATACTATGACTTTTTTTCATAAAATTGTTTTTCATGAAATTTTCGACATACTATACTATGACTTTTTTTCATGAAATTTTTTTTCATGAAATTTTCGAAATACTATGCTATGACTTTTTTCATACAATTTTTCGACATACTAGACTATCACTTTTTTTCATGAAATTTATTTTCATGAAATTTATTTTCATGAATTTTTTTTCATGAAATTTTCAACATACTATTCTATCACTTTTTTTCATGAAATTATTTTCATGATTTTTTTTTCATGAAATTTTCAACATACTATACTGTCACTTTTTTTCATGAAATTTTTTTCCATGAAATTTTCGACATACTATACTATCACTTTTTTTCATGAAATTTTTTTTCATGAAATTTTCGAAATACTATACTGACTTTTTTTCATGATTTTTTAACATACTATACTATCACTTTTTTTCATGAAATTTTTTTTCATGAAATTTTCGAAATACTATACTATCACTTTTTTTCATAAAATTGTTTTTCATGAAATTTTCGACATACTATACTATGACTTTTTTTCATGAAATTTTTTTTCATGAAATTTTCGAAATACTATGCTATGACTTTTTTCATACAATTTTTCGACATACTAGACTATCACTTTTTTTCATGAAATTTTTTTCATGAAATTTATTTTCATGAAATTATTTTCATGATTTTTTTTTCATGAAATTTTCAACATACTATACTATCACTTTTTTTCATGAAATTTTTTTCCATGAAATTTTCGACATACTATACTGACTTTTTTTTCATAAAAATAAATTTCATGAAATTTTCGACATACTATACTATCACTTTTTTCATGAAATTTTTCTTCATGAAATTTTCAACATACTATACTATCACTTTTTTTCATGAAATTTTTTTTCATGAAATATGCAACATACTATACTATAATTTTTTTCACAAAAAAAATGTTCATGAAATTCTCGACATGCTATACTATGACTTTTTTTCATGAAATTTTTTTTCATTAAATGTTTCGACATACTATACTATGACATTTTTTTTCATGATATTTCCGAGATACTATACTATGACTTTTTTTCACGAAATTTTCGACATGCTATACTATGACTTTATTTCATAACATTTTCGACATACTATACTGACTTTTTTTCATGATTTTTTTTACATACTATACTATGACTTTTTTTTCATAAAAAAAAATTTCATAAAATTTTTCGACATACTATACTATCACTTTTCTTCATGAATTTTTTTTTCATGAAATTTTCGACATACTATACTGACATTTTTTTCATAAATGTTTCGACATACTATACGAACACTTTTTTCATAACATTTTCGATATACTATACTGACTTTTTTTCATGATTTTTTTACATACTATACTATGACTTTTTTTCAAGATATTAAACTGACTTTTTTGTGACATTTTTTTACATCAGAAGCGCCCATAGGAACGGTTTGTTATACAATACAACGGTCTGCTTTAAAAAAATAACAGACCATAGAACGCTGTGATTGACCAATCAGAATCGAGTATTCAACACAGTTGAATACAATTTTAGCTCAAAGTGTAATATTTCTGCACATCATGTAGTGAGTTTCAAAAAAGGGGGATGTTGAAGCTCCAGACTTATAAATATGTTTAATCATAAAGTGATTCAGTTTGACAGATAAATAAATAAAAAGCATTACTTAACAAACGTATGTGCTATTTTAAACAGAAAGAATGACGACTATCTCACAGTTCGTACAATATAAATACTGCACTGTTGAACATGTTAAAGTGCTGAGTCTGCTGTTGGGCAGAGACGTTGAATGTCGTCATCTTCTCCTGACGTTGGCGAAAACCGGGAAGCTGACATCACTCCCACCTGTCAGGGCGTCCAGCACTGGTTGCCATGGTGACCCTGGAGGAAGAGGTCAACAGAGAATTCCAGGTCAGTGACATCATCACCGCTTCTTCGACAGGAAGTCTGACAGTGAAACCAGAGACTGAGCATGTCTTTCACACGCTGCTCAGGCTGAGACAAGAAAGGCTTCATTGTGCAGAAGGAAACGCTGAAATAAGTCAAACCGCTTCCTGAGAAAACTTAATTTGTGAGAAATATCATCCCAGTGTTCTTTTCCAGTGATTTAATTTGCATGGATGTTGAGCTGCTTGACTCCTCTGATAGGACGTCTCTTTGAGGAGGAAATCTAATTAGAAAGATGTCTTGAACGCTGCAGCTGAGAACACACTTTAACCCCACTTACTTTACATTATTAAACAGTATATAGAGGCTTAATAATAGTTTTAACATACTATTATTGTGTTGTAAAAAGGACATTTTGTGTGTTAATTGAAGTTGAAATAGGCTCATTGACAATTATAACTTCTATGAAGCAATTGGTGTATAAACAGTTAATAAATGATTCACATAGCTGTACTCTTATTTAAAAGAATAGTTCAATACTCTGGGAAGTACTTGTTGAGAGTAAGATGAGAAGATTGATGCCACTCTCTAATTATCACCCAATTCTGTAATTCTCATCTCTACGGAGCTTTTCAGCATCTTTCAGCTCATTAACTTTAATTTTTTTGGTTGACTCTCACAGCTCTCATCAGCGGTTAATGCTGGTTTAACAAAAAATTCTTAAAAGGTGGTAAATACGGGATTTCTATTGCTTCTAAACAGCTCTCAACATGGTGAGTCAGCGGCTAGCAGCTAATAGTGCTAACAGTGCAAACACCAACAAAAGTGCTGACAGAGATAACGGTGTTTAGCTGAGGGGGAACCGGAGGGTTGTGTCTGGAAGGTAACCCTCAAATTGCGAAAAACTAGCAAAAACTTGCAAAAAACTGTCACGAGACTCGCTGCCCGATGACCTATCCTAACCTTAGCTGTTCAAGGTCAATGCCTAACCTTAACCATCTCACGAGTGTTTTGCAATTTGCGTGTTACATTCTAGACACGACTAAATCAAAGAGCGGGTGCTACACTTCCACGACGACGCCGCCGGTTGGAACGTCGTTATCAGCGGTAATCGCTGTATGAGCTCAGTGCAGAGCTGCTGCCGTGAGCTAGCCAACAGGGCACGCTCACATGCAGGAAAATGCACTAAAAGCACATAATGGGCGGCCCGGCGATGTCAACAAAGCACGGAGAAACTCAGGTAGACGTTACTCCTCTATATCTTTACATAGCAAATAGTTGTTTGCTGCTATATTAATGCTCTGGATATCGAAATTTAGAACCTCTAACTCAGAGATGTGCTTCCTAGATTTCTCCCTGAGCTTTCAGCAGCATGTCATGGCCTTCATTAGCGCATCAGTTGTCCATTTGCTAAAGTAATGATTCTCAATCATTCATTAACTGTTAGAAATGCTCCACAGATATAGTTGTTGACAAATACATTGATAATCAGTTACAGCTAAGTTAAAGCGTGTTATGAGCCACTTATTCATTGTTTGTGTAGTTATTAATGTGAAATAGGCGGAGTTAAAGAGTAACCAGAGTATTAGTTATTTAGGATGTGATGGAGGACGTTACCAGGGTCAGTTTGAGCCCCTCCTCAGGGGTCCCTCTGAGGGGCCGGAGGGGCCACAGCTCCGGGTTCAGAGAGACGGCCCGATCCCGGTCTCACCCCTCAGAAATGGGCGTCGTCTGGATGAGCTCTGCTCCCAGAGTCAGACACCTAAACACAACACACAAATATCTCTATAAACACACCCTGACGCCTGTTAAACACTTACACTCTTTAATGATATCCGTAAACACACACACCAGAACACACACAGCACACCTCGCAGGCCTGCAGACACTGAAACACGCACACAAAGAGCCACGCAGAGCCACAATGAGGTGTATTTACACTCTGACGCATGTGTTCTGACCTGTGTTTGCATTAATGGGAAGGTGTTTGGCACCTTTTGATAAGGACAGTTAGTCGATCATTGCCATGTGGCTCAGCGGTAACCTCTGTAAAGATGACTGTCATGGAGGCGTTTAAAAAGAGATCTGACCTCTAGTGCCGGAACCAGGTGCCTTTTATCCCTTTTAAACAACGACAGTAGTGGAAAGAAACTAAGTGCATTTACACACGGACTGTACTCATTTTGAGGTACTTTTACTTCACTTGAGTATTTCAATTTGATGCTACTTTATACTTGTACTCTTCTACATTTATCTGACAGATGGAGTTACTTCTCTATTCTACTATTCAACAATATAAAGTAGTTAAACTATTCAGTAATCAGTAATAGTATTCCTATACTATGATATACTGTATGTGAGTGATAATGTACAGCGAACTGGTCATTGTTGTGAAATAAACCCTGCCCTGAAGGGGTTTATTTCACACATTTTTAAATTTTATTTGCACTAATTTTGAGGTACTTTTACTTCACTTGAGTATTTCAATTTGATGCTACTCTATACTTGTACTCTTCTACATTTATCTGACAGATGGAATTACTTTGCAGATTAAGATTTAACAAACAAAACACACAATCAATTTAGAAAATATGATACTACACAATAGATTAAACTATTCAACAGTATAATGTGCAGTAATCAGTAATAGTATTTCAATAATATGATGTACTGTATAATGATATAACTCTCTGGAAAGGACCGTTCTCCCAAACAAGTCGTTTTACTTTAATACTTTAAGTACATTTTGCTGTTAATACTTTTGTACTTTTACTTAAGTGAAATCTTGAAAGTAGGACTTTTACTTGTAACAGTACTTTTGCAGAGCGGTATTGCTACTTTTACTTAAGTACTCATATCTTTTAGTAGTAGGAGTACTTCTTCCAACACTGGTTTTCAATTAATGTCTTGTAAAGTAGCACTTCAATTTAATTACACACGTACTGTACTAATTTTGAGGTTCTTTTACTTCACTTGAGTATTTCAATTTGATGCTACTTTATACTTCTCTTCTGCATTTCAGAGTACTTCTTACTCCACGACAGTTATCTGATAGATGGAGTTACTTCTGTTTAAACAAAACACATGAATCAATTTAGAAACTATGATACTGTACTACAGATTAATGTATTCAACAGTATAAAGTAGATCAAATGTGCAGTAATCAGTAATAGTAATATGGGAACATTCTCCCCATCAAGTACTCTTACTTTAATACTTTAAGTACATTTTGCTGTTAATACTTTAGTGAAATCTTGAATGTAGGACTTTCTAACAGTACTTTTGCAGAGCGGTATTGCTACTTTTACTTAATTACTCATATCTTCTATGAGTACTTCCTCCACTCTGGTTTTCAATGAATGCTTTGTAACATTGAACTTAAAATGTGAGCTTTAATTTAATGTATTTTTATCTGTAAAAGCTCATATTTAATCAAGTGGTGGAAGAAGTATATTAAGACATTTTACTTCAGTAAAAGTAGCAATACTACAGTGAAAAAATACTTTGTTACAAGTAAGTCTTACTTAATTAAAAGTGCAAAAGTATTAGCATCAAAATATACTTTAAGTATCAAAAGTAGAAGTACTCATTATGCAGAATAGTATATATATATATTATATTATTGGATTGATGCATTAATGTGTACATCACTTTAATGTTGCAGCTGGTAAAGGTTGAGCTAATTTTAAGTACTTTATATACTGCTGGGTTTTCTATTAATAATCTGAATATGCAAAGTAACTAAAGCTGTCAAGTAAAAGGAGTGGAGTAAAAGTATAAAGGAAAATAAAATATAAATACTCAAGTAAAGTACAACTTCCTCATAAATGTACTTAGTTACATTCCAGCACTGATTTTATTTTTATTTTATCGCATGCAGCACATCTGTAAGACATTAAAGCACATGATAACCATACCACAATAAATAATAAAATACATTATAATCTACTATTTTGGGAAGTAACTAAGCTGTTATAAGTAACATAGTTACCACTAGAAACTACAGTATTCTTTTATTTACTAGCCGATGTGTGTTACGAGCCGTGGTGTTCTTATTAGTGTGCATTTTTATTGTTTTTATAAATAATAAAACATTGTTGGTGGATGAAAATCTTGCAGTTTAATGAAGTTTATTTGTAAAGCCAAATTTCACATACAATACAAAAAGATTTAAGTGTGGTTTGAGAAAGTTAAATTAAATTAGAAAATAAATAAATAAATACATAAAAAAGCAAGTTAAACATTATGTAGTGTTTTTAAATTTGATTCAAATTTAAGACCAACAGACGTTTTACCAGGTGAAAATGCAAATGTGTTATTATATTATTATTACAGTAAGTGGATATTAGATTATCTGGCGCCGTGCGTCTTTTTCTTGCAGACATTTAAAGGAGCTGAGCTGCAGGAGCTCACCCTGACTGGTGGAGCTGAACTTCACTCGGACCAGCATCTCTCCTCCGTCCGGCTCCACAGCGCCGCCCGCTGGACCCTCAGCCTGATGGACACACAGATACAAGAAGAAGATGAGCTCTCAGGCACCATCAAAAACAAAACAATCCCTCACACAACTAAGGAGACCTCATGTGCTCAATATTATACAAAAAAAAGTAGCTCTGTCAATCAATTAAAATCTTTAATCACAAATTTATCTGTTCAAAATGTACCTTAAAGGAAGATTTTTCAAGTATTTAATCCTCTTATCAACATGGGAGTGGACAAATATGCTGCTTTATGCAAATATATGTATATATTTATTATTGTAAATCAATTAATAACACAAAACTATGACAGATATTGTCCAGAAACCCTCACAGGTACTGCATTTAGCATAAAACAATATGCTCAAATCACAACATGGCAAACTGCAGCCCAACAGGCAACAACAGCTGTCAGTGTGTCAGTGTGCTGACTTGACTATGACTTGCCCCAAACTCAAAGCGGCAACGCCCTCAATTATGCCGAACTTTAAGCCCTAATATAATTTAAACCGGTGAGTTATATAAAAATGTACCCCCTGTACAGTTCATATGAACGAGGAAATTAGCTATAGAGACCAAAACTATTGTTTGTACCAGACTGTAAACATGTTTATATCTGCTGTAAAGTCGGGGGTTTTAACACAGGGGTCAATGGGGATTGACAGTCTCTAGTGGCCATTTGAAGAACTGCAGTTTGTGGAGGCTGTCGCTTGGTAAATAACTACTTGTGGTTTTACTATCCCTTTAATATTGAACCCTTTGGGTGTCAACAGAACCTTAAATGCTTTTCTCCTCATCTGTAGAACATCTGAACCTGTTTTACCTTCGGACAAAGTGGGTACCAGTTGAAGCACTGGGAGTCCTTGTCCTCAAATCTCCAGCCGTCCAGCGGGATGAGGACCTCGCCGAGAAAAGCCGTCCTCCTCAGGGACCCTGAATGCCACACAGCGGCCTGCAGTCTCTTTCCAAACAGCAGGTGGCGCTCTATGCGATACTGTCAAGAACAACATAAAGAACTTTGTTTAATTTGAACATGATACGACACAGATTGATTGTCACAACAAAAATGTATCTTTTTACCTTTAAGACTTCATTATAAACCGGATCGGTCGTGTTTTTCTTGACGGTCGTCTTCATTTTGCCGCTCTTTCCCGGCATCATGTAGAGTTTGACGTATCTACGACAAAGAAGTAACAGCATGATGAGGTTTGTGAAGGAGAATCACACAACTAAACGGGGTCATACTGAACATGATGCAGAGAGTTTTAATTATTATGCTTACGGGTGACACTTCTTCTTCTTGGCGTCTCCGTAGGTGAGATTTCTGCAGGCGCCGACAGTGACCTCCAGACAAGAGGTGTTGGTGTTGTAGGCCAGAGCCAGCTCCAGCTCTCCGGCTACGCTGATGCTCTCAAAGAGGCTGCAGTCGGTGCTGATGCTGCTACTGTTGCTGCCCTGAGGAGGTCACACGATTACATTATGTTTAAAGGGCAGAAAGACACTATCTGATGGATATTAACAGCAGTAGGGACTTTGTCTATGAGTGAGGATGCTGAAATGATCGCAACCTGAAATGACTTCTTTTTTTTAAAACTTTTTTACGACATATTATACTCTGACTTTTTAAAAGATTTTATGACATACTATACTCTGGCTTTTAATTGTTTTTAAAATTACATACTATATTACAACCTTTTTAACTTTTTTATGACATGCTATACTATGACTTTCTATTTTTTTATTATATTATGGCATGTTTTTTCTTTTTACTTTTTTTTGACATACTATGTTTTTTTAAATTTTTATTTTTTTGACATACTATAACTTTTTAAACCTTTTTATAACAAACTATACAATGTTTTTTTTATTATACTTTTCTTGACTTTGACTTTACTTTTAAAAAAAAAACTTTTTTATGATATACTATACAATTTTTCTTTTTTTTTTTAACTTTTTTTAACATACTATACTATTATATAACTTTAAGAAAATCTTTTTCATGACATACTATATAATGTTTAAAAAAAAACAAACTTTTTTTTTTTACTTTTTCACATCATACTTTACAATTTTTTTTATTTCTATTTTTTTGACATAATATATTATTACTTTTTTTTATTACTTTTTTTATAACATACTATAAATGTATTTTTTTTTTTTTTTTTTACTTTTTAATGACGCACTATACTACAATGTTTTTATTAGTGTGATAATTCAACCGTCACAGGATGTCGCTTGATTTTTTTTATTTTTGTTTTTTATCTTATCATCAGCTTCTACTTACTCTCTTTCCTCCCGAGTACTCAGAACCGAAGGAAGTTTCTTCTTCCGCCCCGGTGGAGGAGCCTTCATGGTCGCTGTCTTTGCTTTTCTTGAACAGGTTTGGAAGACTTGGGCCTTTAAAGAGCTGAAAAAAGGAGAATCATTCCTTTACTGATAGTTATTCCCTCTCAGCACCAGCAGGGACCAGTATAGGTCATGTATTACTTTAAGCTCCTTTAATGGCCTCGTTCATTGAACTCATCGGCCTGTTTGGATTGAGAAAAAAGTTTGCCTCAACTCAGTCTAAAGCAGATGAATCAGGTGAGGGATCTGGACTTGTTGGCCAGTAAATGTGGACATCTTTAAAGCCCTAGAGCTGAATGATCAGCAGCTGACTTACATGGCTAGATTTGTTGATGTCAGTTTCAGAGAAGCTCTTTTGGGTGCTGTAGCACGACCCCTTCCGGCTGTTGTTGACGCTCAGCAAGTCTCCTCGCACATCGTTCTGAGAAGTGGAAATTTCTGCATTGAGAAAAAAAGACATCAGACGTTTAAAACCTCAGAGAAAAGAAGTGAACATTTACTTCCAGAGAAACACAACAAAACATTATTTAGAGCAAGGTTTGTCCACTTCCTCTCCAAACGCTGCGTGCAATATGCTGTTGCTATCTTGGCCCATCATCTTATGCAACTTCTGCTGGTGCAGCAAGGTTGATGAGCTGCGACGGGTATTTATTTCAAGTACATTTCCTTTGTGGTTACTACAGCGCCTGCTTGTATATTCAGCTCATCAGATTATGTTGTGGTAACGTCCAGAGGAAGTGATGCTGCTAATTCTGAAAATATCTCACTTAATTGCGCACCGGTGATACCAGGAATTTGGTCTTGAGTAAAGAATTCCTCATAAAAGTTGACCACTTAACTGATAAAAAGAACATCTTTAGTGACGCATGAACTTACTTTTAATATGACTGGTGAAGGAAACCATTAGATTCTCCATAGATTTGGTGAAAGTTTTGGAGTTTTTCCAATCCTGCAGATCAAAAACATGACACGGCGCTCAGTTCGTACAGTTCATTTTACACTTTTTAACGTAAATAATGCTGTATATGTGTCAGTATTTTACCCCAGATCTGCTCAGGAACTGATCCGAGTAGGGTGGAGGAGTGGGAGGCACAATGGATATATAACTGTGAAAAACATCGAGAGAAAAAATATTATTATATATATTAAGTATTTCATTCAAACGTTGAAAATAAACAGGTTGAGATTCCTCGTACCTCAACACATTGTAGGACTGCAATATTTTCTCTCCAACCATCTCGTATTTGTCTGCAAACAAAACACAAATATAATGAATGAAACATGGCGCCACAAGCGTGAAAGCCACATGTTGACACACTGTCAAAGAGGACAGTTTATACAGTGACACTAAATATGACTTCCTGTGACTGTTTAAACAGCCTGTCGGTCATTAAATCCTCTCTTATGTGGCCAAATTAGCAATTATATATATATTATAAAGATTAAAAGACAAAAAGGGAGCATTTAAATATCCTTATTGGTCCAAGACCTCCACACAAACAATATAATATGTATGTGTAATACTTTACCGCTCTGTGAATACTGAATAATTCAGTAGCTTTTAAGCCCCAAACATACAGCTCAATCCGGCTCATCCATATTTTATCAATCAATGTAGTTAAACTGGATGATATCAAGGGAGTATCAATAATGAATAATGATGAATCTACAATAAGGAAACCGATTGTGAATACATGCAGTAATGTAAACAAACCTGTGGTTACTGGGAATTTCTTTGCCCTCTCCTCTAAGAACCACTCGCCAGACCTGAACTTCACCTCCCTGTGAACAAGAAAAACACACAATTACATTATTAGCACTCATATTATATTATTAAAATCTAGATAATAGACGCTTTAAAGAAAGTTTAAAGTTTAAAGTTTAAAGTTTAAAGTTTAAAGCGGTGAAACAAGAGTTGATATGAAATATCTCATTACAGTTTTAAGATGAAGTCAACTCGATACATACAGTCATTTTGTACTGAGTCAGATGTGTCTGTGCATTGAGGTGTGTGTGGCTCTCTACTGTACCTGTAGGCGTGGCAGACCGTGCACTTCCAGCTCGCCGCTCCCACGCGGCACTTGCTGCAGATGCGGTGGCTGCAGCCGTGGCAGACGGCCCCCGAGTTCCAGAACTTCCCCAGCGGCCTCTGGCAGCGGGCGCAGGTCCGCTCGCCGTACTGCCGGGCGAAGCTCTTTGCGCCTCTCCTCCGAAGCTCCTGGAGCTCATATTTCATCCTCCTGAGGTGAAGAAGATGGAGGGGATCACAAACATCACAAATAAATCTTCTGTCAGCATTAAAGTGTTACTTTCAGTTCATCTGCAAACATTTCTTTATGATTTGGTATCCAGAGGTCTAGAGCAGGTCTAGACCGTACTCTATAATCTAGAGACCCAACAAGAGATCCTCCATGAGCATCCATTCTTCTAATCCGGTCTAAACTAGTCTAGAAGTAACAAACTCATGGACTCATTTTTCTGCGTCGTTTTGAGGCGGGATGTGCCGGATTTTTGCGATGTTACGTAGATGAAAGAATGCAGTTCGTGAAGTTTGTTTTATGGGGGAGTTAAAGGACAAATCCTGATCAAAGATGACTAGAGTAACTCCTTACAGAATTTGTTTCGGAGGTGTTCTTGGGCTAAGTACAATAACTTCAGGAAATTGCAGGTCATCCAGGTTTTTATGTCTTTAAAGCTTCAGTATGCAGCCAGAACATTTTTTGGCATCATTGGGCAAAAATCCCATAATAACCTTTCAGCATATTGTAATTCAAGTGTTCGGAGAGAAAACTAGACTTCTGCAGCTCCTCATGGCTCTGTTTTCAGGCTTTAAAACAATCTAACTTTGGCCAATCACAGGCCATTTCATTGAGAGAGCGTTCCTATTGGCTGTGCTCCGACTGGTGGGTGGTGCTTGGCATTTCCTCAACTTGATCTTAACATGGCTAAAGCGTCACAAACGTTCTCATTTTACAGCTAAACCGTGCACTACTAGATGATTCTGAAAACATTTGAGGTGAGAAATAGGCATCACAGTAACAGAATATTGATTCATATTTGATCAGCGCTGCCTAGTTCGACCGTTTGATCGGAGTTCCCGAGTGATTGACAGCCGGCTCTCATGGATGGCAGATTCCAGATCAGCTCTGACTGCTTGTTTTCCTCCGCTCTGTGAAATCTTGCAGATGCCGTTAGGAGCACCGGAGGACACCGGTTAGTGTCGTCCGGCTTGATCGACAGATATAATTGGGTATCATCTGCATAACAATGAAAGTCTAAGGAGTGTTTTCTAATAACATTGCATTAAAGGAAGCAGAATTGGTCAAACCTAATTTGACTAATTTTGGCGTGCATAGAGGATTCATCGTTGCATAAAATATAGTGAAAGAAATAATAGGAACAAACATAAAGTAGCTTTAGGTAACAGGAAAAAATCTTATTTTTCTGACATAATGATTGCTTTCTGTTAACCTCATTTGTTGTCGGTCTCCTTTCAGCATCACTGAAACTTATGTCACACTATGAAAGTGGTCAAAATGACTCACCTTATCCTGTCCTCTTCAATGATTCGCAGCTGTTTGTCTCTCCGAAGAACCTCCAGGACTCGCTCTCTCTCCAAAGCTTGAAGTGAACTTAAATCCATATTTAAATACCAGTCTCCAGTTTGATCATCTGTATCACTCTGACTGGTCCTCTCTTCTCTCTTCTCTCTGTCTCGCTCTGCTTCACTGTCTTCTCTTTAAATGCCTGTCTGTCTCCTCCTCCTCTCCTCTTAATCCCTCCCCCTTCACTGGACCTCCTCCTCTTTAGTTCTCTGGAGCTGAAAAAAGAGTGAGATAGTAAAGGTTATTTTACTGTCCTGATTGTGATCTCAAATGGGAGTCCCCATCCACGTCAGAGCCGGGTATAGACCTCCTGAGCAGATAGTAAGAGGGTTTTCACTTGGATGAGTAAAATGTGGAAAAACCCTCTTTTAATATTCTTTTCTCTGAAGGCCAGAGAAGAACTATAAGTCTGCAATCTGATGACGCAAATATTAGTCAACTGAACCTCAGACCCTTTACAACACAGGATCTGATGAGATTTGAAACAAACTACTACATTAGGACAGTATTTGAATCCTGATGTTCTCAGCCTGCACATGTCGTCATCTTGCCCGTCCTATGTCAGCATCATTATTCAACTCCTCCTCTGGCAAACCACCACCACCACCTCCACCACCGCTGCTTCCTCAGCTGCAGGAAGAGCAGTGACGCTTCACTGATGGCAGAGCTGCAAAACAAACCAAATGCCAACCCTTGCATTATTGATGTCTGACGTGCGTCCGTGTTCTAGTTTCTGTTTTCTTTTCTTTTTTTTTTGCAGGTCACTAGACTTCAAATCTTTTTCAAACGGCTAAATATGAATTTCAAAAATAAAGTCATCACCATGAAGTTTAACATTTTGTAAATAAAGATTAGAGGTCTGTTTTTGTAAAATGGAAATACAGACTTAAATGCTTTATTTTAGAGGTAGAGTGCAATATTATGGGAAAAAAGGTAATTTTCTTTCTTGTCTATCGGGTTAGATGAGAAAATTGATACCAAAATTGATTAGCATAAAGACTGTAAGCAGAGGGAAACAGCTAGCCTGGCTCTGTCCGAAGGTTTGGTACCGTCGGTGAGCGTCTGTCGGCATAATTTTGCGGTGTGTCCTGCATCATCGGCTCTAGTCTGCCCGTGTCTGAGGTTTTTCGGACGATTCAGCATGTTGAATCGGCGGCGGAGCTCGTCTGTGAGAGAAATCACTCTGATTGGCTGTTCAGCTTAAACGAATCAGTGCACGAGAAAAGAAACGGACGTGAGGAAAGCAAGCCAACGAGTAAAGTCAAGAGGAAAAACACAGGCTTTTCTCATTTTTTATCTTCATCTGATCGTTCCAATACACGGATATTTTCATAGCGACATGGCCATGTGGAATGAAGCTAAGTGGCGAGTGAGAGTGGTGTGAAAACGGTTGGCAAACGCCGCTTTGTTTCATGTACGTATCACAACAACGGCTTGTATATCCGCCATCCTGGCTGTAGTCTTTGCGGTGTGTTCGAGTGCAACTTGACGGCCAAAACAAAGGCGACGTGACTCAACAGGCGGCCTTCATCGCCGCTGGTCCTCTGATGTCGGGTTGGTTTATCCGGGGCTTAAAGCTCACTAATTAACACGTTATATCTTGTTTGTTTAATCCGTACAAAAACCGAAGTGTAAAAAAGACTTGTCGTTGTTTTATTTCTATTTCTTGGCCGGGTGCAGTGACTTTTTAGAGTCTATCGGAATAACATAAACAAGATAAAACATGTTAATTTGTTAGCTTTAAGGTGTTTTCAGACAGAATGCAAAAGGAAATCGTTCACCTTCCTTGCTAGAAACTAGCTCTGACGACTGAGCATGTTTTATCTCGTTAGTGTTATTCTGATAAGAATCCAAAAAGTCACTGCACCCGGCCAAGAAATAGAAATAAAACCAAGACAAGTTTTTTTTTACACTTCGGCTTTTGTACAGATTAAACAAACATATAATTAAGATATAATGTGTTAATTAGTGAGCTTTAGAGGTGCAGGCAGTCAGATTGCTACCTTTAGACGGAGCCAGGCTAGCTGTTTCCCCCTGCTTCCAGTCTTTATGCTAAGCTAAGCTACCTTACCTATGAGAGTGGTATCAATATTTTCATCTACCTCTCGGCAAGAAAGCAAATTTCCCAAAATGTCAAACTATTCCTTTAAGCTGTCATTTATCTCTATAGAGGGTCTCATTTTCTTTCCTCTTCAGGAGCAGACGAATGAGGCATGGGGAGTAGAGAGGAAGAGGCCTGCTGAATAGCTGGATGCCAGCCTGTGTTGATAGATAAGAGCCTGTCCTTGTTACTATCCAGAGCTGCCAGGAGGCCGGAGAAAACAATCAGCGTCAGCTGTAATTACGGCTTTGTGTCTCACAGAGGGACACAGCTGTTATCTGTCCTCTACTGACGTGCTCCGCGCCGGAAGGGATTCTCTCAAGTTGCAAAAATAAATGAGGCAAGATGTGAATTATGCTACTAGGAAGGTTGTGATGCAGCGGGGTGTTTCATCATGATTCCTCAATTGAAGAAACAATACTGTAGCTCTCAGTTTGACAGTTTGATAGGAGGTTTTTACTCGTTTAGAAAATGATCATCATCACGTCAGTGCGAGTCATTTCACACCCTGCTCTACTATGCAACGGACCATAATGACACAGGCTGTCATTCAGGCCGTGGTTCAGTGGTGACTGTGAGTTAACATCCGAGAAGAGAGGGTGAGAGCTCGTATCGGCCCACCACAGCAGTGACAGTAAAGGACACCTGACTGATTACACCGGGGCCCAAATACGGAGTCTGAAATTCGTGAGAAAGAAACCAGTCACGGGGTCTCAGATACATTTCCCACCCAGGGCGCAGTTTCCTGGAAGACCTGTGCGAGCGACTGCATACCTCGAGGCAGCTCTGGCAGCACGTCTGCACTCACAGCCAGACTCATCATCACCACAAATTCCAAATAAAAACACCAGCGACTGTCACGGTCACGCTCGCACGCCACGAGGGTTCCTCTTCCAAAACCTGACGAGGTCACACAAACCGCTGCTATGAGCTGAAAGCATCTCAAAATACCTTGAATGAATTCATCTGCATGGTGTTGACATCTTGCGTATTTCTAAAACCATGCAGTGGGTTTCCAAATAGATTTCGACAGCTCGTCTGTGCCGTTCTTTACGGTCACCAAAATTTCACATTGGCTAAAAATAAGCACAGCAAAGTGGGAGTAACATGGAAACTCACTGGTGACAAAAACATGTTTAATCTTAACTGTTGTGCTCTGAGAGAGGTATGCAGCGCCCCGACATTCATACCAGACTTGGTAGTAAAAAAAGAAAAATAATAAAGTGTTACACACTTTCAAAGGCTGTAGCAGGTTCAGTTTTAGAGCTAGAGTGAAGGTACGGATATCATAGAAACTAAAAATCCTTAGAAAATCCATTGGTGCCATGTCACGTAAAGTTGTCGGGAAGGCAAATAAAAAAATAACACCACAAAGTTACGCTAAATTTTGGCGAGGAAAAACTGTCATGACCATTTTCAAAGGGGTCCCTTGACCTCTGACCTCCAGATATGTGAATGAAAATGGGTTCTATGGGTACCCACGAGTCTCCCCTTTACAGACATGCCCACTTTATGATAATCACATTTTTTTTGAATGTAGTACAAATGGTGGCTAAAACAGTGTATTTGAATATTTCTGCATACTGGAGTCCTGGAATTACATAAATTGTGCATCACTGTAAAGATGAGACTCTTGTGGATCCAATGAGTCCAACTGTATTCATGTGTGATGATGTTAGTCCCCATAGTAGCCATTTCATTGTAGGGTGACCAATTTTTTAAACTTGACCTCACTGTATAAAATGACCTGTGGTGACCTCTAGGATAATCACAGCCTCATGAAACTTTACAACCACAAACTAGAGACCTAGAGCATTCAGAGGATGGATGGCTTTCCTAGCTGGATTGACAATAAGGGGGTTTCTGAGCAGTTTCCAGAACAGAAGTGCTCGCCATCCAATCGCCGAAAAATGCAATTCTTGCAGAAATCTCCAAATGTCAAAAGTTTTTTATACCAAATCACAGCATGGCTTTTTCTATGGTGTTCCTCAAGGTCTTGGACACACAGTGCTGGGCTGTTGCTGAGCTCAAATTAATCTTTAGGTTCCAAGCTTTCAGATGATGTACACCACTTCTATGTGACATCTACTGTTGACCTGCTATCTCCCCCTAAAGACCCCCCTAAAAAAAGACAGAAACAGGTCTATTGTGGGTCTCAGAGGGCTAAAGATTGATTTCTACATCTGCATTTGTCAACATGTGACACAAGAATGCAGACTGTCAATACACCTCACGCAGCCAGCACATCAAGAGAGAAGCAAACAACACTAAACTGTACAGAGAGCAGGAAACTTCCACTTATACAGTGCAATCACAGACTTACAGTAATAAACAGTGTGGATTTTTCTTTTGACTATGATGAAAACGTGAGCTGTGATTACAAAACACTTACTCAACACCACCTCTTTGTTGCTAAATCTCAACTGACACATCACTTTGGCTACAACAACTTCATAATGAAAGCAAGAAAGCTGCTCAGGTTTGAGATATGATAACTAGGTCGCTGCAGAGTTAAAGTGGTGCAGAGCAGAAAGGTGCAAGATCTTACCTTGAGGCTCGCTGCACTGACAGAGTGGTCAGCCGGAGGAAGTGGCAGATTTTATACACGGAGGGAACCGTACAGTGCCGTTTCCTTCCTTTCTCAGTGCATGCACACTGCTGCAATCTGGGGAGGGCAAACACAGCAACTGCTAGTTGGTTATGTCTCACATTTTGTTTTCACACTGTACAGAAAGTGTTGCTGTGCAGCACTGATGTCGAGGTGTAATGGGTTAGGAATGAAGAATACAAGTAACGAGGTCAGTGTAGAAGAGTTTTTATATGAAATTGTGTATTTGACCGTTTCTGACAATACAAAAAAAAAAAAAAAGAAAGCTGGAACACATGATGGAAATGATTAAATCTGTTGAACTTCTTTTCTTATTTCCTGCAAACTACCGAACACAAATTGTGTTGATCCCAGAAATAACTTCAGCTGCACATACACACACACACACACGCATGCACGCACTACTGAGCACAGACAGCCTCCCCTTATCTCCAGCTTGAACAAAATACTGAAGTTCAGCTGCAGTTTTTCAATCAACAGCTGCTCCTGACAAGTTCTGCTTCACCTGCAGTGTCACTAAAAGAAAAACGACCATGAATAGACGCAAAAATGACCAGAAAAAGATGTAAATGTCTACAAACAGACATAAAATTACTATAAAGACAGGCAAATAGATCAGGAGATGCGAAGCACCTCTAAGAGACGCCAAACAACAGTAAAGACGTGCAAAATGACTAAAGAAAGAGATCCAAAACGATCATGAAGAGGTGCAAAATGACCCGGATAAGATTCAAATGGCTACAAAGAGACAGAAATCTACTAAAAAAGAGATGCAAATTGACAAGGAAATAAAAAACGACTACAAAAATATGTAAAACAACCTCATAATGATTACAAAGAGACAAAAAATGACAACAAAAAGGCGCAAAAGAACTTCTAAGAGAAAACAAGCACAGAAAGATACATAACAAGTATAAAACAAGCCACATTATTTTGCCTCTAGAGATGCAAAACGACCATGAAGGGATGCAAAATTAACAGAAAAAGACATAAATGGTTAAAAAGAGACAGAAAACTACTACAAAGAGATATAAAATGACAACAAAGAGATGCATGACCACAGAGACATAAAACAACCACAAAACGACTACAAAGAGACAAAGAATGACTACGAACAGATGCAAATTGAAAAGAGGATGCAAAGCGCCTCCAGAGAGACAAAACAACAATAAAAGAGATGCAAAATGACCAGAAAGACATAAAACAACTACAAAATGACTAGAAAGAGACAAAACTGACAATAAAAAGAAACAAAAGAACTTCTAAAAGAAAACAATCACAGAAAGATGCATAACAAGTATAAAACGAGCCACATTCTTTAACCTGTAGAGATGCAAAACGACCATGAAGAGATGCAAAATAACAGAAAAATATATAAATGGCTACAAAGAGACAGACGACTACAACCAACAGATGCAAAATGACAACAAACAGATGCAAAATGGATCACAAAGAGACGTAAAACAACCACAAAACGACTAAAAAAAGACACAAAATGTTTCCGAAGAACTTCAAAGAGAAAACAACCACGGAAAGATTCAAAATGACTATAAAATGAGTCACATTATTTTGCCTTTTGAGACACAAAACGACCACAAAGAGAAGCAAAATGACAGAAAAGGGTGTAAATGGCTACAAAGAGACAGAAAAGTACAACAAACTGATGCAAAATGTACCACAAAAAGGTGTAAAACAACCTCAAAACGACTACAAAGAGACATAAAATGACAACAAAAAGGCGCCTAAGAACTTCAAAGAGAAAACAACCACAGAAAGACACAGAATGACTATAAAACAAGTCACATTCTTTTGCCTTTTGAGACACAAAACGAACACAGAGGTGTAAAATGTCAGAAAAAATATTTAAATGGGTACAAAGAGACAGAAAACTACAACAAACGGATGCAAAATGTACCACAAAAGGATGTAAAACAACCTCAAAACGACTACAAAGAGACACAAAATGACAACAAAAAGGCGCCAAAGAACTTCAAAGAGAACCAGAGACGCTGTTCGTAGTCATTGTGTCTCTTTCAGTCTGGGTGTCTTGCTCCTATGCAGGAGAGGTGGGAGGCCTTTGACATGTCTGTGCTCAGGGGCAAACTGTCTCATAATCCATCCATTCATACAGTAAACACACACAAATTGATCCAAAATGGCATTAAACAAACCAAAAAGTTACAAACTACTAAAACAACATTGGTGCCGTATAAAGAAAATACAAAAATAACAACCATGAACAAACGATGACAAACATCTGGCAGCTGAAACATCTGGCAGGTGAAACTTCTGTTTGCTTTCTTAAATTCTCATGTCGGGTGTTTTTCTCTCCAGATGTGTGGCAGCAGACACAACTGTTTCCAGATTGTCATGTGTTTCTTGAAGTGCACCCCCACTCCCCCCTTGGCAATA
Organism: Sebastes umbrosus; assembly: GCF_015220745.1. Taxonomy (NCBI): domain Eukaryota; kingdom Metazoa; phylum Chordata; class Actinopteri; order Perciformes; family Sebastidae; genus Sebastes; species Sebastes umbrosus. The sequence continues at coordinate 4,313,376 of NC_051286.1, forward strand.
AAAGCAACTGTAGTAAAAATAGATTCTTTCATTTCCCTTTTTATTTCGTTCCCATCGGAGGAAATGCTTTGGAGCCACTCAGCAGATGTGACGGCGTCTTTGGTTCAGAGCTGCGGAGCCTCTTTTATAAAAATGCCCTCTTTTCTTTATAAAATCATTTACAACAAAACATCATCAAAAACAAATATACAGCTAGCACACATTGACTAATTATTCTTTTTTTTGGTAATCAGACATCAGACAAAAAAACTTGGATGGAACTTAACGTTGGGATCGATTGTGTTTGAACACAGGGAGCGTTTCTAACTGTGCGGACTGAGGCCTGCTGTGCAGACCACTATGGCTTCCTTTGGAAATTAAAGCTTCATTCCATAATGTCTCTGATTTTAAGCAGTCTGTATTAACGTCTTGAGCTGTAGCGTCTCTTCCACCGATAACCTGTCGTGGTAGAAGCTGAGTCCGGCCAGGAGCTCGATGTCTCGGACTCGCGCCGTGTGCAACTGCAGCCAATCTTCCACCCACGCCAAGTCCAACCCGTCCTGAAGAGGAAGTAGAAAGAAGAGAAAATGATGTGTTTGATCATTTTTTCCACTGAAGGATCTGTCAGCAGGTTTCCACTGACGTGTAGAGACGAGTAGGAGAGGAGTCATTGGTGTTACTCACAGCACAGCTCTCAGTGTGGTCAGGTCTGTGGGGCAGGATGAAGGACTTGGCCTGCAGGGGACCCTCGCAGCTAACGGGGCTGAAGGCCGAGTTCCCACAGCTGGTCAGGATCATGTAGAAATGTGTCGGGATGGGAGCCTCATGCCTGGAGAAACATGAGGTCACAGGGTTTAAGAAACTGCTGCCTCCTTTACAGAAAGCTCTCATTTAATGTGTGCTTAGTTTTAAAGACCTAAGCCGAGGTGGACCTGGACTCCAGGTCTCAAACACATTACATGCAGGTTATGTTAAAGCCCCTACCAAACACTAGGAGACTTTGAAAAGACTTTTAAAAAGACTAGAGTCTGATACCCTCTCACATGTAAAGACGATGTGTCATAAGTCAGAGTTTTTAGTCTAGACTATAAGATTTTGCAAAGAATAGGGATCTTGCAGGGTCACTATTTGCAAGACTACAACTGAATTCCCTTTGAGATCACTTCCCATCCTGCTACTGGTGGAAATTTACAAGAAGAAAAAGCAGTGATTCCTCCTTCTCCACTCTGTCGTGGTACAAATTAACCTCGCACGGCAGCTGGATTCTCGCAATGTGATGAGCTACTGGCAGCTACAGGCGTGGATTAGGTGTGCAGACCCGGTGAGACCATAGTATGAGACGACACGGAGATGTGACTCGTTCGCAGATTTGATTTGATTCGCAGTGACGAAACGACTCACCAACTGTCATCACATTCTGAGTCAACTGTTGCTAAAGAAAGTTGCGTGTTCATGTAGGAGCTCATCGCTCACAATAACAAGATGATTGAGAGTGTGAGATCGATCAGTGTGGGGGGTGTAACAGCAGTATAAATGGGGCGGCTTTGGTTAAGGAGGTGGAGCGCGTCGTGTTTTAATCACAAGGTTGGAGGTTTGATGCTCCCGTCCAGATGTGTCCTTGAAGGCGACACCAAACCCCAAGTTGCTCCCGAAGGACAGGCCAGCGCCTTGCATGGTGTATGAATAAGTGTGTGAATATAAATGCATACCATTTACCATTCAAATACTTTAATTTAAATATAACTGCGTTAATTCATTATGAAAGTAAAAACATTGGGAAGCACGGTGCCCTATTATTCAAAAGGTTCCTGCTCTCTGGAAAAGCTCTGTAATTATTCCTGTCTCTAAGAAAGCCCATCCAACTGAGAACAATGTTTTAGATCAGTTGCTCTTCCATCAGTTGTGATGACATTCCTTAAGAAGTGTGTGGTATCTATGTTGAAAGCGGACACGAACGACAAATTAGACCCCTTACAGTTAGCGTGCAGACGGGGACGCAGTACGGAAGATGGTTTTAAAACATCTTGAGGACAGAAGAGCTTCTGCTCGGCTGCTTTTCATTGATTTGAGATCTGCTTTCAACACTCTTCAACCGTACCTTGAATGCCAAATATTCACTGTTTCAAGCTTCTCAGATGGGAGGATTTGATGATAGGAAACTGAATATATAAACATTTCTTTATATCAATTACTCGAGAAATGAATAGGAAGATTAATGCTCACGTAACTAATTGTTGGGTGCAGCCCTAATCAATCGCCTGTGCCGTTGACTTACCCTGAAACTGCCATGAGAGCATCAACGTTTCCATCAAAGTCTTCATCGAATATCGGGCCGCTCATGACGTTGACTCCGTTCAGCTGTTGTGAATATTTTGGAAGCAGGACATCATGGACGTGGGTCCAAACATCTGCAGTTCAGGAAAACACACACAAGAACTTCTTAGTTCTCCAAAGATACAATACAACTGATGATACTGTAGTCTAAAGAGAGAAGCCGGTGATTACAAGTTCAAATTGAAAGGAATAATCCGCCTACAGCACCTGTAAGGTTCACTAATTAATAAGATTCATCTTGTTTGTTCAATCTGTAAAAAAGAGATATAAAGCGTTAACTAACTAGTGAGCTTTAGAGGTGCTGGCAGGTGGATTTTGGTGACCTTTGGACAAAGCCAGGCTAGCTGTTTCCCTCTATTTCCAGTCTTTATGCTAAGCTAAGCTAACCGCCTGCAAACAGTCTCCTGGCCGTAGCTTTATATTTAATATTCAGACATTAGAGAGTGCTATTAATCTTATTAAACTCTCAGGAAGAAAGCGAATAAGCTTATTTTCCAAAATGTAATTCATTTAAAGTGCACTGTATGCAAAGCAGTGTCCAACACTGTTATTTATGTGTTGACTGAATTGTATTGTTTGTTTTTATTGGATCATGTTTAGTTGTTTTATATATTGTCATATTTAAGTCAATAAACTAACTCATCCATAGAGGTAGACACAGTGACGTGCAGACACAGTGACGTGCCACCAGAGGGCAGCATCTGTTAGCTGATTAATATAGAGGCTTCCAACATACACAAACAACACCACTAACCTTCCAATGGGACCTCACTCTGGTGAGAGAGAGTTTCCATGTGTAGTGTGGGTGGCCCCAGTGGAAAACTGGAAACCCGGCCAGAGCCGTGTTGTTTGGAAACTCTCAACTTTTCATTACATCAATAATCTCCCAACGCAATCAACAAGTTTCAACACAAGCAGGGCTCATCCGTGCAGCCGAGCACGCCGCAGCGTCACTACACCAAATCTTTCATATGACACATGAGATTTTGTAATGCTGAGTCGTGCTGAGAGTGCAGGTACAGACTTATTCATCAGCAGGATTAAGCAACACATCTGGATGAGCGAAAGAACACGAAGGCACATTCATCCCGTTCTACTTCACATGACATAAATCATTTACAACTCAAAGAATGATTTCATGTGTCGTCCCATCTACTGTTTTTTAGAGCACAGCCTGGTGAATCACCTTAAAAGTGACTCTTATTGTGAAGAAAGCAGCAGTGCCTACAGTAAAATGGCAGGAGGATTAACTATGGAAAGTTCCTCTAACTAAACCTTTAATTGTGCTTTACAGAACGAGTTTAACTAAATTAAAGTACAGTAGTCCCGTATAATCACAGCTTAGATCTTTGGACTACTGTTATGTGTATTTAAAAACCAAAAGTATAGCTTGTTTTTAGAATAAAAGTATAATATTGAGCAATAGAAATGGCTCACGAGAACGGACAGACCACAATACCTGCTCTCTGATCCAGAGTATCTCTTTAATTCACTAGTTAATTCAATTGTTCAGCTTTTATTCAGTTGGCAAATGAACCCTTCTGACCACTTTGAACTTTAACTTTTACATTTCCAGCTTTGGGTGCAGCTAGAAAACCGGGAGCCGATACATATTTGGAAGACTGACTCACCTTTAAATGCAGGGAACATCGGTGCCATGTTGCTCGTGATTAGAGAGTCCGACTCGGGTCCGTTGGCACTCAGATCTAAAGAGAGAAAATGAGCAGTGAGGAAAAATTTGATGTGTTTGCAGTTTTGGATTCAAAACATTAACTGCATGTTATGAAAGTCTGATGTGTCTGCTGTGAAAAGAAGGAATAAAGTACTAACTGCACATGTTGGTGGAGCTAAATACTAAGAGGTAAAGTTATTTATTAGGGCTGTCAAAGTTAACGCAATAATAACGCCACTAATTTCTTAAACGCATTAAAGCAACTTGTGATTTTTAGGTTGTATCGGGCTCAGTTTTAAAGATAGAGTGAAGATACTGGTATCATATAAAACTAAAAACCTGATGAATCCATCGGTACCAACCATGTCATACTAGGAGGATAAATAACGCTGCAAACTTGCTCAAAATTTTGGCAAGGGAAAAACCGGCATGGCCATTTTCAAAGGCGTCCCTTGACCTCTGACCTCCAGATCAGTGAATGTAAATGGGTTCTCTGGGTACCCACGAGTCTCCCCTTTACAGACATGCCCACTTTATGATAATCACATGCAGTTTGGGGCAAGTCATAGTCAAGTCAGCACACTGACACACTGACAGCTGTTGTTGTCTGTTGGGCTGCAGTTTGCCATGTTATGATTGGAGCATATTGTTTTATGCTAAATGCAGTACCTGTGAGGGTTTCCAAACAATCAATATCTGTCATTGTTTTGTGTTGTTAATTGATTTCCAATAATAAATATATACATACATTTGCATGAAGCAGCATATTTGTCCACTCCATTGTTTAGAAGAGGATTAAATACTTGATAAATCTCCCTTTAAGGTACATTTTGAACAGATACATTTGTTTTTTAAATATTTTAATCGATTGACAGTCTTATTATCCATAGCTGCAACTAACCTTATTTTCATTATTGATTATTATTATTATTATTATATTATTATTATTTTATAAATGTGCCTATTTTTTCAATTAATCTATTCATAATTTAGTTTAACAATGTCAGAAAATATTGAAAAATGAAATCACATTTTCCTCAGTAATATCACCAAATATCTTGTTTTTACAGTCCAAACCCCCCGAAGACATTCAATTAACAGTGATGTAAGACTAAGAAAATATGCAAATCGTCATATTAGAGAAGCTTGAACAAGAAAAAAATGCGGCATCTTTGCTTTAAAAATGACTTAAATGATAAATCAGTTGTCGAAATTGTTTCAGGTGATCGACCAATCAACTAATCGTCACAGCTCTTGAGCACAAATCACAGTCTGGTGTCACTTTCGACCACTAAGAGGAAAGTAAAACGTCTAATTTTGGTGAGAACTTTCTGGCAGCTGTTGAGGAGCTTTCTCTTCTCTCTTTCAGTCTGTCACTTCCTTTTGTGGAGCCACCTGCAACCTGAATTTCATTAGAAGTACAGTGAATCTACAGCGTCTAGATTAGCAGCGCCTTTTTACTGTTGCAAACCAAAAGCATGCGTGCATTTTTACATGAGAATGTGGCTCTGAAACACGTCAACTTGAATTCAACACCCGGCTGGGGACGGCGTGCTATGACCCCCTCCACCACATACAGTACACACACACTCACTCGCTAACTGACACACTCACTGGGGGGATGCAGCAGGCCAAAGGACAGAGCGGGGTCGTTTCTGTAGCGCAGACACAGCTGGCTGGAGGCCGGTGGGATGCGGACGTCAGCACGAACACACTCCTCCGACGCTGGGCTCAGGGGTCGGACGCCGGTCTGAGAGGGAGGATCAGTCAGTGGTGGACAGTGTGGAGAGAGAGAGTTGTGTAAGATCACTTGGCTTTGTTTTGCTTCGCCCGTGTATACGGGTCAGTGAGCGCATTGCTCTGTTTCTGTTTGGAGAGCTCTCTAATTATAATAATCTCAGCTCACTCATCTCCCCTGTCATAGAAGAATAGATAGATTTTCTTAAAATAAAATGTGCTATTTCTGAATTTTCTTTATTTTAGGGCTCATAATTTCCAAATAATTTCCAAGAACTTTCCCGGCAAGGACGAAAGAAATTTGGTGCTAATTGTAGGGAAAACATAGACGTTGTTCAATTTGTAAACTTCCAGTTAATTAATTCTATTTAATTGCGAGCGTAACGTAGAGAGTCTTTAACTCAGTGAATAGCAGGTCAGCTGAACTACTTATGGTACATGTCCACAGCCTCCGTCCTTTCCACGCTTCCCATTCATTGTCTATGTAAGCAGCCGTGCAATGCATTCTGGCAGCGTGGCGGCGCGATTTGAGAAACGGGATGTCACGTTGGCCGCTCCTCATTTGCATTAAGTTAATGTCTAGGCTACTTTATGCAAATCACGGGTGTGCAACTCGGCACCTATGGAGACCCCCGAGAAACTTTTAAACTAACCGTTGTCGATCCAAAATAAACACAGATTCAGAAATTGCGTGGCTTATTTCTCACATAAAATGTTTTCAGAAACACATTTTTGTGATATAAGAGAAGAAAGTTTCCAAACGAGCCGCCGTGTTGGTTCTGGTTTGGAAGCTGGGAACAAAAGCCCACAAGTCTTGGTCTTGTCTCGATACACTTGGAAATGAACTTTTTTATCCACCTGTCACTGTGGCTGGTGGATTCCAAAATCAGCCACTCAATACTAGACTACCATTGTTTTTTTGGCTGGTGAGTGAAGACAATCTAGCAGCAACTTGCATATTTTACCAGCATTTGGCTGGAGGCTGGTGCTAATTTCCAACCCTGATCATGACTTTGTCTCAACCCATCAAAGTCCTGATGTTGTCTCGGTCTCGATACACTCTGGTCGATTTAGGTGGTCTTGACTACAACTCTGCTCTGGACCAAAGTGGTGGACCAATATCACCATCAATAAGAGTCACGCTGCTAGCATGGCTAAAAATGTAAAATTTGTTAACAGGCAAGCATACAATTCTAAATCAATGGTGAATAAATCGATATCCAGTGACTAATTCATATTTACGTGTGTTTAAATGAAGCTTTTCTTTCAAGGACATTCCCATTCCCCCTATAGATAGCGCTAGTTTATATAGATCTTTACAGGAAACGTGAAAATATTAGGAAATGATTGGCCGGTATTGTCTCTTATCACAGGCAGAAAGATATAGCATGAAAAACTGTGCATATTTCAAACATCCTGGATGCACAAGAATAGAAATGTAGCATGGCCTTCAACGCTTTTCAGTGATGGATTGATTTTCTAGTGGGCAAACTAGCTTGAAGCTAGCTTCATATGGAGCTGTTAACTTTGACAAGCTGTGAAATTGAAGTTTTCCGTGGGCGTACAAGTGGGTTGAGCATAATACACATGAAAAAAAAACAATCGAAACCACGATTCTTCCAAGCCAAAGTGAACACAGAGGATACGGGACAACCATATTTAGCTTGTATTTGATTAAAGCCTGAATGAAAACAAATCCTCACTAGCTCCATCATTCAGACAGAATAGCACAACAGTGTAAGCTCTCCCGGGAATGTAACACTCTGCCTGAAGTCATGATTTACACTAAACCTCAACCGCATAATGAGAAAGACAAGAAGTGTTTGAGCCAACATGAGCACAGAAGATGAGTAACAGCTGCTTAGAGATGGGATTCACATACTAAACAACCTCTTACAATCTCCTGCCATACCCTGACCACAGAAGAAATACAGCCGGGACAACTCAACCGTGCAGGCTATGTTTAGAGATGAAAGACGGCTCCAAGCAGCGGACTCACCAGAGGCTGGATGGTGTACGACACCCACAGGGGCATGAGGCGGTCTCTGCTGTATCCGCTGAGGTAGCTGGACTGGTGGAGAAGACAAAACTTGGCGTCTGGTTGGACGACTCGAGGGGTGCCAAAGGGATGGTGGAGGCGACGTAAGCTGGCTTTAACAGCTAAAGAAGGGAAAATGTATAAACGTCACACAAAGTTTTCTCCAGAGAAATGTAAAGAAAAATAAAAAGATACTCACTGGAGTTAGTTGAGATGAGATCTCTGTTCATATCTGCCTCCTGAAAAAGAAATTCCTGTTAGTATGATTGTGTTAAATGCATTAAAATCAACACTTTCACCATTCAGTGTATAAAGCCTGTGAAGTTTCAAAGTATCTGCACTGGTGTCAAGTGGATTTTTACACATTATAGAACAGAAAAGATCTGATTCTGACTTTTTGTCAGTTTGAGGATAACTGTACTTTTACTTTCTGATCAACTGGTAATTTGACTTCTAACTTTATTACTTTATTAGTACAAGGTGTACCTAATAAAGTGGCCGGAGCTAGTACCGGGTGTTCTTCTGCTGCTGTAGCCCATCTGCTTCAAGGTTGGACGCGTTGTGCGTTCAGAGATGGTATTCTGCATACCTTGGTTGTAACGAGTGGTTATTTGAGTTACTGTTGCCTTTCTATCATCTCCAACCACTCTGCCCATTCTCCTCTGACCTCTGACATCAACAAGGCATTTTCGTCCACACAACTGCCGCTCACTAGATATTTTCTCTTGTTCGGACCATTCTCTGTAAACCCTAGAGATGGTTGTGCGTGAAAATCCCAGTAGATCAGCAGTTTTTGAAATACTCAGACCAGCCCGTCTGGCACCAACAACCATGCCACGTTCAAAGTCACTTAAATCCCCTTTCTTCCCCATTCTGATGCTCGGTTTGAACTTCAGCAAGTTTTCTTCACCACGTCTAGATGCCTAAATGCATTGAGTTACTGCCATGTGATTGGCTGATTAGCTATTTGTGTTAACAAGCAATTGAACAGGTGTGCCTAATAAAGTGGCCGGTGAGTGAATAGCCGCAGCTCAACTCATTCTGTACAACGTGAATGTGGTCTTTGCGGATTTGCGGTAAGAAAGCTCAGAAAAACAACCTCATTCCAAAAGGAAAAGTCCATTTTTTCGCTGCGTAATATCCACATTCTGTGTGAAAGAATTCATGACAAAAACAACAGTTCGCAAAAATATATTGACGTGCGAATAAATCGTAGTAAAAAATGTGAAGGCCTTAAGTTTCAGCATGTTTGCTAACACTAAACGCAAAATCCAGCTGAGGCTGATGGGAATGTCATTAGTTTTGCAGGTATTTAGTCATAAAGATGTTGACCTGATGAGGCACTAATTGAAAACTAACATCCTTATGATTCATCCTGAAGGGATCATGAATGTTTGTGCACAAATTTCTGACAAACGATCCAAAAGTGGTCGAGACATTTTACTCAAAACTACAAATGCCAACCTCAAGGTGGTGCTAAAGGAAAAGTCTACTGGTAGAAGTTGAGATATTTACACTGGATAAGTGAAAACTTTGACTTGCTGGAGGCGGTAGAGGAAAAGCATGGAGATCATCAAAGTAAGTGGTATTTATCCTCTGGGGAACATGAACGTCTGCACCAAATTTCATGGTAATCCATCCAGTAGTCGTTGAGATATTTCAGTCGGGACCAAAGTGGTGGACTCACCGACAGACAGACAAACACTACCATGACCTCAGTAACTTGTTGGCACATACCGCTGTCTTATTCTGGGATGTACAGGAGCACTGCAGGTCGTCAGCGCGGACGGGGTCACTGGCCTCACAGGGGGTGTCATGGGAGAGCTGCGCTGGGTGAACTGGCAGGTGGAGGGGACGCTTCAGGAGGTGGTTCAGACTGCCGTGAGTCCCGTTGTTCGGAGCGGGACGAATACTTAGGAGATCTGGAGGACGAAGAGAAGAGTGTGTTATCACAAACACTGGACGGTGTGAAAACAGCATGGCAGCATTCAACATTTTAACAACCTTTAATTCATTAATCATTACTGACAGTTATAATAACATCTTATTCCATGGGGTAATCATACAGTAGAGATTCAGGATTTGTCTGCTCTGAGGTTGTCATAATTAGATTTGCACATGTATAACTAAAACCATAATAACACTCTTACTGGATCATTTATACAAAAGTCTTTATATAAAACTATTTAAAAATATTTTGTTGCTACTCAGTAGGCCACATTCTGATTAAACCTGGTATTTCTGCACAGTAGCAGATAAAGATTAGGCTACACTAATATTATTAGTATTATACTATTAGTAGAATTAGATTTCCGTGCTGGCTGCGTAGGATTGTTTCCGACTCATGTGATCCAAACATTTCCAACAACTCCAGAGCGTTGTAAAGTCCAATAGTCAATTTATTGAAAAAAGATAAATATAATAATTTACATGTTTTTATTTAAACAAAATATTCTGCTTCAATCCATATTTGTTGGCGTTTAGCCTTTCAAGAAGTACATTTTCACTGCGGTCAGAAACCTTACAAAAAATCTATTTTGGCTCTAACACTATTGTAGTAAATTAATTAAAATGAATATCATGTATCTGCATTCGCTTAGTGAATCTGTCAAGACGTCATCACTTTATGTTGCTGTTGAGTTATATTCATTAAAGAAAGTTTATTTAATAAAACTAATTTAATACACTGAATCACTTTATTCAAATTGAGGATTTTGTTCGAGGGATTCATAATGTTTTTAACGGTAATGACGTCACACAATATGGGTGGGTGGGGGGGGACTCAGCTTTTCTTAGATGCAAGTAGGCAGGCTTCAAGGAAAATAGTTTGGGAACTACTGCTTTAAGGTGCTACCAGACAGGAAATGTCCATTGAATTCATATATAAGGCTTTTTTCGTTTTAATAAATCATATGTAACAGTCCATCATTGAACCATATTAACTGAATTTTGGGGAGTTTCTGTTCTTGGTTCTACTTTGACTAAAACTCGACATTACTGTAATCGTGAGCAGATTTTGTGTGTTTCTCTTTAGGTTTAAACACCTGGGTTAAACTGGGGATTTTTTCTTGTGGCTGCTTTTCATTTCCGCTTGTCAGTAGTCTTTCATACTAAATGCAATAACTTAACTTTACACACTGGGTCCATGTGCGTTATTGTTATCTGTACTGTGCTGCATGTTGTGCTATTTGTTTGTATGTATTGTGTTTTACTATGATGTGTTTTAACCAACCTATGAAGCAGAAGGCAAATTTCCACATTTGTGGACAGTAAAGATTATTAAAACTCACTAAATAACATTTCGTATTTTGTTTAATCTGAAAAAAAAACAAAGTGTAAAAACGATCCATTGTGGTTTTACAGGAGTTATGAATATGCACAGGACTATTTCCTGAAGTCTCCTCTTGCCTGGCAACCTCATGTGATGACAACACTTCAGGACATGAGTAAATACTGAAAGAAAAGAATAAAGCTACAGCTACAGGTACGGGAGGATAAAGTACAGATCACTCACCACACATGAGATTATATAGTTCGATGTTTTCAAAAGGCGGCACGACAGTGTTCGTTTTAAATGCTGGACCGTAGCCAATGAAGATCGCCTGGAAAAAGTAGACACACATTAACATACTGACTTTCATGCACTCATTTGTAGATGAGAGAGTACAGTGAACTATGCAAACAAAACAGTTTGTGCAATGGAAACCTTAATTTAAACTCTCTCTGTAAATAACAAGATGTCAAACACGTGTAAATATTTGAAATGACCTAAAGCTGTAAACTGACCTTACACAACCTTGAAAATGTATATTAGGGATTTCAATTCTAGGAAAGACTGGTTGGTTGGTTGTTTGGGTTTTGGGGATATTTGCAGGTGAATAAACTCTATTTTCTCTGCTGTGTGTTTCTTTACTCACAGACCAGTCAGCAACCTTGTAAGCTAATTACGGCGGGTCAAATTCCAGTCTAAACCACGTCCGGAAACATACACTGACGTGTTGTGATGACTAACATGAAGGTGGGCAGACAAATACATTTCCAAATCAAACAAACTCAACCCAAGGCAGAGAAGTTGTAGGTGGAGACCAACATCTTCTTCAAAAGTATACTTACTGTGTTCGAGTAGAGTTTAAGAGCTTCACAGGAGTCTTGTTTTAATAATTAGGGTCCGAGCACCGACAACGTCGGACCAGCGAAGGCCCTATTGAAACTGTAAGGATTATACTTTTTCTTTTTCTTTTTCATGCAAATGAATCGCCTTTTTGACGACCTTAGCCATCTCAAAAAGTTGCTAAACTTGGCAGACTTATCAGATGCGGTGAAAAATTTGATATTTTAAGGGTCTCGGGCTTAGCTGATGCAAAATGGCTCGCTAGCGCCCCCTAGAAAATTAGAAAAAATTGAGCCCCGCGCTCCGGTTTCACCTATATGTATGAAATTTGGCAGACAGATGTAACATGTGGAGACGCACAAAAATGCCTCTTGGAAATATGCCCAAAACTCAACAGGAAGTCAGCCATATTGAATTTTATGTGCGATTTTGCCCATTTTCTCGCCATTTTTGGCATTTTATAGGCCGTGTACTTTAACAAACTCCTCCTACAGATTTGATCAGATCGACTTGAAATTTGGTCAGGACCATCTTAAGACCTTGGGGATGAAAATGTATCAAAATGGTGAGTTTTCACTTAACGACCTGACCGTGGCGTGGCGGCCATTTTGAGCCATTCGCCATTAAACAGGAAGTTGTTGTAACTCAAATGTACATAGTCCGATCTGCCCCAGATTTCTCAGGCATGATGGTGGTCCAGTCCTGAGGACATGTACATGTAAAATATACTCATAGCCCCGCCCAAAGACGTTAGCCACGCCCACTTTCATAACTACTGAACCATTTGTCGTAGAGTCTTGTGGGAGGTGTCGTGGCGCTCGTCCGAGTGTCGGTTTCACCGTGCCCGGCCGCGTCAGTTGGCGTCCCACCAGTACCCCCGACGCGCGAGGAGGGGCGAGGGCCCGTTCATCGCTGCTCGCAGCTTTTAATTTTTTTAGTTTCATTCCCAAAAATATAACGGCAAATACAGAGATGTATCTTGTATTTAGACTTAAACATTAACTCCTAAATCTAGTGACAACAGCGGCCAATCTTCTTATAATCTACTGATTTTGAAGCATCCAGAAAATGTTAATTACAGCAGAAACTTGTTTTTGAGTAAAATATCTTCTCTTTAATTTATCTGGGTTTTCTGGAGGCCACTTTAAGCTCTGCATCTTACAAGTTAAAGACTAAACCGAGCTTTCAGGAGTTATCAGGCCTCCTTTAACCCCCCTTTCTCCCTCAATGTGTCAATGAGTTATCACACATCCTGTTTCTTTTTATCCAAGTAGGATATTGCTTTGAACATTCATCTTCCTTCCTCTGACCTGCATGTGGGTGAAGAGGTTATCTGAGCCGTGGAATCCACCGGTGCAGTACTTGATTTGCTGGCTGTTGCTGTCAAAATAGAAGAAACACATTTTTATCTGAGAAGTGTTCAAAATAAACACAGAGACAGAGAGAAATAAAGAGTGGAAGTCACAAAAACACCACAAAAACATATGTCAATAACTATCAATCTCAATTTCAAGGTCAGGCGAGTTTAAGTCTATAGAAACCTAAAGAGCGACTGAAACTACGTTAAACTGAAGTGGACTGAATTCTTCAGCCTGAAACAATTTTCCCTGATTACACGGTTGCTATCCATCAAAGATCCTCTCCAACATACCATCCCTTATTCATTATAAATGATTGCCAACACTAATTACTGTAAATGCTTCAACTTCTGTGTGGCCAAAGACAACTTCTTCTTCTTTTTTTATCACCAGACATTCACATTGGTGTCCATGACACCTACTGTACTATAATCTACACACAGTAAGACCGGCCAACTCCAATTACTGTAACAGCGCTGGTATGTTTCACTACATATAAACTAAATCTGATCTTACTTTATACTGTCAGTCTGCTCTTTCAAGTATTCCATGTTAATCATGTGAAATGCAATTACAAGCACTATAACTACATTAGTGCTGCATTTAAAGACGTTATAGTCTTTTACTAAGCTAAAGGAAAACAGTCTCAGGTCGTCATTTTAAGAGTTTCATTACATTAAATGTGCAGCTAGTTTAACATCACTGCTGCTCTTAAAATTCAGTTAAAGCTGTAGTTGGTAACTTTGAGCAAATATGATCGATAGTTATTTTTATAAATCTGTCACTATATCCTGACAGTAGTGCGTTGCTCCGACAGCTAAACACAGTACGCTGAAATATGTTTCTGAAAACATTTGAAACATTTGCGTCGTTATTGTCACCACAGTGGTGGCTGGAGGTCGGTTACATTCTTGGGAAAGTCCTATCAAGGAAAATATGTCTTCCCCCTGTGATTACTATGTTGGGGGACCTGACTGATCTGAATCTTCCCTCCCAGAAGATAACTGCGGTTTTGTTTACTTGGCAATTACAGCTGCCAATAGATGTATCGCATCTAAGTGGAATCATGAGGATCCCCCTAATATAACCAGTGGATTGATGAGGTAATAAGCTATGCTAAAAGAGGTAGCCCACAGTTTTCCTATAGGATATGGGATCCATGGATTACTTACATAGAATCTACTTAACCTAACCTTTCTATGGTATTTATTTAAATACTAATTATTGTTTTCTATGTGCTGTTTTTTCTTTTTTTACAATTAAATAATTCATTAATTTATTATTTTTTCATGGTTTCTATCTTACTACCATGAATTATATTATTGTAGTACTTATTACCTTTAATTTTAACTAATTAATTAAATTATTTAAAAACATATTTTAATTTTTATTTATTCATTTATTTATTTTATTTTTTTCTGTAACTTAACTTTTTCTATAACTCTAACTCTCGGGGTGGGAGGAAGGCTGTACCTGTCTCTGTGTGGGAGTGAGGAAGGATGTGTATGTGTGTATATATATGTACATATTAAATGCTAAATGTAAGATATATTTTTTGTATTATGTTCTGTTATGTTTGTTATGCAATGTTTGGAAAAAAAAGGAATAAAAAGAATTTTCCAAAATAAGAATAAATTTCCAAGCTCAAACTGAGTGTTTTGCGCAAACTTCCAAACCAGTTTGACTGACATGGGTGTTAATAAATAACTGCTCTCAATAAGTGACACAGTTTGATGACCCAACACAGCGAAAACGTAAAGACTGATCGGTGACTTACAGCGCCGCCTGCCACCCCTCCTTCATATAGAGGTGTCCTCTCTCGATGCGTTTGTTGTTAGCAAAGTGAAACCTTTTGGGGAGGTGTTCTTTGAGGTACGGCCTCATTGGCTGGTCAGGCATCCTGCACTTCAGAACAGACACAGCAGAGGAGAATCAACACACAGCACACGGGGGGAGAATGGGATTGTTTGACGTGAAGCCAAGCAAGCAGATAATTTCTCATTC
This sequence comes from Sebastes umbrosus, assembly GCF_015220745.1. Classification (NCBI taxonomy): domain Eukaryota; kingdom Metazoa; phylum Chordata; class Actinopteri; order Perciformes; family Sebastidae; genus Sebastes; species Sebastes umbrosus. Next base: position 4,328,609 of record NC_051286.1, read on the forward strand.
TTCCTATCAATACAAAAGTGGCATTTGGAATACTTCGCATACCGACAGGTTCTTCACCACGCCGTCGTAGTCGACTGAGGAGAGAAACACAGGACGAGGTCAGCCACGCTGGTTACAAACAAACTGACACTGAGTGATGCTGCAAAGCTGGGATGAAGGAGAAGTTATCGACAGGAACTCACAGGAAAAGAAATCCTCCGGGAGGCGGGTGGGTCTGATGCGAGCAGCCGGGCCTTGGATGACGCTGAAGCCGTCGGCCTCGGGGAAGTAGGTTGACACATATGCTGCCTTTTCACACGAAGCCTCCTCCATGCCTGTAGAAAATATGAAATTGTCCTCAGGTCGTTTCATAAATGGTGAAGATGAATGTTTGAATTTGTAAAAACTTGACGAATGTCGCTATGATAGCATGAAATGAACTTTTTTTTAAATCCATGACTCTATGTGTATACTTTTTCTTGTTTTTGTCCCATGCTGACGTTGTTTAACTTAATGTTTATCTTCATTTCCACGGTTTAACAGCCCTTACAATTGACAGCACATGCATAGATTTATACTTGTGTGATATGTGAACACCGATGAATCCTTCCTATCCTGTTTCTTGTCCTTGCTGCACGCCAAAATGATGTCTTTGATGAAGATAGTTGGGCATCGCCCTGAGCCACACTGACTCCCGCGCATTGATCTTTAATATACCTAATTACACGACTAAACATATGGTCTCCAGATGTCCAGAGAAATGTCTTGTCACAAACTATCCTCCTAACAGACAACCGAGAACAGTTTTTCCCAGTTTACTCCCAGATAACAGACTCATTTTTCATCCGATTTCTCTCTGGCAGGGCCTGTAGTTTCCTCCTGTAACAGGTGCAGTGACTCAACCAAGTCAAACATTTGAAGATGACACTAAGCCTCTAAAGTCCCCCCTCAGTGGTACACAGGCTCTACAACGATGCCATGTCTTACTACTGTGAAACCACAGAGGTTTAGGAGGGATGCACCATGTTTGTTTGTATTCAAATGCACATCTTTAATTGAAAGACAAAGAAGGGACAGAAAATAGCACTTCCTCTGAACTGCTTAAAGGTGTCTATTTCTCTCTCATTGTACAGTTTAAAGAATTTATGAAAGTTTACCTTTTACTTTTGTATTATTGATTGTTTGGTGAACTTTTGTTCTGTAAAATTACACTGTAAACAGTATGCTGTGTCCAGGCTGTGTGGTTATCTCACCGTGATCTGATATGATCATAATGTTGGCACAGCGGTGCAGGTTTCTCTCCAACAGGCCATCCATCAGCATGCCCACAATCTTGTCCACATTTTCCAAGGCCTGAACGACCTGAAGGCACAACAGCATTTAAAGCTTTCACATAGTTAACGTGTTACTGCAGCAGGAGAACAATATTCAGCTTAAACAAACGTCTATCTTTAACATCCACCTCCGTAAATTTGTAAATTCAAATTTAAGTTCTGCTATTGCTGTTTTTATTTGATTCTGATTCTGAAATCATGTAAACACCTCAAGAAATACTGGCTTCAGCAAAAGTAAAAGCAAAGTAGAACACCTAAGGAATCCATCGGTACAAACCATGTCATGCTAGCATGTCGGGAAGATTGCTAAATAACGCTATGAAGTTGTGCTAAATTTTGGCGGGGAAACACTGTTATGGCCATTTTCAAAGGGGTCCCTTGACCTCTGACCTCCAGATATGTGAATGAAAATGGGTTCTATGGGTACCCACGAGTCTCCCCTTTACAGACATGCCCACTTTATGATAATCACATGCAGTTTTTTTGCATTGCAGTACAAATGTGTTATTTTTGCCTATTCTAAAATTATGTATTTGAATATTTCTGCATACTGGGGTCCCTAAACAGTCTTGACTTACATAAATTGGGTATCACTGTAAAGCTGAGACTCTTGTGGATCCAATGAGCCCAACTGTATTCATCTGTGATGATATTAGTCCCCATAGGAGACACTGAAACTTCACTGTATAAAATGACCTGTGGTGACCTCTAGGATAATCACAGCCTCATGAAACTTTACAGCCACAAACTAGAGACCTAGAGCATTCAGAGGATGGATGGATCAAACTAGAGACCTAGAGCATTCAGAGGATGGATGGATCAAACTAGAGACCTAGAGCATTCAGAGGATGGATGGATCAAACTAGAGACCTAGAGCATTCAGAGGATGCAATTCTTGCAGAAATCTCCAAATGTCAAAAGTGTTTGATAACAAATCACAGCATGTTTTTTTCAGTGGTGTTCCTCAAGGTCTTGGTGTCTTAATGTGGTATTTTGGAGGGATTTTTGATCATTTTCATCAATTCTCGAGTGGTAAAAAATGGTTAAATTTAGCACCAAATCTGTGTATCAACCCAAAAATGGCTGCAACAACTTATGAGACATAAGTATTATTTATTTTAATTAATTAATTCAAGCTGCATCTCAAATGAATCTCCAGGTTTCCAGTTTTCAGATGATGTACACCACTTCTATGTGAAATCTACTGTTGACCTGCTATCTCCCCCTAAAGACCCCCTATACCAACCTAAAAAGGACAAAAACGTGTCTATGGTGAAGAGGGATGGGGTGTAAAAGGTTAACCAGCTCATAATAGCAGGTTTAATGTTCAGTGACAGACTAACCTGGGAGCTCGCTGGCCCATGACGATGTCCTGATTGGTCAGGTTCATCCAGGTACAAAGTGTAGAAGTCAGGTCTAAAATCACGAGACAACAGTTCAGTGTGATTTTTGAAGGCGACTCACAACAACATGATATTCATTAATGATAATGAAGAACGTGTGATACCTTTCTCCCTGAGGTAAACTGAGCCATTCAAACACCGTGGACAGTCTCTGCTCAAATGTAATGGTCCTGTGCACAAAAAAAGGCTCCATGTAATTTATGAACACATTAATACACCACTATATTATGCCATTAATGTTCTTGTCATAAAAGTATGTAATGTAGTGGCATCACTCTTACTTGTCAAAACGCTTGTAAAAGTCTGGGAAGGTGCCGTTGATTGGTACATCTGAGCCGGGCCAGAAGAAAGTTCCTGCTTTCAGCTTCTGACGCATCGCAGTGAGCCAGACCTGAGAGGAGGAGGAGAGGAGAGGAGGAGGAGGAGGAGAGGAGGAGGAGGAGGAGGAGGAACAGAGGAGAGGAGAGGAGAGGAGAGGAGAGGAGGACGAGGAGAGGAGAGGAGAGGAGAGGAGAGGAGAGGAGAGGAGAGGAGACGAGGAGGAGGAGAGGAGAGGAGAGGAGAGGAGGAGGAGGAGAGGAGAGGAGAGGAGAGGAGAGGAGAGGAGAGGAGAGGAGGAGAGGAGAGGAGAGGAGAGGAGAGGAGAGGAGAGGAGAGGAGAGGAGGGGGAGAGGAGGAGGAGGAGAGGAGAGAAGAGGAGAGGAGAGGAGAGGAGAGGAGAGGAGAGGAGGGGGAGAGGAGAGGAGAGGAGAGGAGAGGAGAGGAGAGGAGAAGGCAAAAGAAAATGAGGAGATGAGGGAAGAAGGAAATAATTGAAAAGGAAAAGAGAAGAGGAGATATAAGAAGAGAAGAGGAGAGGAAAGGAGAAAGGATGAAAGAAGGGGAGAGAAGAGTAGAAAGAGGAGAGGAGATTAAAAAAGAGGAGATGAAAGACGAGAAGAGGAGACGAGAGAAGAGGAAAGAAGATGAGAGGAGAAGAGAGAAGAGGAGAGGAGAAGAGAGGAGATGATAGAAGAGGAAAGAAGATGAGGAGAGGAGAGAAGAGGAGAAAGAGGAAAGGATAGGAGATGAGAGGGGAGGAGACAAAATGACAAGGAGATGAGAGGAGAGGAGATGAAAGAAGAGGAGAGGAAACAAACAGAGGAGATGAGAGAAGAGGAGAAGAAAGGAGATGAAAGAAGATGAGAGGACAGAAGAGGAGAAAGAGGAGAGGAAATGAGAGGAGATGTAAAAAGAGAAGAGGAGATGAATGAAAAGGAGAGGGGAGGAGATGAAACAGAAGAAGGGGAAAGGATATGAGAGGGGAGGAGATAAAAGAAAAGGAGAGGAAACAGAAGGAGAGGAGAGGAGATGAAAGAAGAGGAGAAGATAGGAGAGAAGAGGAAAGGAGATGAGAGGGGAGGAAACAAAAGAAAAGAAGAGGAAACAAACAGGAGATGAGAGAAGAGGAGAGGAAAGAAGAGGAGAAAGAGGAGAGGAAATGGAAGGAGAAGAAAATAAAGGAAACAGAAGGAGAGAAAAGGAAAAGACAGGAGACAAAACAAAAGGAGAGGAGATGAGGGTGTGATCTGAGTTCATGAATAATTCAGACCGACTGATCTGCAGTAGACTAATACTTCATTCATCTCAGTCCATCACAGCAGCCGTGTTTAGTCCATTAGGATTAAAGAGTAATCCCTCACAGCCCAGAAGACTGATGGAAGTCTAACTGCACATCTTGATGTTAAATCGATACCCGTTAGACTGATCTGCAGGTAGAAGTGTTTTATTTATGCAGCAGGCTTGTACGCGTGGTTTTGGCAGATGCACTTAGTTGTATTGGTTCATTATGAAAAGAATTCATTCCAGGAGTCATTTATTTCTCCTTCCTTCCTGGAAAGTCATGTGGCTGCTGCTGCTGAGTGTATTTTCAAGAGGAGCCGCCTGTCACACAGCTGAGGAATGAGATTTAAGAGGCCTCCCGTTTAAACGGGAACCACAAAGCGTCTAAACAAGCTGTCATTTAGCCCCGGCACGATCCATAATTATATCAAGAAGCTCATTACGTCGGGGGGGAGCTGAGCACAATGCTTCATAATTCTTACACAAGACAAGTGGCTTCTCTTGATTCATGTCAGGTTTTCCACAAAATCAGGGCGTGTTAACTTTCACATGTTGCAGAACAATACCATCTGGCTCAGACTGCTGTGGTCTTGCTCAACAAACTCTCCCAACGTGGTGGTTATTAGGTTACAGCCATGGGACTAATATTCACTGAGATTCACTTACTGGCTCTCCTTGGTACCATTTTGGGTTGAATTTCTCGTTAGTTTTCAAGCTGAATAAAGCGTTTTGGTTCACGTCATACATCTTGTTGTCCACAATCCCATGAGACTCGGGATAAAGACCCTGCAGATAAAAAAAAACACAGAGTCAAGGTGAGCTTCAGGGATTTAAAGTGATTACGTCCTCTCTCCGGTCTTTCTAACCTAAATATTGATGGTAACCACAGCAGTTTACTTTAATTGCAGGTTCTGCTGTCAACCAAAGAGAGGTGAAAGCCGCTCTGTAAGCCCCTCAGCTCTTCTGTTGCTGCTCCTCTCCACCAGCACATGTAAGCCATTAAGCCTCCGCAGTAACCTCTATACTCCTGAGAAGAGGCGCTGAGGGAGAAGCCCCAAGTTTCACAGTTGCCTGATGAACTGGTACACTAACAGCAGTGGTGGAAAGTAAGTAAGTATGTGCTAAAGTAGAATGCTGAGGTATTTTTCAGTGAGAAATATTGTACTTTTTACCCCATTATATTATGACAGCTAAACATTAACCTTTGACCACCAAAATCAGTTCATCCATGAGTCCAAGAGGTACATATTAAGCAGTTCCACCAAAGACACATTTCTTCTCTAAACTTCTAAGCAGAACTTTGTTTTTCATTTCTTTCCTCTCCTATTAATCATCTCACGACTCCCCAGATTTATCTTGTGACCCTTGAGCTGGGGACACACCAACCCGACATCAGAGAACTAGCGTCGACAAAGGGCGCCTGTTGCGTCGCCTCACGTCGCCTTTGTTTTGGCCGACAAGTTGCACCCGAACACGCCGCAAAGACTATAGCCGACGGCCAGTTAGCACGCACTGTACATTCTGCTTGGCTTGCTTTCCTCACTTCCGTTTCTCTTTTTGTGCACTGATTCGTTCAAGCTGAATGCGCCAATCGGAGTGATTTCTCTCACTGACGGGCGGTGCTGACGATTCAACATGCTGAATCGGCCGAAAAACCTCCTACACGGGCAGACTAGAGCCAACGGGGCGGAACACACCGCAAAAACTAGGCTGACAGACGCTCACCGATGCACCAAGCTGTCTGAATGCCGACCGTCGGCTTGGTGTGTCAGGGCCTTTCAGGGGGAAGCGGAGCCTTCTGCGGGTGGACGGCGGCGCATTCGGTCGAGGGCCCTCCATCGCCGCCACAGCGGGGTACCCGGCGACAAGTAAAACCGTGAGCCTCCCTTCGCTTCGGCGGGGGGAGCCACGAGCCTTCTCGTCGTCCCTCCGGGGCCTTCGGGATATGCCATTCGACTACGACCTCAGATCAGACGAGACAACCCGCTGAATTTAAGCATATTACTAATCGGAGGAAAAGAAACTAACCAGGATTCCCTCAGTAGCGGCGAGCGAATAGGGAAGAGCCCAGCGCCGAATCCCCGTCCGACGGGCGGATTGGGGAAATGTGGCGTACGGAAGACCGCTTGCCCGGTGTCGCTCGGGGGCCTGAGTCCTTCTGATTGAGGCTCAGCCCGTGGACGGTGTGAGGCCTTGGTGTGTCAGGACTCCTAGGTTGGGAACCTATGGACTAAACGACTTTACATAAAGTAGTTCAAATTATCTCCACCTCAATTAGCAACAGTAAACCACTACTACTTGTGGATTCTTGCATCAATCTAAACTACAAATACCAATCCAATTATGTAATACTGTATATAATATATGTATCAGTCAGAGGGGCTATTTCTCTTTAGAGCGAGTACTCTTTGATACTTTACTCTCAGTACATTTAGCTGTAAATACTTCTGTATTCAATGAAGGACTTTTACGAGTTCTTTTTCCACCACTGACAAAACAAGTCAGACAAAACAATCTGTCCAATAAATCAACCCGTGACTCTGTGAGCTGACCAGAGGAGACTTACAGTCACTATGCTGTAGTGGTTGGGGAAAGTCTTTGTGGGATAAACAGGCCTCATGTGTGGCGTCGTTGTTCCGTTGTTTCCTGCAACACAGTTTAACGTTCAGTCACACCGGGATGCTCAGTATAAACCACGAAGAGCTGCGAAGTCAACATCGTCGGTGGACTTACGTAACTTGTTGATGACAGGAATGTGGCTGCTGTGATCTTTCAGGTACTCGGCCCTGAAACCGTCCAAGGACAGCAGGATGAGAGGAGGCCTGGAGAAGCTGGGTGGGACACAGAGGAAGAGTGGACAGTGAGGTAGGTTTGTGAATGGGAAATGGAATAATTACTCAACAGGAGACATGGATATCTTTGGCATCAGTAGTGTTGTACAGTAGGTCAGTGTAGAGAGAGGACAAAGCAGCTCTTTGACTGAGGAGAAATCAGAGACCACACAAACACACTGAGGAGGAGGACAGGAAGAGGAAAGTGACTCAGAGACTAGAGACTTCTGTTGTTCCCCAAAGTGAGACATGGCTCCTTTCTCTGGGAGCACTACATTAGTGTAATTATCTGCATAACTTAAGCTACAGAGGGCTGGGTATTAAAACTCAACACTGGGAATATCGACCAGAAGTATCCCAGTCAAGTAACGCAGGCTGGCGTTAAATGATGGTCAAAACTACGAGCGATCCCTCTCATGTTACACATAGTCACTCATATATTGTTAATATAAAAATACATTGTATAATATATTGTATAGTAATAAAATGTAGGACAACATGTGTCAATGTAAATGATTTTAAAGCATTCCATTAATTTATATCTAATTGGACTATGAAATCAGGAAATAATAAAATATTTTATGAATGAATGAATGAATGAATGAATGAATAAATAAATAAATAAATAAATAAATAAATAAATATATAAATAAATAAATTGACTGATATTCAAATGGGGAACAAAAATAAGAATTATTAATAAAATATATTAACTAAATAAAGTAAATAAAATGGTCTAATTAAAAATGGGTTTATATATAAAAAAAAAGACATAAAACAATCAATAAATACTAGGGCTGTCAAAGTTAATACGTTAATAACAAATGCAGTATCTGTGAGAGTTTCTGGACAATAATTGTCATTGTTTTGTGTTTTTAATTGATTTTCAATAGTAAATATATAATACATTTGCATAAAACAAGCATATTTGCCCACTCCCATGTTGATAAGAGTATTAAATAGTTGACAAATCTCCCTTTAAGGTATATTTTGAACAGATAAAAAATGTGTGAATAATTTGCGATTAAATATTTTAATCGATTGACAACCCTAATAAACATCTAATTTAAAAATAGATAATAAATAATAATAATAAATATATAATACAGGCTATTCCTTTTTCCATTTGCTTTTTCATTTACCGTTCATGTGATAACTTGCAAAATTAATCTGTTTATTTTAAAAAACGAACACGTAAAAGTATGTTTTCAATCAGCACTTTCCAGAGGAGTTTCCTCTTTGCGTGTAAAGGCCAAACCACGCATCAGAATAAAAGTGGGGTTTGCCAACAGAAACAATATAAACAAAACCAAGAGAACGAGTGACTTTGATATAAAAAAAAAAATGCAGACATAATTCATTTGTTTAAGATATTTTCAAGCCAAAAATAGCTTCATTTGGAGCCACAGGTTTTCTTTTCCATCGTCTAATGACTCTGTCTGGGGTTACTCCCTTACCAAAGCAGAAACACACACACATGTGACCACACACTCATGCACGCAAACACACTCACACTCACCAACACAAGCCTGATTACTCAGAGTCATTAGTCTGGTTTCCATAGAGATAGTTACTTTTCTTTCCCCCACAAAACCAACACCGTCATAAAAAACAAGAATCTTGTGTTTGGGTTATTTACACACTGACACTGACAGAAAAGCCTTTCTATTTTTCTCTGTGGTTGCAGTTTTATTTCCACTAAGAACTCCCTACTGGGAACAATGGGCTCAACTCAGGAAATCTGTGGGAGTTACAGCTTCATTCTCAGCACCGAAGCGTGATGAAAGATATCGTAGAGAGAGAGAGAGAGAGAGGAGAGGCGGTTATCAAAACTAGCCCAGCTGAGATTTGAGGGATTATTTTCTGTTACAACCACATCAGTTCTCACATTACACCAGCAGAACAAGAGTATTATATTACCCAGGTGGACACATTGACTCTTGAATTTCTTCACCTCCTGTCTGCAGCCAGACATCGCCTCCAGCTGGAAAACAGGAAAGTTGTCAGTAAAAAAAGGTTTCCAGTTGCATTTAGTATATTTTTATGACCTACAGTAACACACAATACTGATGCCAACAAAACACCAGACTAAAGAACCAGACTGTTGGAAGATAAAATGTGTTAGGACTGTGCAGAGAAACCTTTAAAGCCCCTGAAAACTACCAGGAAATTTACCATTTAGATTCAAAATCTCTTTTGCAAGATAGTGCTGGCCAAGACGGCAGCATATTAAGTTTCACTTAAAAGAACAAACAACAGACTTAAAGCAAAAGAGTTAAAGGGGACATATCATGCTCATTACCAGGTTCATGCTTGTATTTTGGATTTCTATTAGAACATGTTTACATGCTTTTTCTCATACTGTCTGTCTGAATATACCTGTATTCACCCTACGTCTGAAACGCTCCGTTTTAGCGCCTGTCTCTTTAAGGACGGTCCTGAAAAAGCCCAGTCTGCTCTGATTGGCTTGCGAGAAAAATATAGCGCACCTTTGCAAACGTAGTTTCTCAAACTATGGGCGTTATATTGTAATGAGCCTGCATGTGACATAGGAAGGGGAGTCAAATCTGAATGACTTGTTGAATCACATGTTTTTTGATCAAGACAGCCCACAAAAAAACTGACTGGGTTGTCTTATTTCACAGTTTGTGGGTTGGTAGGCACTCTAGATACACAAATATATGTACACAAGCATTGAAAAAGTGAGTTTTTCATGACATGTCCCCTCTAAAACAAACAACATAAGAATATATCTTTATAACATTAAATATTCATGACCAAATAAGCAACAATCCATTGCAAGGGAATACATTTTTGGTTCATGTATGATGCCGTTTTTCTGCAGGCGCTTAGGGCAGACTTGCTAATGCTAACGCAATGTGTGAGGCAACAACTGGGACTACGCCTACGGATAGCCAGTGTTCTGCTTTTTATACCTGACGCAACAGTTGCTACCACAGTCGACATACGTACTAAACCTCAGAGTCTTGCTTATTTTATCACGGTCAGAAAGGGGTCTGGAAAGGACTGGACCAAACTTCTAAATCCAAGCAGGAAGATGCAAGCTAAGAAGAAAAAAAACATCCTTATTTATTATTTATTAGAGGTCCAGTGTAGGATTTGGCAACATCTAGCGGTGAGGTTGCAAATTGCAACCAACTGAAGCTTCTCCCATGTGCCAAGCGTTTAGGAGAACTACGAAGGCCGATGCGAAAATGCCCTCTCTAGAGCCAGTGTTTGGTTTGTCCGTTCTGGGCTACTGTTGAAACATGGCGGAGGAGAAAGAGGACCTGCTCTGTGACAAAAACAACGATGCTTATTTCCAGTTGATTATACACTAAAGAAAACATACTTATTAATATTATATTCCATTTCTGCTAATAGATCCCCCTAAATGTTACACACTGTTCCTTTAAGAGTTCATCAGGCCTGTGTAGATATGGTTTGACCCGATTTGATCGACAGTGCTGGCAATGGAAGGAAACACTCCCACGGCTGTGTCTAGAAGATAACCCCCAACTCTCACAAGACACGCTGCCCGCGTAACCATAACCATCTCATGAGAGTTTTGCAATTTAGGTGTTACCTTCTGGACAGAACTCTCATCCGATTTTGAGTAAAAACACACAAATACATGACATCACCTTTTTTCCAACTGAGTGCTGCCCACTTCAAACAAGTGAGAAAAACGAAGACAAAAATCTCTCGTGTAAAAACACTTTGTAAACTTTGTCAGGAGTTCTTGTCTACATGTCGTAGTCATAGCAACGAGCTGACTGAGAAAATATGTTTCCAGGGCCTTTAATGTATAAGTTGATGGAATTATTGAGTCATCTCAGTGAAGAGGAAGTGAAAGTGCAGAAATGCCACATTGTCACTGACATCATAAGATGACTAAAGACCGGGAGAGACTGAGTGTTCCCTGTGTACTTCCTTGTGAAGTCTTTCCACTGTTTTTTTGAAGCTAGAACAGAGCACATCTCTGCGGACCACATGAATATGTTGCGTAAAGGCTTAAATGAATAACAGCACAGACAGACTCCAGGAACAAAGACTAAATACTCAATCATCACATTTTTAAATCAGAACAAAAACAGGGAGAAAAAAACTACTAAAATAGCTTTTCATAAAGAACTGTGATCATTTGAGACCACTTGAAATAAGAGAGTCATTATATTAGACTCATTTAATTTACTTAATTTGAGGGAACTACAACATCTACAGATTTTTTAAACATGCATTAATACATTTTTTTAACACTTTATGGCAGTAAACACAAAACTAATATATGTTATGGTGAACGCTTTAGTAAACAGTTGCCTATTTACACATCCAGCGGACATTAGTATTTATTTGGAGTCGTGTTTCTGACCATTTGACAAATCTAAATCCAATATTTACACTTCTAATAGCTCTCCACCAACTCCTGAAGGAAATGTCTGTCTCTTTGGCTGCTTAATTCTCCACTATGTTCACCAACTACTAGTCACTAACTGTGTCAGCCTGCAGAGTCAGGTGATAAATCTCTGTTGGGTCGTCACTACATGTAACAAAATGCCTCTCGGATCTTAAACTCAGGGGCGGTAACATGAATGTATACAATTTGGGGTGACTAGCTAACCCGACCAATCATATAAAACCACACTTAACCGTTAGCTAGTGGGTAGCTAGCAGAGCAACATCATAGTAAGAGGTGTGTGTTTAGATTTCAGCTGGCAAAAACTTTGTTTACATTCCCAAAGAATGAGGTCTAAATTATATATTTCACCTCCATCCTCCTCCTTCTGGTCTAAGAATGTGGGTGAAGCTGTCTACAGCTCTGTATCATGATGTATTAAAGAGGACCTGTTGTGCTTTTTCTCTTTCCTTCAGTGTGTTTTATAGTTTTTTTGTGAATGTAAAAGGTCTGCAAAGTTACAAAACCCAAAGCTCAGGCCAAAGGGAGTTAATCTCCCCCACAGAAACACTGCTCCTGAACTGCCTGAAACGCCTCGCTTGAAGTCTTCTTCCGTAACGTGGTGATGTCACCAAGTAATGCTTAGTTCACACTACACGACTTTAGCCCTGATTATCCGCTGCCCGACAGTTTTTGTAGCTCCTAGACAAAAGCCCCAGATCAGAGGCAAATCGGTGTTGGTTCGTCGCTCCAACATAGTTCCTTGAGCGCCAGACCAGTCGCCGAGAGGCTTGCCGACGCTCGCCGATGCCTCGCAGTCATCGTTCCAGATATCTAGCATGCTAAATATCTGGAACTGTCGGGGACTCCGGCCACGAGTTACAGCCAATGAGAGTGCAAAACACGGGTTGAGGGGGAAACCTGGGGGAGGAGGGGTCGCCTGTAACAATAGGAACCTACTGTATGTGTTGCATTTGCAACCAGGGTTGGAAATTAGCACCAGCCACCAGCCAAATGCTGGTAAAATATGCAAGTGGTTGCAAGATTTGCTTCACTCAGCAGCCATAAAAACAATGGTAATCTACTGATTGGCTGGTTGATTTTGGAATCGACCAGCCACAGTGGCAGGTAGACAAAAAAGTTAATTTCCAACAGTGTTTGCAACACGGAGCAAAGTTTTTGTTGCACCTAGAGTAATAAATAGTAAAAAAAGAGGGTGGAAACCGGTGGAAAAGGATATTTTGTGAACACATGTGCCAACAACAACATCAGCAATAAGCCTCAATATGTTCTCGTGTGTGTTTTCGTGAGAAAACATAGTTTGGAGACCTCATCGGAGATTCCTCCCGGTGAAAGATCTCATCGTGTGTGACCCCCTGTTGCCGGTCAGTCATGCTGTGTGAAAGCCGGAGGAGCTAAAACAGAGCATTTCAGAAAGAGGGTGAAAAGAGGTGCTGCAGCACAGCCGGTATGAGAAAAATAAAGTGTTTTTTGAACAATAAAGCATGTAAACATGTTCTAGTAGAAACCTGAAAATAAGCACAATAGGTCCGCACAATAGGTCCACACAAATAAGGGATGTAAACATAGGACGATGCTGAGTTTTTGGTGAGGAAAAGTGGGATAAAAGTCACATAAATAAATGACCCGGAGGAGACGAGTGTGTCTCATTTTTGATGTTGCAATAAAGTGTGATTTGAAAGTAAATCCTCAAGTATTTGTCAAGGACAAATAAAAGCTTTTGGAAAGAAACTATATCTTGCTCAAGACATTCCCACAGACAAGGCGACTCTATAAGCAGGAAGCTTTGGACCACCTCTTTCACCTCTCAAGCAACCGTCCTCCCAATATAATCTGTCAAGTCTTGCTGCTGACTGGACACATGACAGAGGGAGTCTTAGCATGTCGGTGAGAAAGCCCCTCCTCACCGCCTCTCGAGGCCAGCAGTGTGGTTTGGACCCAACACGGGGATGCTCTGTCTCAGGAGACAAGTTGCTGTGGTCTGTAATCTACGGGAAAACCCGCTCTCAGCATTAAATACTACATATTGTCAGCCCTCTAGGAAGTAGAGTTCTGGGATATTTTTATTTCTTTTAATCTGCTTCCAAAGGCCTCACCAAGAAAGCAGCGTTACGAAAGATGTAGAGGTTCCAACAAAGCTGCATACATGTGCCAAAATAAGAGTCTGGGTGAGTGCAGAGTCAAGATTTATTCTTCCCATATGGCTTTCATGTTAGCTGGGTGGGAAATATAAGTTAAAGGGAAATGCCACAGCAGAGAGAGAGAGAGAGAGAGAGAGAGAGAGAGAGAGAGCACCCCGCCCAGGGCTGGGGACAGCAGCCCACAGTCACCACCGCTGCCCCAGAAATGGAAGAGGGGTGTTTTGGCACGGCGGTTTGCAACAAAGAGCACACTGACGCCGCTGCCCACGTCTAACCAGAGGGAATCTATAGCTGCAGAAAACATGCCAGGCTCGGGTGAACATTCCTGTCTCGCTTAAATGTGTGTTTCCGACGCGTTTTGCAACAGTGAGGCAAAAAAAAAAAGATTGGATCGCACCACCCTGACAGAAACATATCCTGAGAACAAATCAAATGCAGTCTCACATTCACCTCTGTATCTCTACGTCACCGACTGGCTGGTTGGAAACTTGACCCTCCTTCACTGCTGCTCTAAATACTTCCAGTTTAGAGTTTCCGAGGGAGTTAGCAAACTCTATAGCTACACTTTCTGGTGGCCCAAACAGCAGATTTGTAGCCTCAGAAAAGCAACTGACAACTTGTATCTTCACCAGCCTTTACAGAATAAGTGCTCCAAAATGTAACCTGAGGTGGTTATTTCTGTCTGCCTCTCTTGTTGCAGCTAAAGTATCTTCATTCACTCTCTGCGTTGTGCAGTGAAGACCGCGGCTCACAGAAAATATAATATGGTATCAGTGATATTTAAGTAAAAGCAAGAGCAGATGAATGTTTTGAGATTTGGGTATGAAATCTTACATTTGTGAGAATTGTTGTAATTTTTTAAAAGGCAAAAATTGGCATTGCGATGGGGTTCAAACTGTTTGTTTCCATTTCCTGGAGCAGCGCTTCAAAGATTTTACAAATTAAAGCCCATATTTGTATATTTTTATGTGACTATCTTTCCAATTATTTTGATAGTATATGTTTTTGTCTTCAGAAACATAAGATGATCCCCCTGGAAAATGCTTTCTAGTGCCCCCCGATCAAATCAACAAGTTTTTGTTATTTTGTTTCTTTCATTTATTATCCCTTTGTGTCCGTGACAACGGTCAGACAACTGTCAAACAAATACAACCACAACAAGATACATTACAGTGTAAAGGGACATTTAACCGCAATGTGCTCTTCAGAAACATCACCAACAATCAAGAACTGAAAGGCGGGTGCTTCTGCATTCTTTGCCGTTTTTTTTTCCAAATGGAAACACTCACTCAGCTGTTAGCAAAAAGCAGTGACGTAGGTTACCAAAGTCAGCTTATCAATATGGTTATGAATAATGTGAATGCTAGCAGTAGCTGAGTCAAAGTTAGCTGTGCTAAGTTTGGAAATAACTGAAAGGGTTAGCTCAGATTTTTTGAAGTGCGGTTGTACTCCCGTGTTCTGCGAGGTAAAATTCCTGTTTTTGTGAATGTAGTCTGGTGGCTTTGAAGAGAGCGATATAAAAGCTTTAGTTCCCCGTTGGAAAGGGCTGTCAGGTAAAGAGGCTGCAGACAAATGTATTCATTGTCTTCAAAGCCACTGGACCAGATTCCATTCACAAAAATAGTAATTTTACCTCACACCTATCATAAGAACACTGCTGTCTTTAAAACAATGTGTATCCTTGAGGTCTAAAAAGTGGGTTGAATGCATTTCTTAACTTCTAAAACATTTGCTAAACCATTTAAAAAAGCAAACAAACTGAAACCTTCCTGGCTTGTAGTCTTCCTCTTGCTGTATTTTGCTGGAAACACAATCAAAAACATGCTATAGCTGTAAAATCAAGACAGTGAAACGGTCATCAGTGCCTACCTTTCACATCACTGCTCTTGCTCAGTGCGATCGCCAGAGCCAGGATGGTCACCAGTAAGCACAGCAGGAGAACCTAGAATCCAGAGAACAAATGTCAGGATGTTAGTTGAAGTTAATAAAGATAACTATTTATAAATAACATGCAGCTGAGCGATCAAACATGACTGAAGGTGTTTAGATTTAACTCTGGTGAGTAGAAGGTAAAAGAAACGAAAAGTCAAACACTCCATGTTGAATAATGATCAACAATGTGCTATTGTTACAAATGACACCATTTCACCTTGTAGCTGTTAGTAACTACCTCCAAACTTGAACAAACAAGCATCAGATTTCAACATGATGATATTTTATTACGGCCTTGGCAAAAAGCGGATTCTCCTGGCGCTGTAGACACGCTCTAGTGTCAGCTACATGCCTCGTGACCATAATATAAACATACTGCAACCGACTTCTGGCTCCTCGAGAGAAGCAATAAATCAGCACGCTCTGAGGAGTCATAAACAACAGATAGTGTGCTGCAACTTTATTAGAGCTATCCACGCTAACCATGTTGGCTCTAGAGAAGGCAATGTGGGTCGATCGGTCCACCACTTTGGAACTACTGAAACTATCGGATGAACTGCCACGAAATTTAGTACAAACATTCATGTTCCCCAGAGGATGAATCCTACGGACTTTGGTGATCCTCTGACTTTTCCTTCAGCACAACCATGAGGTTACAATTATGGCTGCAACGGACCATCTTCTAGCTAACTATTTTCATTGTTTTAATTATTTTATCTAATAATCGATTAGTTGTTTGGTCTATAAAATGTCAGAAAATGACGTCCTCAAATATGTTGTTTTGTCCACAACTCAAAGATATTCAGTATACTGTCATAGAGGAGGAAAGAAACCAGAAAATATTCACATTTAAGAAGCTGGAATCAGAGAAGTTGGGCTTTTTTTTTCTTAAAAAATTACTCAAACTGATTAATAGATTATCAAAATAGTTGCTGATTCATTTAATAGTTGACAACTTAATTGATTAATCGTTGAAGCTCTAGTTACAGTAGTGTTTTTAGTGAATTGTTTTGACAACTATTGAATATTGTAATAGCTGCTGTGATCCCCCAACTTCTCATCTAGAGCCATCATCAAGACAAAATTTGGTTTATGACCAAATACCTAAAAAACGAATGTAATTCCCATAATCCTCAGCTGTACTGTGTGCTTACTAGAAATTAGCAAATGCCAACATGCTAAACTGAGATGGCTAACATGGTGAACATTACCCCTCTAAACATCACCATTGTGAGCATCTTAGCATGCTCACGTTGGCATTTAGCTCAAAGCCTGTGAAGCAGGCTCATGAGAGACTTCAAAGTGAGACTTTATTCAAGATGGGATAAGGATCTTGCAGCACTGAGCGAAGGTGGGCTGTTATTTATTTCTTTTACCCTGCCCTATATAACCTAATCATTCCCACCTTCCTCCATACAACATCTCCAACTGTCTAAGTGTTGGTCTTGGCTGTCTGTAATTGAAAAGTCAAAATAGGACGTAGACCGAGCTGCTTCTTTATCAGCTGCTCGGCTCATATCTGCCCAGAGATGGCTGCTCTCTGGGGGGCGACGGGTTTGTAATTAGAGGGGCGTTTCAAAGAAGTCTGAATCAGTTTCTTTAGAGAGATGGGTGTTCAACAGTCTTATCATTGCTGCTTATTTTGAAGCCCCTGCAACACCCACACCAGGCCTGCAGCGGTTTAATTAGTGTGGAGTTTGAAAGCAGGTATTTAAAAAAAGTGTTTTATCCCTTTAACCATCTTGTGACCCCTCAGTCTTATCTTGGGAGCACGTACTGTACTGTACTGTACTGGGACCCGACCAGAAAGGCTGCTGGAAGTGGAGCTGTAAATGCTTCCTCATCACATGACATTGACGTCTTTCTCTCCTCTCATTCTACAAAAACATTGCATCGTGACGTTTCTCTGACGCACACCCTTTTATGAAGAATCCCACTTCCTCGTAGGAGTCATCAAATGTGTATCTTATCTCACTGAATCTTGACAGGGCACAGGTACCATTAAAGTTGATTTATAGTAGTGAAGCTTATTCATATTTTCTGTCCTTATCGTTTCACCTGTGTTTTCAATTAAAATGTAGAATATAAATCCTCCTTTTTTTTTCCAGTGCAAACAAACGTATCTCTACTCTGTTTTCAAAACTAACACTTAAAGAGGACCTATTACACTTTTGAGCTTTCCCCCTTTCCTTTAGTGTGCTATATAGTTTTTGTGCATGTAAAAGTTCTGCAAAGTTACAAAGTCCACACCAAAGGTAGTTACTCTCCCCCACTGAAACACTGCTGCTGAACTGCCTGAAACGCCTCGCTTGAAGTCCCGCCTTTTCTTCTGTAAAGTGGTGATGTCACCAAGTAACACAATACATAATACCTGCCTAGCGGCTAGTTTGGCACGCCCTCTAACAAAGCTAGTTAGAGCGGAGCTGGAGCAGAGTCTGAAGAGTTGAC
The DNA here is from genome assembly GCF_015220745.1 of Sebastes umbrosus. Lineage (NCBI taxonomy): Eukaryota > Metazoa > Chordata > Actinopteri > Perciformes > Sebastidae > Sebastes > Sebastes umbrosus. The sequence goes on from NC_051286.1 coordinate 4,346,696, forward strand.
CAATCACAATAGAGTGGGCCAGCTGACCAATCAGAGCAGACTGGGCTTTTCAAGAGGTGGGGACAGGAGCTCAAACAGAGCGTTTCAGACAGAGGGTGAAAAGAGGAGCTGCAGCACAGCCGATGTGAGAAACATAAAGCCTTTTTTGAACATAAAAAAACATGTTTTAATGTATACAAGTATGCACCTGAAAATAAGCATAATAGGTCCTCTTTAAAATAAAGCTAAATAATACATATGAATCCAACAGAAGCTCACTTGTAGGAGAAAGTTTAAACCATGGTTGATATACACAGGGAACAAGTTAAGTTGTGGCTTATTTTTCTTTGTTTTGAGACAAATCCAACCCTCTGACTCAACACTAGATTATATATATTTTCATGCTGTGCTCATTCGTGCCCTTTAATTTATTCATTTTAAAAGCTGTCTCAAAAGCAGGAATGTGGGAATCATCACCCATGAGTAATCCATTTAGTGTGATTCAAGAATTCCTAGTAGACGGGTATGAAAACGTGCTGTCTGAGTACGTGCACTTATTTTCTCCAGCTATAGGTGAAGAGAGAGGGAGAATAGACAGAGACCTGGATTGGGAGAGACGTGGTCTTTGTGGTTTGTGAAAGTAAACAGTCTGTCTGGTGGAAACCTTCTTGTCTGACACTGAAACACACGACTACTTTCAGTTTTGTCTGTATTATCTATACAGTATAATAACCTTTGGACTGTTGGGAGTCAAACTGTGACAGCACAACAAAGTCTACATGTAGACTCAAGCATGAAACATAAACTAATGAGTAAACTAATGAGTAATCCTCATGTCAGCCCTGTTTTCTGTCTTTAATCCAAAGATGCTGCAATCATCTTTTTGCAAGATCTTAAATAACGCTGCAGTGTAATAAGTACCAATATTACTAACAGCTATTAGTTGCTGTCTGCTTGGTGGCTGATGTGTGTCAGGACGGAGTATTTTATTGTCTAGACTTTACCACATGTGTATTTAATCAGCTCCAAGCAGACAGCAGCTGAAAACACTATAGTGTCTGTGGTTTAAACTGGAGTTTCCTAGTAAATAGTTTGAAAGGTGTGTTTACTGTCATGATTTCTGACGGTATATTTCGAGGTAGAATATATAATTTATTTAATTCTTTTACTGTACATTTTTTTATAACGTAGCTCTGACCACAGCTACGTAAAGGCAGAATACGAAAAGTCACATTTTTCTTTTTAATTCTTTCAATTATGGTTTTAGTCTTCACGTAAAGCCTGAAATGTATCCCAGATTTAGTTTTTCTGTAGAGTGTGTGTGGTTTGACTCAATGCCTCAAGGAGCTGTGGACAATAAAGGCTGCTGTTGTTTCTGAGACTTTTCCTCTGTGACGAGAATACAATTCTGAGGAATACAACCAAAATACTCATTCTGTGGTCCAGGCAGATTCTCATCCAGATAGATGGACAGACACAGTGAGGGAGAATACTGATTTACAGCTAATTTTGATCCAAAAACAGCCGTATTTGCCTTTGAAATGTGACTAACTACAACATAAACAGTATACTGTATGTCCTGTACACATGCTGCATGGAGGCCACGTTTATCCAAATAACCTTAAAGTGCCATAATGTCAAATGGGAACTGATTCTCTGATCTTAGCAGGGTTAAAAAATGTCAAAACAAAGATCGAATACTATAATCGATTAATGATTGATGGTTCAGGGTTGTCAAATATGGGAATTTTCTCGGTCTTAGATTAGAATAAAATGTAATATTTGGGGGTTTTGAATTGTTGCTCGAACAAAGCAAACTATTTGAGGACAACTCTTTGTGCTCTAGGATATTGTGATCGCCATTTTTCATTGTTTTTGACATTTTATAAACCAAACAATTAAGTAATTAATTAATTAATTAATCAAGAAAATAATCAACGGATTAGTTGGTAATGTAAATAATCGTTATGTTGCAGCTCTAAAACTAAACTTCTGCTGACATTCTTCAATAATAAAACAACAAAACACCTCTGTGTTTACTGCCTGTACAGTATGTGTCCCTCCCCTGCAACCTCTCCCCAGCGTGGCCTTAAAAGGTTCAGTCCTGCTTAATATCTGTAGATCATGTCATCTTTCCACCTGCAGAGACACTTCTGGCCTCTGTCTCTTTGCACCGGAGTGAAAACATTTGGTTTGCACATTCACACCGAGCAGCACTGACAGTCTCGACTGTTTGACAACTCTGGATTAATCTCACTGAGAGTAAACAATGTGGAAATGTAAACCTGAGGCTATGTGTTTTTGTTCCTGCTGATCAATGACTTCCCCTTATGATAAAGTCAGATACAGTAACTTGGGCCGCGACTAACGGTCCTTTTCATTATCAATACATTCACGATTCATTGAGCAATCATTTAGTCGAAGAAATGTAAAATAAAATGTAGAAAAGCTTCCCTATAAAACCAAAGTGACATCTTTAAATGTCTTGTTTGGTTTGACCAAAAGTCCCAAACCCAAAGTTATGCAGTTTACAATCATATTTGATAAAGAAAAGAAGCAAATCATCTATTTCCAGAAGATGGAAGCAGAGAATATGTGGCACTTATTCACTATTTTGCACTGTATGATGTAATGTACTTTGTCATATCTATTGTTGCTGCGGTGATTCAATGTTGTGGTCTTGTTATGCATGTGAAGCTGCTATTTGAGCCTGTCTTGGCTAAATCTCACTTGTAAGAGAGGTTTTAATCTCGATGTGACTTCCTAGTAATAAAGGTTATACATATTTTTGCTTGCAAAATGACTGTAACGATGAATCAATTATAATTTCTGATGATTTCTTGTTGTTGTTGATGATGGACTAATTCTTCCAGCTCAAATATAAACTGTAAACTCAGAATGTCACTGAGTTTATGGACAGCTTTCAAGTTTATAGACACATTTTATAGTCCCACAGTAACACTATAAAGCCTTTTGAAGATACAAATAACATTTAGGTGACTTTATAAAGTTGTTTTCGATAATATGGTTGCAGCAAAACCCAATTTGTGATTAAAAAAAAGCACTTTTTCTAAAAGAATCAGCTGTAATATTTTACTGTAAGAGTGTGAAAGTGGCATTCAATTATAGTTTTCAGTGTAGAGTTAGAGAGGAGTTATGTAGGTGGTCAGACAGGACATGGAGGTATAGGTATTAACTGTATTGAACATACCACAATAATGATTTTCTTCCTCTTCTTTCCCCTCTCAGTGTGTCTCCTCTGACTCTCCAGCTCTGGTGACCCAAACAAAGAAGCAGCCTGTTCAGCTGAGCGCTCCTCTCCTTTGGTTACTTCCATGCTGCTGCTGCTGCTGAGCTGCTGAGCTGCAACCTCCTGCCAGTGTTTTCCAGGAGGGACTGAGGGACAGGCAGAGCTTCACCCAGTGTTGAGGAGAGTAAACGTCATACTGCTGTGTAGGATATGACCCCTCTGCTCCCATTGTAGCACCGCCTTGTTTCTTAACGTCTCCAAGTTTACAGCAACAGCAGCAGCATGTGATTGATCTGAGAGAGAGAGAGAGAGAGAGGCTGATTAAAGAAAGCAGAGTCGACCTCAACAGTCTGCTATTTTATTTTGGCTTTAAGTGTAATTTTCCAGGGAGTCTGTTCACCAGTAAATCAGATGTTTGGCCACTTTAGAAAGGAGTTGGAGCTGTGTAATAACAAAATAGACAATAGACATATTATGTTTATACGTGCTTCAAAAGTGCTAATCACATGTAATTTCTTAGCTGCAAGATGAGAACAAACAGACAAGCAGCTGGAACTTCAATAATAACTTACTGTAGAGTGATGATGAGTGCTGCTGCCATCTGGTGGTCAGACTGGAGTGGTGCAATAAGTCTTTTAACTGCCATTAAAAAAACACAATAAAGCACAATTTGATATTTAGTTTTGATATAACGTTAGAGAATTAACTACATAACTCTTAAACAGGGAAGTTTCACAGTATTAAGCGTGATTAGATAGTTTGAAATTGACAGCTAGTGTCTATTCAAACAGAAATTCAATTCTAAAAATGTTCTCTAAAAAGATGCTGAGAGTCTAAGATCGAAATTCTTCTATTGCACCAAAAGCAAAGGAGGTTCACTTTAAGGTTCTCAATGAAATATATATAATATACCCCTCTTATCTGCTGAATTGTTAAGAAACCGTTTTGGTTTTGATCACAATAACTGCTCTCTGTGATGAACACATTGAAACTACAGAACATTTATTTTATGATTGTATTTTTGCTAATGCTTTCTGGGATGATTTGCATTATTGGTAGTCCACTAAATTTGTAAATGTTTCTAATCTAACAAAGGGAAATGTTATTGTAGGAGCTAAAGTCTACTACTGTAGCTACTGAGGTGCTTTTCGCTGTAGATGGTCCTTTAGTTGTCTGTTGTGCTGAACAACACTGATCCTGAGTCCGCTCGTTGGTTTTACAATAATAGTTCATTTATTCTTAATATGGTATTAAGGAAGCAAGTCCAGTTACCATAGCAACGAGTACACAATAATAACACAGCAAACAATTCAGCGTCCCTGCGGTCAAAACCCTTTACCCTTCCGGGCTAAACCCTCACGCCAACAACACACCTCCTTACCTGTCCGGGTATATACCTGTGACTGGGTCAGTCAATTAACACAGTGCCACCTAGTGTTCCTAAAAGTGAATTACATCCCAACCTCAGTATGTCAGCATCATGTTTTGGCTCTTACAGTTATATCAGATCCCGTTACATGACCTGGCAATCAATAATCCATAATCATTAAATAATAATAAAGTTTTTTATACATAAAAACAGATTCCTGAAATCAAGAGCAAATGTCTCTGTTTTTCATCAGGAGCTGTGTCTTTACTTTTCATCTCTGAAACATATGAAGGAAAAGAAATTTCAATGTTAGTTGAGGACCTTAACCTTACAGAGAACCCCTATAGCACTATTAGAACTATTAGATCTATTAGACCTATTAGAACTATTAGCGCTATTAGAACTATTAGAACTATTAGAACTATTAGAACTATTAGCACTATTAGAACTATTAGCACTATTAGAACTATTAGCACTATTAGAACTATTAGAACTATTAGAACTATTAGAACTATTAGAACTATTAGCACTATTAGAACTATTAGAACTATTAGAACTATTAGAACTATTAGAACTATTAAAACTATTAGAACTATTAGAACTATTAGCAGTATTAGAACTATTAGAACTATTAGAACTATTAGAACTATTAAAACTATTAGAACTATTAGAACTATTAGCAGTATTAGAACTATTAGCACTATTAGAACTATTAGAACTATTAGAACTATTAGAACTATTAGAACTATTAGCAGTATTAGAACTATTAGAACTATTAGAACTATTAGAACTATTAGAACTATTAGAACTATTAGAACTATTAGCAGTATTAGAACTATTAGAACTATTAGAACTATTAGAACTATTATCAGTATTAGCACTATTAGAACTATTAGAATTATTAGCACTATTAGAACTATTAGCAGTATTAGAACTATTAGAACTATTAGAACTATTAGAACTATTAGCACTATTAGAACTATTAGAACTATTAGAACTATTAGCACTATTAGAACTATTAGCAGTATTAGAACTATTAGAACTATTAGAACTATTAGCAGTATTAGAACTATTAGAACTATTAGAACTATTAGCACTATTAGAACTATTAGCAGTATTAGAACTATTAGCAGTATTAGAACTATTAGAACTATTAGAACTATTAGAACTATTAGAACTATTATCAGTATTAGAACTATTAGAACTATTAGAACTATTAGAACTATTAGAACTATTAGAACTATTAGCAGTATTAGAACTATTAGAACTATTAGCAGTATTAGAACTATTAGAACTATTAGAACTATTAGAACTATTAGAACTATTAGAACTATTAGAACTATTAGCAGTATTAGAACTATTAGAACTATTAGAACTATTAGAACTATTAGAACTATTATCAGTATTAGAACTATTAGAACTATTAGAACTATTAGAACTATTAGAACTATTATCAGTATTAGAACTATTAGCAGTATTAGAACTATTAGAACTATTAGAACTATTATCAGTATTAGAACTATTATCAGTATTAGAACTATTAGAACTATTAGAACTATTATCAGTATTAGAACTATTATCAGTATTAGAACTATTAGAACTATTAGAACTATTATCAGTATTAGAACTATTATCAGTATTAGAACTATTATCAGTATTAGAACTATTATCAGTATTAGAACTATTATCAGTATTAGAACTATTAGAACTATTATCAGTATTAGAACTATTATCAGTATTAGAACTATTATCAGTATTCACACATTCCCTTACTTTGTTTTTGTTTTGTTTCTTTTTCTATAACGTTAGCAGCTAGTTAGGAGAGTTAGTCAAAGGAGACTGGTATACATTTTTATCAGCTAACTCTCCACCAGAAAACCAATATGGGTTTTTCCCGATCTAACCGTTCAATCATTTATAATACAAACCGCCAGGAAACAGTAAAACACGTCAAACAATCGAGAGAGCGCAATCCGGAGGTTAAGAACACCGACATCTTCCGTTAGCTTCACTAGTGGTCAAGAGTCCGCCAGCTTCTGTTGTCTGACCAACTGTCAACAACACAGATAGTTCATTTATATATATATATATATATATATATATATATATATATATATATATATATATATATATTAATCTTGTTAGTGATATTGATTTATTATTATTATTATATATATATATATATATATGTATATATATATATATATATATATTAATCTTGTTAGTGATATTGATTTATTATTATTATTATATATATATATATATATGTATATATATATATATATATATATTAATCTTGTTAGTGATATTGATTTATTATTATTATTATATATATATATATATATATATATATATATATGTATATATATATATATATATATATATATTAATCTTGTTAGTGATATTGATTTATTATTATTATTATTATTATATATATATTTATATATATTAATCTTGTTAGTGATATTGACTGGAAGAAAGTTTGGTCCTTACTGCAAAAGTTCCTTCTAACAAATCAGGTGAAAGAGATGTCATTTAAGTTGATTAACAGATTCTATCCAGTGAAACATTTCTTACAGAAGTTATAGAGTGACATATAGATGTAAATTGTTCCTTCTGTGAATCACATCCTGAAACTTGCTCTCATTTATTCTGGTCCTGTTAAATTTACATGTGAATTGTGGAAAGATGTCAATGATTTTATACTTGTTAACATTTTGCACTGTACTATAGAAATATTATATTTGGTTGCTATGGTTACAGTGACAAAGACAGTCAATTGCATTTTTTCTTAGTAATTTAATTTTAATTCTTGAGAAGTTCCACATTCACAAGTGTAAATTTAACAAAAAAAAAGCCTAATTTCTTTGTATTTATGAAAGAAATGGAATTATATCTGTCAACAATTTCTTCCTCACAAAACAAAAAAGCAATGAAAACAATGAATGTATGCAAGATCTTTAAAGTTTTTGAGTGAAATTATTATCATACTCTCACGTGGTCTTTTCTTATTATTATTATCTATTTTTTTTATTATGTTTTTTTTATTTTTATTTTATTTTATTTTAATTTTATGTTGGTTTTGTTTCATTTCTGTTGTTTCATTTCCTTTTATGTTTGGCACAGCTCTTTGTTTATGTTTTCGCTATGCTTCATTTGTATGGGTAAGGGTTAGGGTTAGACAGTGTACATATCTCTATACAATGCTTCCAAACTATATCAATCACATATGACAGTTTAGTTTTTACACCCCCAGTTTGAGCTTTATGTGTCATTTTTATGACAGGTTATTTGTTCCCTTGGTAAATGTCAAGTTGTCATAAACAGCATTGAGAGCACTGAAAGCGACATTATTCACTGAATGACACAACAGTCATGAATATTTATGAAGTTTTGTTCTTTCCTGTCACTTATCATGAAAGTGATATGACATTATCGTGCACACTCAGTTCTATAGAAAGCTTTGCTTTTGAGCTTCATGCACAAGCATCATAGTCTGTTGAAAAGGTTTCCACGCTCCACATATTCAACCAGTTCAAATTAAACCTGCTTTCTGATCAGTTCTGCCAATGTATATTCAGATTAGACTCAATTCTGGCTCTTTAAAATAATCCTACTGGATTTTCTGTGGATCCTCTCCAATACTTTTCGTTCCAGTAACGACAATGCTGAGAAAAACTGTTATGAAATTTACCTATAAGTGAAAATTTCAGTGCAAACCCTCTCTGAGAGTCGCTTTTATCCGATGACAATGTGTCACAAAATATGCCAGTTCTTAATTTTTGCACCTTTTCCCCCTGTCTATTTGTCTGCCACACCATGAAACTTTAATGAAAGCATATTTTATTTTGCAGGAATGTTTGTATTAGTGATTATGTAAAAGGAACTCATTACATTTCACGTGTCATTAAACATCTGTTCATAATAATACAGTTTAAAAAGCATCCACAAGATGGTGATGTTGCGACACCATTAAAGTAACGTTAAACGTCCTTCCCTCTAGTAGAGATATTTTCATGAAGCTAAAAGAAGTGCTATTAATATAACATAACACTGCTCCTGATCCCTGACAGCTTTAACACATGTCAGCTCTGTAAGGTCCAGGTTCCCTTCAGATCCAGTTGTGTCATGTGAGGTGTGATAATGGAGATCACATGTGGCTGGAATTGATGACCTCTGACCTTTGGCTTGTCCTGCACTCATAAACAGCCCAGGGTTAACTCGTCTTTGTCTTCTTGTGAATGTGTGTGTGTACTGTACTGTGTGTGCCTGAATATGAAAATAAACCTGTTTTTCTTGTTGTCCTTTTAAGCTACGAGGGTGTGTGTGTGTGTCTGGTTGCAGTGACTGTGTGAGACACTATGTGTGTGCTGCTCAGTGAACTGCATGTCTCTCAGCAGTGTGTCTCCCTACAGCTGTCCCCAGCCCAGCTGGACTTCACAATATGACCTTTAATGTTGACCTACACATGTAGCACTTACTGTCCTCGTCACGTGTTCCTCCCCGACTTCTTACAGTCTTTTCAAGAAACACTTTCCACGAGCGTGTGACTAATCCGCCGCCTGGAAACACTGCCAGATGCACCGAAGGCATGTTGAGCTTCAGAGCATGTTTCACACCTACCGAAGTTAACTTTACATTTGAGTCCAAATCAGGAAAATTTAGAAAAATATTTCATTCCGGTCTTCTCAGATTTGATTAATTAATGTGCATTTTATAGCTGCAAAAAATCCTCAGAACAAGTAGAAAAGTAATAATAATAATAACAACAACAACAGTAATATTAATATTGATAATAACAGTGATAATAATAATAATAATAATAACAATAATAACAATAACAATAATAATAATAATAATAATATGAATAATAATATGAATAATAATAATAAAAAGAATGAAAATGAAAATAAAAATAAAAATAAAAATAATAAAAAATAAGAACTTTATTTATGGAGCACTTTTTATACAAGAGATGTAGCACAAATTGTTTAACAAAATAAAATAAAAATGCAATACATTACAAACATAGGCAGATACATAATAAAATTAGGCAATAACAGGACAGTAGATGCTAAAATATATTTGTGAAATTAAAAACAGAGACCATTAAGAATAATAAAAATGAGAGAATTAGTAAAAAAAAAATATATATATATAATAATATAAAGAATGACTGATTGATGATAGATTAATTATAAGCCAAATTAAATAAATAGGTTTCAGCTGGCCAGTCCCAAACTATGAAGAAGAACTTTAAAATCAAGTAAAAGAACCTAAAATCTATTCTAAAAGATGAAATAATATAATAGATAATATACTATATATATGAGAACAAACATGATTTATCAGACTTTCAAGCTGCTTCAAGCTGCTTCAAGCTGCTTCAAGCTGCTGGACCTTAAAGTAACCCCTTGAACTCTGAATGCCCCCACACAGTTTCTCCCCTGAGGAGCATCAACGTTAGATTTCCTCCCCACAGCATGTGACATATATACTGTGTCATATATACTCTATACTCTGCATCTGCTTGTTCCAGCACATCACTGAAACTAGTACATCATGCTTACATGTATATCCAGGGAAATCTTAAAATATTTATGGTTTCACTTCTGCATCTAAAGGAGACGTGTTAAAATCCTCGGAGATTCGTGTGAATGCAGTTTTGGGGGCAAAAAACATGCAGGTTTTCTGCATATAAATGTGTTATTTTTGCCTATTCTAAAATGGTACTGCATGTTTGAATATTTCTGCATACTGGGGTCCCTAAACAGTCTTGGAATTACATAAATTGGGTATCACTGTAAAGCTGAGACTCTCGTGGATCCAATGAGCCCAACTGTATTCATGTGTGATGATGTTAGTCCCCATAGTAGACACTGAAACTTGACCTCACTGTATAAAATGACCTGTGGTGACCTCTAGGATAATCACAGCCTCATGAAACTTTACAGCCACAAACTAGAGACCTAGAGCATTCAGAGGATGGATGGCTTTCCTAGGTAGACTGATAATAAGGCGGTTTCTGAGCAGTTTCCAGAACAGTCAAGTGCTCGCCATCCAATCGCCAAAAAATGCAATTATTGCAGAAATCTCCAAATGTCAAAAGTTTTTGAAACCAAATCACAGCATGGCTTTTTCTATGGTGTTCCTCAAGGTCTTGGTGTCTTACTGTGGTATTCTGGAGGGATTATTGATCATTTTTATCAATCCTCTATAGGTGAAAAATGGTTAAATTCAGCACCAAATCTGTGTAACAAATGGTATCAACCCCAAGATTTTTATATTCATAAATAACTGTATTTATTATAATATAAATAAACAATTGGTTCCTGATATAGTTGGCTTAAAAGTGTACAACAGTGTACTACAATTTACACTTTTATTTACAAATAAGAGTGGCCCGGGAAGATGTGAGAAAGAGAGTTACAGGGGTGAAAAGTGTATTTCTTTATTGGTTCATTTGTTACCTTAATGCAGAAAACGAGGAAGGACGCACACTGGCATTTTTTTAAAAATATTTTATTTTATTTTATTTTATTTTATTTTAATTTTTCTAATTTAATTTAATTTAATTTAATTTTATTATTAGAGGGAGACCAGCATCCCCCAGAAGGTGGCGCCCTAGGCGACCGCCTATATGGCCTATGCATTAAGCCGGCCCTGCCCTCTCGTCTCACTTGGCAACGGCCAAAATGACGAACTCAAAGCTTCAAAACGGCAGTCCACAAACCAATGAGTGACGTCCACTTCTTATATGGTTTAATTATTTACTGTATAGACTAGAATAAGTTAGAAGACCCATCATAAATACATAATATAGAACCTTTCTTTTACCAGCGACAGCAACAAGTGATGCAATATTTTATCAGTTTTACAGTCTGCCGTCTGAGTCTGGAGCTCTCAAATCAAATTAAGCATCACTGTTGGAACTATTCAAAGCCTTCAAAGCAACATGTGAAGTGACGTACAGTGGCTTGAACCCAGACTGAGCCACGACTCATGAATAACCCATCGGGGGAGAGCAGCAGTAGGTGTGCTTAAAGAATTCATCAGCTGACAGTTATAGGCACATCTGCCCCATGAGATTTACTGTAGGCGCTTGTAAATCTGCCATGAATTATTCATTCAGCGTGACACAATCCTCAGCACATTATATTGAAGGCTTCAGTCTCCTCAGACATATCTGCCACTGACTACCTGTCAACCAGGATTTACAGTAGAGCTGAGCGTCTGTTTGCTTTTGTTGTTGTCCTGATATAATGAGCACCTTTCAAAGCTTTTGATATGCACTCACCCACAACTGGAACATTAAATACTGCTGCCCACCTACGGACTTTAGATGAGTTTTTTTTTAGTTTTTGACATTTATTGACTTTAAGGATTCACAGCATTTTTTGAAAGGTGCAAAGATTTGTTTTGTTTTGTTTTATAAATATATTTTACACAGTGACTGTTCTGTATAACGGGAAAAGAAGTCCCAAAAAAGCTTTTTCACGCCTACATCAGTCTGTTTGCGAACATGATGGGGGAGTGAATTCTGGTGCTTTATTCTCCTAATGATGCTGTGAATATGCTGAGGTGGCATCTGACAGTTTAAAAAAAGACAAAGCTGTGGATGTTGCCAAAGTTGCTCTTTTATAACCACCGGCGTCCTTTTAAAAGTTTGCCTCCTCGCTTCTCTGTTTAATTGGAACGGGACTCTGATATCGTTTTTCGTGTTTTTATCCTTTGCCATGCTTCAGTTTTATGCTTAATGTCGAGTTTGAGTTTCATGTTATTTAGAGTTTACTGACATGTTTATAACGAGTCTATACAGCCGTGCTAGTGGCTCTGAGGCTGTACTTATAGGCACAGGTGCTTCAACACCTTCTCTTCCCAACTTGCTTGCCGTCACGCCCCTTGGCTTGCTGTCAGGCCCCTTGGCCTTGGCGTCACGCCCCTTGCTGTCACGCCCCTCGCCGTCACGCCCCTTGGCCTTGGCGTCACGCCCCTTGCTGTCACGCCCCTTGGCCTTGGCGTCATGCCACTTGGCTTGCGGTCACGCCCCTTGGCCTGCCGTCATGCTCCTTGGCCTTGCCGTCACGCCCCTTGGCTTATATACTGTATATACAGTATATACAGTATATACATATATATATACACACACACATATATACCTGTATACTTTTTTATGATCTATTTTGGTAAATGTACCTCGGTGCAGAGAGAACAGCAGAACACCACGTCCGTACAGTACAGAGAGTTTGGGACAGATACTAGCAGACAGTGGTGTTCCCACATCTCTCCACACATGACTGTATCTATGGAGGAGTTCTGATCAGCGTCTGCAGCTCCAGCAACATTTTCAGCTCAGGATTAGATTCTATCATGCGGCCTGCCAACCTTGATCAGGACTAACATGTACCCTCTCTTTATTTTACACCTTGCAGTGGTGCTCTGTGTTCTTTTTCTTAGTACATCTTCTTCATTCGTCTTTCTTTTGAACTTGAATCTGGGTTAAGCCATCTTCTTCCATCGCATCAGCGGTCTGAAAGCAGCGGTGGCCTTAAGGTCACATGAGGGTTTTACTGTCTGGAATGAAGGACGGGTGGAGCTACATTAATGAAATAAAGTTCAACGTGGTGTTTCTTTAATGCGACCTCTGGATATTTGGTAATGCTGTTAAAAAAAGCGACGTGTTGAACTTGTTTGCCATGAGGGGGAACATGACAGCAAGTGTGACTCATTCATACGGTCCCTTATGACCCGAGTATGTGGATCATCTAAAAGTGAACAACATGCAAGAAGATTGACATCCAGACATTATGAAAAAGAAGCATACTTCAAGTTTATTTTATGAAGTAAACTTGAGTACAATTCAAGTATTATCCAAAGTATACTTTATATAATAAGTATACTAATATCAATGTACTATTAGTATACTTGTAAGTGTACTACTTGGATACTTCTTGGGACTAAATTCGCCCACTTTTTAGTTTATAAAAGTATACTTTTAAGTAAACTTTGAGTACACAACTAGTCTACATCCAAGTTGTATTTTGTACTGCAACTATTATATGAACTATACTACAAGTGAACTTATAGTTACACTGTTAGTTTACTAGTTATTTACGTGTAGCCCATTTTTTCGTTTATGAAAGTACACTTTAAAGTATACTCTCAGTAAACTACTAATAGTTTTTACTGCAAGTATACTTGTAAGTTTTCTTTAAGTGAACTTATAGTACTTAGCCAAATATACTTTTCTGTAAACCTTTCAGTATACTTGGGCTTTTGTGTATACTTGCCAAGTTTACTTAGACTTTTCTGTATACTTGTCTGTATGAGCCAAGTATACTTAGACTTTTCTGTATACTTGTCAGTATGAGCCAAGTATACTTAGACTTTTCTGTATACTTGTCTGTATGAGCCAAGTATACTTAGACTTTTCTGTATACTTGTCAGTATGAGCCAAGTATACTTAGACTTTTCTGTATACTTGTCAGTATACTTAGACTTTTCTGTATACTTGTCAGTATGAGCCAAGTATACTTAGACTTTTCTGTATACTTGTCAGTATAAGCCAAGTATACTTAGACTTTTCTGTATACTTGTCGGTATAAGCCAAGTATACTTAAGTATAATTTTGTTAAGTATATCTCTGAAAAGTACATACAAAGTAAACTGAAAGCATACTCGTATACTCGACGTATACTAATACATACTTGAATAAACTTATTTTTTGTAGAGGAGACTGTAGGAACAGAGGTCAGTTAAAAAAGAAAAAAAATAAGAAATCTTATCTCTAAACACAAAGCGAATATTGAAAAGATTTTCCAGAGAAACTTGTGTGGTTTTCACTTTAGTTTGATGACATCTCAACTGATTTTGCATTTACCATTTTATCACATTTTTTTACTTTTTTAGTTACACATTGACGGTATATGAAGTTCATTTGGCCGCAGTCACGCTTCTCGTTTGTCATGCCGACGCTAACCACCCAGTTCCTCTTTAAGCAGTTTTTGCTGCCATTGAGTGCAAGTGAGAGACAGACAGAGAAGCTGTGTCAGATGTTTTCTGTTGGATTTAAGAGAAAGATGTGTTGTCATCATTTACAGGAAGCTACCACAGAGGGAGGATGATTGACTATCTTACAGAAAATGTGGAAACGAGCAGTGACACAGCTGACTGTACAGTTTTTGGAAGTTCAGCACAATGTTGAAAACACCCTCTTTTTTCATTTTAATAAAGTTGTTCCTTTGGAGATTATGTCAAGTTAAACTGTATGTATATATATATATGTATATATATATATATATATATATATATGGTGGTGGGATCAGAAATGTATGTACTATATATCTCCCCATAACTGGGGCTTTTGAGAGACATTCAGGGCTGGAGCCCCAGAATCCACCACCAGTGGTCATCACATATTATAAAAAAGTGAGATTTCAAATTTTTTTTAATTATAAAGCAGGCTTAAGTCCTTTATAAATACTGTGAAAGTATCGAAATGCTGAATCAACAGGGAAATACACACAGCCCGCATTCAGAAACTCTGCATTTGAAACAAGCTGTCAGGATTTCTGTCCATTTGTGTTGTCACAAATACACAATATTTAGACCCTTTACACGGATTTAAACTTAAACATTCTAAATGTGTCCCAGTTTATTCCTGGTTGCAGTGTATGTGAATGTCATCAGCTGACAGGAAGTACACATGGACCCAAGCTGTTGCCTAGCAACGCAATTCTGTTGCAATTTTGTTGCAATTTTGTTGCAATTTTGACACAATTTTGTTGCAATTCTGTCAAAATGTGCTAAAACACAGCATTTAAGACAGCGTTTTGAACATTACAGCATGTGAAAATATTCTAGTAGAAACACAACATACAAGTTTGATCCTGAAAATGAGCATAATATGGGACCTTTTACCTTTATTACAATCGTCATATACATACATACATGAAATTTGACCTCTGCATTTAACAAATCCTAAACATTGACTAGCAGCGGGCTGCTGTTCAATGTCTCGTTCAAGGACACTTCGACCTTGTGGTTAAAAGAGGATAAATGGTCTGTTATTGCCTTAATTAATGTAAAATCTTACATAAACTGTGTTGATAACCTCTTAACAATAAATGTCTGAGGGGACATCAAAACAAGAACAAAAACATTTCTGTTAGTTTGAAAGATAATAACCTGAGAGACACTCACAGACAGACAGACAGACGGTCTCATGTCCAGTCCACGGGAAGCTCAGCTGGAGATCTAAGGAGCTGTTAAGTGTCTCATTATCATGTGTGTCATGATGTGTCACTCAGCGGGACGCCCGACTGCAGCAAGAGCCCCCGAATTTACCCTCTCAATCATTAGCACCCATCAATATTACAGGAGGGCCGCCGATCAAACGCTGCAACCTCGGTATGAGATGGTGAAAAGGTTGTCACTCACTCCATCCTGCTTTTTTTTTCTTTTTTTTTATTAAATTGAGCTATATTAGATTTTGAATTCAAAATATCAAGAGTCTTGAAAACTCCTGACTTATAAATGTGTCCCTGGTATTTTTAAAGTGCCATTGATCCATGTGAAGCTAAATCGATTGCTCAGAGCTAACACAATACGCAACCTTTCTCACTTTAGGTTTAATGAGGGTCATGCTGTCAATGTCTATTGTGGATCTATATGGAAGAAAAGCTGGTGACAGGGCGGGTAATCACTGCTGAAATATTCATATAGAGAGACAAGTGTTACGTAATATCACAACAGCCATGTGACAGTGTTGATTAGAGTGGATGGCGTTAATGGAGGCAGCCGGGATGACGGAGACTGAGACAGACAGGTCAGAAGTATAGACGTGTTCTTCTAACTGTATGGAAAACAAGCGTGTCCTCGGAGTCGTGGGATGTTGGCGCAATATAATCGGCAACTACGATTAGTAAATAAAGTATGTTTGGAACAGTATGGAATCGGGACTGTGATACTGTGTCTGTGATGTTAAGCATCCATAGTCTGACAAGTCAATCATTTTCCTAATTAGACAGATTTGTAACCTCTCAGATAAAGATAATCAATTCTGAAATTAGCCAATTTCACGCTTAATGATTTTAGGTTTGACCCATAAGTCACATGATCCAGAGGCCCAACTCAACCAGAACCAAATATCCAAAGGTCTTCAGGTTAAAGGTGAAAACTCGTGAACCAGAACCTTCTGACCAGTCTGGTTATACCGCTTCACTTTCCCAGTACAGTACGTCATCGTCTGCCGTCCTCTCGTCCTGAAGAGCAGGTGTATCTCACTCACTGGGGGTGAAGCTAGAAAATAGATTCTCCTCTAATTGGAAGGATGTTTAGAATAATTATCAAACGACAGCAGGAGACAGCGGCGGAGTCGCGGAGGCAGAGCAAATGATGGCGAAATGAAAGACTTTAATTGAATGTCAGCGGGAATCTGCAGGCCACGTTGAACCTCGTGTAATGAGATGTAGGCAGCTGAAGGGCACCCCTCCCAGGATGCTTTGCTGGTATGGAGGAGGCGGGGTACAGACTGGTTGGGGGTGGGTGGGTTATGGGGGGGGCTTTTGGACGGCCCCTGTCTCCCTGTGCATTGCCTTAATGATGTCCTCATATCATGGCATTATGTAATATGCTCCAGAAACCCTCACAGGTACTGCATTTAGCATAAAAAAATATGCTCAAATCATAACATGGCAAACTGCAGCCCAACAGACAACAACAGCTGTCAGTGTGTCAGTGTGCTGACTTGACTATGACTTGCCCAAAACTGCATGTGATTATCGTAAAGTGGGCATGTCTGTAAAGGGGAGACTCGTGGGTACCCATAGAACCCATTTACATTCACATATCTGGAGGTCAAAGGTCAAGGGACCCCTTTGAAAATAGCCATGCCAGTTTTTCCTCGCCAAAATTTTGCGTATGTTTGGAGCGTTATTTAACCTCCTTCGCCACAAGCTAGTATGACATGATTGGTACCAATGAATTCATTAGGTTTTTTATAGTTTCATATGATACCAGTATCTTCACTCTAGCTTTAAATGCCCGCTACAACCTCCGAAATTGCGTTAATGCGTTATTATCGCTTTAACTTTGACAGCCCTACTTGTGGTTATATGTTGTATATGATGCACATATTTGTACATATTTCTAATTTCTTATTCTTATTTTTGTTTATATTTTTCTACATATATTCTGTTATATTTTGTAGCATTATGTACAAAATGTACATGTTACATACTCCTTTATTTCTACTTTCTTACCTTTCTTCATGCTTTTATATAAGAGCAACTGTCATAATTTATATTACATTAGTATTTCTGATTGACAGAACATGTCACAAAAGGACGAATCAATCGTCAGTGATCGGTTCAAAGATGCTGAATTATTCAGCAGAGGAGAATTTATATTATTTGTGGACACACCTGCATATTTTCACCTTTTTCTTCCAGCTCAGTTAGACCAGCCCGGTGACCTGCCTCTATCTATTGTTTCTCCTCTTTAACGTGTTCCGCTGAATGCTTTATTACCTGAATGTCTTTGCAAATCGCAGAGGACACATTTCAGAACAGTACGTCATGAAACCGAAGGCCTGTTCATGTGAGAGGCGATGAATCATCAGCTTAGAGACGTACAACAAACACACAATGACACTTCATTATGTCTGCTGGGTCTTCCTGTTTTCTTCACTTGTGTGGTCTCAGATGAAAAGTCTCAAATAACTATAGCAAAGGGGTTTAAAATGAGTAAATGCTGAGTCACGTGATTTACAGCGTGCAGTCTTTAGCCATTAAAAATTAATGTTTAGTTTTCAGGCACCTATTTTAAAGCACCAGAGCATGAATAAAACAACTATAAAAACAATACTTATTTATTATTTTTTTCATCCCCTCGGAGGATTCTCCAATCTGAACACCCACGAGGTTCAAAGTACATCAAAGCTTCCGTGTGGACTTCGCAGCCTCTTAAAAATCACAGTAATGAGGGTCCAGGCTGGATCCCCATGCTTAAAACCGCCGTGAGGTCAGAACCTGCCACCGGAAAATTTTGTGTGATGGGTCAGTGGCTGCAGGAAGGGCTCACGCTCATGAGGATGTATCGGTGATCACGCAGTCATAGAATCAGAGCGGCCTGCAGCTGAAGCCCCGAAGGTCTGCGGGACTCTACAGCTGAGACCAACACTTTTTTTTCAGACACAGAACCAACATGAGAAACACAAAACAGAGCACCAACAGTTTCCTCTTTACAGAGCTTCCTCCTTTGTCTTTGACCACCTTGGCAATGGGTGACTTGTTTCTCATGAGAATAACACCTCTTAAGACCTTTACACTCTGGAGTCGTATTTTTTCATTTGATTAATTCACACGTCAATATATATATATTTTTGAACTGTTGTTACTACTTTCACACAGAGAGGAGATTTAGCCTCTCTATCAATTTAATTCAGTCCAAATGGGCTTACTGCCATGGGAAACATACGTTTACATTACCAAGCAGCTGTGACCTAAAAACCTATAATCTGGTCCTCTCTCTAGGTTCCATGGTGGAGAGGAGGTCGTGTTGCTCTGGTTCTATCTGTTTTGGCGTGGAGAGGAGGTTGTGTTGCTCATGCTCTATCTATTTTGGCATGGAGAGGACGTCGTGTTGCTCTGGCTCTATCTATTTGGAGTGGAGAGGAGGTTGTGTTGCTCATGCTCTATCTATTTTGGCATGGAGAGGACGTCGTGTTGCTCTGGCTCTATCTATTTGGAGTGGAGAGGAGGTTGTGTTGCTCTAGCTCTATGTATTTGGTGTGGAGAGAAGGTCGTATTGCTCTTGCTCTATCTGTTTTGGCATGGAGAGGACGTCGTGTTGCTCTGACTCTATCTGTTTGGCGTGGAGAGAGGTTGTGTTGCTCTAGCTCTATGTATTTGGTGTGGAGAGAAGGTCGTATAGCTCTTGCTCTATCTGTTTTGGCGGGAGAGGAGATTGTGTTGCTCTGGCTCTATCTGTTTGGCGTGGAGAGGAGGTCATGTTGCTCTGGCTCTAGTTATTTGGTGTGGAGAGAAGGTTGTGTTACTCTGGCTCTATCGATTTGGCATTGAGGAGGTTGTGTTGCTTTGGCTTTATCTATTTGGCGTGGAGAGGAGGTCGTGTTGCTCTGGCTCTATCTATTTGGTGTGGAGAAGACATTGTGTTGCTCTAGCTCTATCTGGTTGGCGTGGAGAGGAGGTTGTGTTGCTCAGGCTGTATCTGTTACAAGCCCAATGGATGTGGAAGATCGCTGGAAGATCTGGGTCCTTTATACTCTGAAGTTGAACTTTTTTTGTCTTCATGCGTCACCGAGCAACTCTCAGAGGAATTAACGGCGGCCCCGCCTTCAACGCTGTACCCAGTTCTCTTCATACGTCCATCATGCTATAGATGCTATTTATAAACGTCCTCTTTACCTTCCAAAGAGCATTTTATGAAAGGCCACCTTTTTGATCAAAGTGTCATGGATTAATTGATGTATTGATCGTGGGGCCGAGGCCTTGAAGCACTCCCGTTAGTGAAGGGAGGATTTACGCAGGCTCAGTCACAGTTGACTTGACTGACCTGGTTATTGAAGCCAGAGCTATTTTTGGGGCCGGGATCACAGTGTGGAACGATTGGAAAGATTGGCCAGGATCTCTCAATCCAAAATAGAGCAGGTGAGATTTCTATCACAGGTCGGTAGAGGTACGGTTATAGATAGGTAGTAAGGATGTAGATGAAAATATCACTCAGAAGTAGAAAATAAAAACATTTTATTACCCATGAAATCTGACGTTTCAGTAGAGCAACAACAAAACTATGAAAATGTCTGTGACCCCGTTTGTTTAGCAATAATGAGGGAATAAAAAGCCGTGAAATCTGATCGGGATTGCCTCGACGTCATCAAAGTGTCCGTGCCAAACAGCGTCTCCGTCTCCCACTGTCGCACAACACATCAGGGAACCACCGACTGGAAACCAGTGACACTGAAGGTCATCAAAATTTGGCCCCAGTTAGACTTTCACTTGACATTTTGTCTCTCTGCGTCAAATCATCATCATCACGTGTTTCTGTTTCAGCTTAAACACACATTAAACTCACTCCACACATACAACACACATAAACATACAATATTTTAACAAGGTTCGGAGGTTTTTTCTTTTTTTTACTAAAGTTTGAGGAATGGCTTCTGGTATTGCCTCAGTGGTGCACGAGGGAAAAGACGAGGTCAAAGAGCGGACATTTGAGACTTCCTCGTAGCCAAAGTAACAGCTGGATTCTGTAGAAATGTAGTGGTGAGTCATGTTCAGAGCATCACTCATAGACGGAGAAGTTTCCTTTCATTTGAGAGAACAAACAAAAAAAACCTTCTCACAGCAGTGAATGTGAATGAAGAACGGGGCTTTCTACCCCCAGCTGCTCCGCTCGACTAGCTCAGTGGTCACCAAAACAAAGCTGCTGTGTAGTCCCACATATACAGTATAGTCTCAAAGGAATTTATAGGATTTATACTCCAAAAGTTTATGTTATATCCACTAAAAAGTGACCTTCCTGCTATGTGATACTTTTTTGGCCAAGTTTTAGTCAGAAAATAGAGATAAAAATCCATCACAATGTCCTAAAGCTCAAGGTAATACCTTAAAATGGCTTGTTTTATAATAAATAATTATATTAAACAGAGGAAAAGAGCAAATACTCAGGTTTGAGAAGCTGTAACAGGAGAATATGTGGCATGAATAATGACTTAAATGATTCATTGATTATCAAAATAGTTACAGATGAACTGATTAATAATGGGAAAGTTATTTTTAATGAGATCTTGTATTGTTATGTTTTGTTTTTATATGGACTGCTTGGCTGATTTCCCCCAGTGGGACAATACAGCTGAACTGAACTGAACTGAACTCTACTAATTGTTTCAGCTCTCCTTATGCTACAGTGCAGAAGGGTTTCTCAACTTTTAGTAGCTTTAAACCCCATTTTTTGCTAAAAAAATTATCATTAGATAGTTGTATAATAAAATACATTTGTATTTAGTTTTCAAAAGTATGGATGGAGCTCAGAATATATAGAAATAATGTTTAAAATATAGAAAACAAACAAAATGTATGTTTAATAATGTATGTCGCATTGAGAGTTGCCTTTTTTAAATCCTTTTTATTTTTCTATTGGTCTTAACGTTCTTATTATTTTAATGTTGCCTCCAAAAATGGAAATACTCAACAGCAAGTACAGTAAGGAGGAGGTGATGGAGGGAGGAGGTGATGGAGGGAGGAGGGAGGAGGGAGGTGATGGAGGGAGGGAGGAGCTAATGGAGGGAGGGAGGTGATGGAGGGAGGGAGGAGCTGATGGACGGAGAGGGAGGTGATGGCGGGAGGAGGTGATGGAGGGAGGAGGGAGGTGATGGAGGGAGGGAGGAGGAGAGAGGAGGTGATGGAGAGAGGAGGGAGGTACTGGTGATGGAGGGAGGAGGAGGAGGGAGGAGGTGATGGAGGGAGGAGGTGATGGAGGAAGGAGGTGATGGTGGAGGGAGGAGAGAGGTGATGGAGGGAGGAGGGAGGTGATGGAGGGAGGAGGGAGGTGATGTAGGGAGGTAAAGGAGGTGGAGGGAGGAGGAGGAGGCGTGGTGCTGAAGTGAGGAGGGAGGAGGTGATGGAGGGAGGAGGTGATGGAAGAAGGAGGTGATGGTGGAGGGAGGAGGGATAGAGGATGGAGGTGATGGAGGGAGGAGGGAGGTGATGGAGGGAGGTAAAGGAGGTGGAGGGAGGAGGGATAGAGGATGGAGGTGGTGGAGGGAGGAGGGAGGTGATGGAGGGAGGTAAAGGAGGTGGAGGGAGGAGGAGGCGTGGTGCTGAAGGGAGGAGGGAGGAGGTGATGGAGGGAGGAGGTGATGGAAGAAGGAGGTGATGGTGGAGGGAGGAGGGAGGTGATGGTGGAGGGAGGAGGGATAGAGGATGGAGGTGATGGAGGGAGGAGGGATAGAGGATGAAGGGAGGTGGTGATGGTGATGGAGGGAGGAGGGAGGTGATGGAGGGAGGTAAAGGAGGTGGAGGGAGGAGGAGGAGGCGTGGTGCTGAAGGGAGGAGGGAGGAGGTGATGGTGATGGAGGGAGGGAGGAGGTGGAGTAGATGGAGCAGGTAGGCGTGGTGCTGAATGAACAGCTCCTCGGATCATAAAGTATCAGAGAGTCTCTCCGCTCCGTCAGAGCAGCAGCAGCATTCAGTCATGAGGAGCCAGCCGAGCTCTCCGTCCTCCAGAGCGTCCTCCTGACCACACACACACACACACACACACACACACACACACACCATGAAGAGGCAGAACGTGCGGACCCTCGCGCTCATCATCTGCACCTTCACCTACCTGATAGTCGGAGCTGCGATCTTCGACGCGCTGGAGTCTCGGGAGGAGACGAGCCAGACGAGTGCGCTGGACCTGCGGAGAGAAGAGCTGCTGCACACCTTCAACCTGTCCGCGGAGGACTTCGACCAGCTGGAGAAGGTGGTGCTGGAGCTGAAGCCGCACAAAGCAGGCGTGCAGTGGGAGTTTGCAGGCTCCTTCTACTTCGCCATCACTGTGATCACCACCATAGGTAAGAGAGAGACTGACTGATCATGACTGGCAACTTTTATTCTACTGCGACAGAAAAAAAAAAAGTTGATATGTTAGGTTATATGTTGGTTTCTGTTTAATTTGAGGCAAGATGCATGACTGTTAACCCATAAGAAATAACCTGTAGGTCAGCCAAGCATGCTTGCAAGACATTTAAGATAAACACCTGTAGGAACATTATATTACTATTTCAATAATAAACTCAGTATTAAGCAGCCCAACAGGTGAACAGTGCTGCACAAATCCCCATCTGCTTCATTCAGATAAATACTTTCTTAATTATCAGATATTCACTCAAGTAAAAGTAGCAGTACTGCAATATAAAATACTCCATGACAGGTCAAGGTCATGCATTGACAAGGCATTATCAGCTACTTTAAATACCAAAATAAAAGTACTCATAATGCAGAAAACATTTAGTTTTCTTGTTATATATTATATTGTTTTAATGCTACTTCACTTCATTTTTATATACTGTGTAGTTTAATCTATAACAAGTATAAGTAGGAATGGAAATACTCAAATAAAGTACCTCAGATACTGCAGTACAGAAGATGAAGACATAGAAAACATGCTTATAGGTACATAACACAGTATTAAGCAGCCTACAACAGGTGAAAAGTGGTGCACAAATCCCCATATGCTTCATTCAGATAAATACTTTGATTATTAGATATTTACTAAAGTAAAAGTAGCAATACTGCAATATAAAATACTCCATTACAAGTAAAGGTCCTTCATTGAAAAAACATTATATTAGCAAAATATACAAAATAATAGTACTTATGCAGAGTACAATGCAGAAAAAATGGCTTCATTGAGTGTTTTATATATATTATATTGTTTTAATGGTACATCATGTGTAGTATTTTGCTGTTGTAGTTTGTTACCTTGCAGTTTTATATATACTTTAATCTATAACTGCATCTTATTCTATAAGATCATCGTATGTTTTTTGTGCAAAACCTGCAGAGAAATCATCAGCACCTGTAGCTGTCAGATAAATGAATCAAAATGTATGAAAAGTGTAGAAGTAAAGTAGAATGAAAAGGAAACACTCAAAGTACAAGTACCTCAGATACTTGCTTATAGGTTAATAACACAATATGATATGCTATAGTGATACCACAGATGGAGGAAATACCATAACATGTCATATTATTTATAAACTCAGAATTAAGCAGCCTACAACAGGTGAACAGTGGTGCAGAAATCACCATCTGCTTCATTATATATTAGTGTTTTAATGATAATTCATGTGCAGCATTTTGCTGTTTTAGTTTGTCCGCTTGCAGTTTTATATACTTTGTACTTTAATCTATAACTATGCATCTTATTTTATAAGATCATCATGTGTTTTGTGTGCAAAACCTGCAGAGAAACCAGCACCTGTAGCTGTCAGATAAATTAATCAAAATGTATGAAAAGTGTAGAAGTAAAGTAGAATGAAAAGGAAATACTCAAATAAAGTACAAGTATGTCAGATACTTACTTAAGTACAGCAGCTGAAGACATAGAAAGCATGCTTATAGGTTTATAACACAATATGATATGTTATAATGATACCACAGATGGAGGTAATACCATACAATGTCATAACTCAGTATTAAGTACAACAGGTGCACCATAAATCCCCTACAATTTTATTTTATAACATAAAAAGATTTAACATAAAGTCTTTTTAAACTTCTCATTTACAGTATTATTATATGATTCATAGTGACAGCAAAGAAGATTAAAAATACCAGTAATGAGAAGATCATCTTACATAATCTGAGTGAAGTTTTTCACATCAGCACGAGGTGTTGTCGGCAGCTTGAAGCTCCATTATACCGCCGTGTTAACACAGAACAGATGAGACCTTTATTTAAACCCAACCAGACAAACAGGTTGTCATCAGAGCCTTTTGTTCTTCAGCATTTTATTGAATTGCATTGAGAAGGAAGGGGGGTCGCTTCAAAGTCAAATGTGCAGCAGTAAAGTGAAGGACTGTTAAGGACGAGCTTCTCTCCAAATATGAATTTCTGCTGCTCACATAACTGAAGGTTGTTTTTAGAGACGATGCTCCAGGAAACTTGAGTTATGAGACATTCATTTGCCTCTTCTGTTGTTGTGCTCTTACTCATTATCCTTGCTCCAAAAGGCCCCGCAACACCACGAGGCCCCCGAGCTCTTTACCCACTTTATCACACAGCCTTCACAATGATCTTATTTAATTTCAACAACACTCTGCGTACAGCTACAACTCCAGGCTCAAGTTAGTCTGGCATTTTAATTATTGAAAGATGAAAAAAGAAAAGGATGCATTGTTTACCTTTGTCTCAGAATTTGTCACTTTTGAGGCCTTTAAAGCAGCTCCATGTAACTTTTGCACAACAGCGACATCTGTGGTCACAAGTGGTAAATTACAGGCATTGAATTTACTTTCATTTCTCTTAAATCAGTTGCTTTGAAGACATCATGTTTGTCTGTGACGTGCTAAAACACAGTGTAACAGGGCAGGCTGTTCTCATGTATCATTCGTAGCTATACTTATGAAAAGTGATGCACTGTAATTTGTATTTAGCCCATTAAATCCATGTAATTGTGAACCAGGAAGTATAAAGAGCGACAAACACCTTGTAGGGAGGAGGTCGGGGTGGATGGGTGGGTCAAAAAACAGCGGACTTTCGCCCAGAAGACCGGTATATTCACGTAACTTCCGTACTTAAGTTAAAACACTTTCCTCAACCTAACTACATAGTTTTGTTGCTTAAAGCCCCAGACACACCGACCCAACATCCAAGAACCAGTGGCGACGAAGGCCATCATTTGCGTCGCCTCACATCGCCTTTGTCTTGGCCAAAAAGTTGCACTCGAACACACCGCAAAGATGACAGCCAAAGGCCAGTTAGCACGAACGTTCTGCGCCTGTGTGAGATGAAATAACTCTCCACACCAACAGACGGCGGTAGTCGGTATTCATCATTCAAAAAGATGATATAAACGGCGGATATAAAAGCCGTTGTTATGATACGTACATGAAGCAAAGCAGCGTTTGCCGACCACTTTCACACCACTCTCACTCACCACTTAGCTTCATTCCAGATGTCGCTGTGAAAATATCCGTGTGTTGGAATGATCAGATGAGATGAAGATGAAAAATGAGGAGAGCCTTCTGTGTTTTTTCCTCTTGACTTGACTCGTTGGCTTGCTTTCCTCACTTCCGTTTCTCTTCTCCTGCACTGATCCGTTTAAGCTGAACCACCAATCAGAGTGATTTCTCTAACCGACGGATGCCGCCGCTGATTCAACATGCTGAATCTGCCGAAAAAAACTCGAGGCAGACTAGAGCAGACGGTGCGGGACACACCGCAAAAACTAGGCCGACCCAAACTGGCCCCGTGTGTCAGGACCATAAACCTAACCACCAAGTTGTTTCCTATGAAGACGGAAGTTTATTTTGAAAAGACTGTATGCATGTAACAAGCTGAAGGGTTGCTGCACATTTTAGGAAAACACGTGAAAAATGAGGAATAACTTTTCCTACGATATCATATGAACCGTTGTATGAGGATACGTTGATCTGTGACGTACTAAAACACAGTGTAACAGGAGCACAAGTCATAAAGCATTAGCATTAGCAACCATAAGCTACTGGTCATACCACACCAAGTGAGGCTGTAGCGGCAAAACACTTGATTGTTTTGAGTTGAGAAATGTTGCTTTTTATTGTTTATAATTTCAACTTTTCATCTGCAAGAGGGAGATTGTGTTTTTTATTCTTATAAAAGTCACACAGTCTGGCTTTAACATCTTCTTTTTCTTAAGAAGCCATCCTTATCACCGCCTCCTTATCTGAGTCGTCCTGCTGTGTTTAGTGACCGGGGCAGTTGTCACAGCGGTGACCTGTGACTTTGTAACCCTATCAGATGCAGGCGACTAATTGCACACTAACCCAACCCCGGGTGTCTGTAACCGCATTCTGTAATTGTGAGCCCAGAGGCTGCTGCAAACACAGTGATTGGCGTGTTTCAGCCTGCCATTAAGTATTAATGACAACACCAGACCCCTTCGCTGTTCCGCTGGCCTCCTGGCACACGACATTAACACTGTAGATACTGTACCGCACAATATATCACGTAGCCACGACTCGCTGTAAATGCTGAGCCACAATACATCTTTAATTTGTCTTTTATTTTAAAGCTGTGGTTTATTGAACATTTTCTGATGATAAAAGAAGAGGCTAAATCTATTTATGTCACCAACTAATACAAGAATAGACGTGATCCTCTTATTTCCTGTCATATGCTTTGAAAATTAGTCAAGTCATTTTAGAAATGAGGCCTCGGGACATTCAGATCCAACACAGGACATCCCCAAAGGACCAGCGTGCCACAGAAGATGTATGAAAAATCAAGTAAAAGAGGCAACAAGTCAGTCTGAATTTCATACAACACGTAGGCTGTCGATACGAGAGCACAGCATTTCCTGGGAAGCTATGAATAAATATACACTTTTCATATTTCTGCACAGCCAGTGGAAACAAAGCGGACACATGACAAGATCTGGCTGCAGCACGCTCTACTAATAATTTAACATAAGTGAAGAAGGGAGGAGACGCCGCAATCAGCAATCAGTCATCACTTTCCACAGAGGAAAGGGGAAGCGGAGGGCACGGTGTCCATTTACACACCAAGTGTAGGGAGGGTGCGGGGGAGGTTGGGGTGAAGGGAAAAACATCACAAGGGGAAAATTAAATGAGATTGAGTGAGGAAGCGGGAGTGGATAAAAGTCTCTCCTCGTGGGTACAAACACAGTCACCCATCTCCAGGGTGCACGTCTTGTCATTGCCACGTCATCGCCCGCCCAGGCTGCAGTTCAAGGTCATCTAGACCACGTAGAGCAGCGTTTCCCAGACTCTGTTTTATGGGGACCCATTTTTTAAAAATGACAATCCATCGTGACACAATTCACAGTCTATAGTCTATAAATCAAATTTATGCATAAATGAATGTTCCTGACCACTTTTTACTGCCATTGCACATCACCTTATATCATCTTGAATAGGAAAACCAGCCATATTACTATACACACACGCATCTCTACACACAACAAACAGCGATATCCGTCAGAGAATAACTTATAATAATTAATGTTGAACATAAACAATGAATAATGTTGTTGGAATATGCCTTATTTCATGGACTATTTGGGGAATTCATACTTTCTTATTACATACTATATGAAAACAACAACAATTGATAAATCAAAGTTAAGGCTATAATAACGCAAATTCGTCACTATATTCTTTAACTCATTGACACAATCGATCTTTCGGAGGTTGTAGTGATCTCAAAAGCTAGAGTGAAGTTACTGGTATCATACAAAACTAGAAAACCTAAAGAATCCATTGGTACCAAACCACCATGTCATACCAGCTTGTTGTGAAGGAGGTTAAATAACGCTACGAAGTTACGCCAAATTTCAGCGAGGAAGAACTGGCATGTCCATTTTCAAAGGGGTCCCTTGACCTCTGACCTCCAGATGTGTGAATGTAAATGGGTTCTATGGGTACCCACGAGTCTCCCCTTTACAGACGTGCCCACTTTATGATAATCACATGCAGTTTTGGGGGTCACAAGCTGTTGTTGCCTGTTGGGCTGCAGTTTGCCATGTTATGATTGGAGCATATTGTTTTATGCTAAATGCAGTACCTGTGAGGGTTTCTGCACAATATCTGTCATTGTTTTGTGTTGTTAATTGATTTCCAATAATAAATATACACATATATTTGCATAAAGCAGCATATTTGTCCACTCCCATGTTGATAAGAGTATTAAATATTTGACAAATCTCCCTTTAAGGTACATTTTGAACAGATAAAAACATGTGTGATTAAAGCGTTATTATAACTTTGACAGCCCTAGTTTATTTATGATTGCATTTTCTAATGATTATTCCAGATAGCGGCGCGTGGTTACATGTTGTAGCATAGCAAACATTTATCTATTTGTTAATTTATCAATATATTGAGGTGGTTTTTGAGGGGGATGTGTGTCCTCCCCAATATATATTATAATTATGGCCTTCCTTTAACTACTAACTGATCTAGTTCTTTAAAGTTGTGGAGAATGAATCTTACATTTTGACTTCTGACTTCTCGTCTAATATCTAATCTCTGAAGTCATTAACCTTCCTCTTACGCTCATAAACAAAACCTTTTTTTAGATAGGACCCTTTAAAGTCACCATATGGTTGTAGTTAAAAAAAGAAAATTCCATCCTGGATTTTTTATTATTGTGAATCACCTCTTGTTAAATAGTTTTTGTTGATGTTACAGATTTCGGCAGACATGAGCTCAGTGCTTTCGATAGAAGAGCTCATCGTTTGTAGTCTGTGACTCTGTAATTGTAGAGAGAGGAAGGGAACACAGATGCATTCAGGGCATGCAGTCTGTACGAGTCGCTGTAATCCCAACAGAGAGCATCCAGTCGGTGGTAAAGCTGTGTGTGTGAGGGGGAAATCTGCTGGTTGGTTTGTAGGCAGCGCTCCTCCATCACATTAAAAGTGGCTTGGATCAGAGAGCCGAGGCCCTTCCAGCTCTGGTTTAGCAGCAGCAGTGCATCATCAGTAGTTGATGTAATGCTGGAAGCACATTAGCGTGTGAATGTGAAGCAGGATGTCGCTGAAAAAGAGAGCAGCGAATCCTCTCTGGGTCAGTGCACCTAATGTTTCTATATGTGGACTCACTATGAATAAAATATCTGATCATTTTATCTATTTTCTACTTTGATTTTTGCACCAGGTGTGTGAATGCATTTTCATTTGCCCGGTGCATAATTAGAGGTCAGATCTTGAATTATTAATGCTAATTACTTACATTGGTATCATCATTATTATTCAGTCAGCTTAAGAGGTTAGCGCAGTAAGTGGTTGAGTGCACAAAGAATATAACTCTTATACCAGCTATTCCACACGGGCTCCCGTCATCACCAGGCAGACAGAGGGGAGGTGGTGGAGCGTCGGCATGGCAACAATACAAATAAATATACAGATGTTAAGCATATATTGGTGATCAGTAGTGACACGATAGAGATGCTTATATCCATTTTTGTGAAGTACGATGGTAAACGTGCTCACCATTATACCTTTAAGCATGTTAGCATTGTCATTGTGAGCATGTTGCCATGCTAGCGTTACCAAAGCAACACTGTGCCTAAATCAGTGGCCAACCTCCGGGGTCTGGAAAGTGAAGCCAATGCTTTAAACTTGCATTCTCTCTAACAGCCAGCAGGGGGCGACTCTTCTGGTTGCAAAAAGAAGTCTGATTGTATAGAAGTCTATGAGAAAATGAGCCTACTTCTCACTTGATTTATTTCCTCAGTAAACATTGTAAACATGAGTTTATGGTCTCAATCTCTAGTTTCAAGTCTTCTTCAATACAGCATGATGTTCATTTAGTAAATTATGGTCCCATTTAGAGTCAAATAGACCATAACGCAGGGGATGCTTTAGGTCTTACAACTTTAACTCTTTCATAGTGTGTTTTCAGTTCATGAAAGCTAATTGGTCGCCTAAAAATGTTATTCAGTTGGACTTAGCTCCGCCCTCTTGTGTCACTTCCGGTTGCAAAAAAACAAGAAGGCGACGGCCAAAATGCTGAACTCGAGGCTTCAAAGCGAGATACCAGAGATACCAACGTTGTTTTACTGTCGGCTCACAAGCCTCGTTAGAAGTGGGAACCAAACGTCAGATGTGTTCCACAGATGTAAACAAAACATTCATTTTGGACCCGTGACTAATTCACAATCATAATATTTTTTTTCAGGTAAAGCCATACTTTTATTCGGCACCTTTCTAAAAGCTCTGTGCATGTATTGCTATTGTTTTTTTTTTAAATATTATAACACCTTTAAGTTTCCTTTGCAGTTTGTTATGTTGCTCCATGATGAAGACCAATTCATAATATTAATATTAATATCAGCATGTCAGTGGCACCTCTCAAATCTCAGTATTTAACTCAAAAACTGTAAAAAAAAATAACTTGCAAATGCTTCCCGCAGCCTGCTGGATCTCTGACGAATCAATTGTGAATTAATGGTGTATAATCAGCCAGAGCCGTTTCAGTTTACAGTTTAATTGAATTGGGGAGGAATTGATCCCTAGCTGCTGCGTAGCTGCTGCTGCTGTGTTTTAAGTGATTTGGGAGATAAGGTAACTGTAACTCTCCCTGGTGCTTGCATAAAACCACCTTGCATAACCCAGCGTCGTGCCCTCCTCTCTCGTCATGCAGACACACTGAGATGTTATGTGACATAAAGCTGTTTGAAAAAAAAATTAATTTATCACGAAAGGAAAGAAATTCAGCTCTGTTGTGTAATTTCTGAAATTACACAACAGAGCTGAATTTCTGAAATTACACAACAGACTTTAAACAGGTTTTAAGGTCACAATAAATGACCTGTGTGCATGTTAACAACACGTTATTTAAGAAGGAGCACTGGACAGTCGTTTGAGTCAGCGCCGCCTTGGGGCCGACGCCGAGAACTTAACGAGCTGATAGGATGACTAATGTTTGATTGACTCTTTGTTTGATTTGCCCTCTTAGTGTTTGTGTCACTGAGGTTACAAGAAGATCACAAACTTCAAAACAAAGACAGATATACAGGACGTGTGCAGCTGAGTGAGACACGCTGGTCAGCGAGGGAGGGATGAGGGAGGTAGCGATCCTCTTCAGAAGTAATTTAAAACAGCTCTGAGCTAGCTGACATGCTGGTAGGCCTGAATAACCCAGAGGTTATGAAATGTGCTGTAATGATGGTAAATGTCACTGCACACAATATATACATATAGAGGAGATCAGAGAGGTTCAGTTGTGTCGTTAAGTCAGCTTCTCCTCCGCTGCTGTTTAGGACCGTTACATTAAAGGGACTCTATGTAAGAATCAGAATTGCTTGTTAACAGCGACACCTGTGGCTGTTTAGTCAACGAAAGTCAGCATCCTGTTGCTCGCGCTTGTGCTCGCTCTACATAGACATGAACGAGCATCGCTCAAAACAGTGAGGAGACACACGTCAGCTAAAACCACAATATCACTCTATATTTCAGCTGCTTGGCAGTAATGTTAGCTGACCAGACGAAGGTCTCTCCATGAATCACTGCTGATCCTAGTGTTGGCTTTCCCTGCCTCAGCCTCCCGACTGCGGTCGGAGGAAACAGGGGAGACGCCGGAGTTTTGGTCGGAGACGATAACGTTTCTCTCTGCGGAGCCCCGTCACTTCACAAGACACGGGAAACCTCTGTTGGTCTGGAGGAGCTGTAGCAGTTATTTCTGCACAAACGTCCACTGTACATTCACTAGATATTCTCAGAGCTACTAACTCTTCTGCAGTGTGGAGTGTGCACATGCACGTGAGAGGTGGAGCGAAAGAACGAGAACGAGCGCAGTGTGTGAGTGAAGGCAGGCAGAGGAGCAGAGTACAGCAGAGACTCCGGTCCTGGAGACCAATGCTACGGTCTCCCCCGCGTCCTCCGACCGCAGCCAACACTGTTTAACAGACGGGCTTCACTAGATAGAACTTTGAGGTTTTGGTGTTTCCGTGTAGTTTGTGTTGGAGTCTGAGTCTGACCAAACAACCAAAAACTATTTAAATATTATCTGGGGTAAATTAAGTTTTAATTATCATCATTAAAACCAGTCTAGGTGTGATGAGGCCAGATGGCAATTAGTGAATGTGGAAGTGCATTCAGCCTGGACTGTAATTGACCTACATAGGACTGGGCTACTCTGACAATATGTTTACAATTTTAGATTACAATTTTACACTATTTTACACCGTCGCTGCATCCTGTGCTCAGCGCCGCCCAACACCACTGTGATTGGTTTAAAGAAATACAAATTATTTATCTATATATATTCTAGTTTCTAGTCAATAAGCTATAAAGCATTCTCTTGTTTATGCATGGAGAACAAAGTGTCCAACAACAGAAAGGGGAGACTTCTACAAACTGTTGTCCCGGGGGTAAAAGAAAAGAGGGTGCCTCAGCTTTGTGCCACTTGATCTGGTCAGAAGGGACAACACAGATCACCGACCTCTCGCACGCACACGAGACGGGGACATGTCGAGATGCTGAGATGCAAAGGAAGGCATTGTGCTGTGATCTTTTGTTTCTTCGTCTTCCACGAGAAGGGGTGAACTCGGGTCAGAATGGAGAATGTAATGTGATTGAAAGACGTTATGAGTACGAAATGAAAACATCTCATTCTTCTGTCCTACGTATGTCCCCACAAACGTCTGTCCTACGTATTTTCCCACAAACGTCTGTCCCACGTATTTTCCCACAAACGTCTGTCCTACGTATATCCCCACAAACCTGTCAGACGTGTGTCCCCACAAACTTCTATCCTACGTATGTCCCCACAACTTTCTGTCAGACGTTTATCCTTAAAAACCTCTGTCCTAAGTATGTCCCCACAAACCTCTGTCAGACGTTTCTCCCTACAAACCTCTGTCCTAAGTATGTCCCCACAAACCTCTGTCAGACGTTTCTCCCTACAAACCTCTGTCCTAAGTATGTCCCCAAAAACATCTGTACTACGTATGTCCCCACAAACTTTTGTCAGATGTATGTCCCCACAAACCCCTGTCAGACGTGTGTCCCCACAATCTTCCATCCTATGTATGTCCCCACAACTTTCTGTGAGACGTTTGTCCCTACAAACCTCGGTCCTAAGTATGTCCCTACAAACATCTGTCAGACATATGTACCTGGAAACCTCTGTCAGACTTATGTCTCCACAAACTTCTGTCCTACATATGTCCTCACAAACCCTTGTCAGACGTATGTCCCCACAAATCTCTGTCCTATGTATGTCCCCACAAACATCTGTCAGACATATGTACCTGGAAACCTCTGTCAGACTTGTCTCCACAAACGTTTGTCAGACATGTGTCCCCACAAACTTCTGTCCTACGTATGTCCCCACAAACCCCTGTCAGATGTACATGCTGCAGTGCTGTCACGTGATGCATATACTGTATATATATATATATATATATATATATATATGTATATACATATATTTATGTATACTTAGACGTATACTTATATAATTATAAAGGAAATTATCGGCTAATGCGACTTTTAACTTGATTTCTTTGTTAAAAGTTCAGTAAAGTTTCTGAGTTTACTAAGTGATGAGCCACAAAGTCTAATGAAGACGGCAGCGCCCCAATAAAGTGGATTTTAATGGGATCTCTGTAATTATTGTGCTGAAGTTATTGAATAGGGTAAATATTACAGAGCCACTGGGGAAAGTAAAACACATCCATAAGTCAACAGTTGTATAAATAATTAGACTCAAAGAAAACAAATCCTCCGTGTGTCGACGTGTTTAATGGATTTCTGCGTGTTATTTCCAGCGGTTGCACCATTCAGCCTCTTTAATTAAAAGCGTCTTAACATTAATACTGAGATTTTAGCATCAAAGGCCCCAATTTCCCTTCACCGTGGGTACAAAGAGAGCGTTCGGAGGGAGATGTTGAGACATCCACAGCTATTATTGGCTGAGAGAGAGAGAGAGAGCTTGTTGCTGTTCTTAACGTCTGAGAAAGTTGACAGAAGTGACTCTCATTGCTGCCGCTGCTCCGTTCACATGACCAGCCAATGTTTACCTATTGTACGTCTGCTTTATGCTCCGCTGCCTCAATGGAAAGTTGAGTGCCTGCCTGACTCACTAAACAAAACATGACTTTGTATTTATTAGACTTCATAATCCAGCGGGGGCTGACTGGAGTTTAACCAAATAAAATAGTACACAGTAGTGAGATCTGAATCTGCTTCTGATTCTCTTCCGCAGTATAAATATACACTGAATGACGTGTAAAAGCTCTGCTATACTGTGACCAACTGAGGTTTATCTGGCCAGAAATGAGAATGGAAGAATGCCTGTATAACCTCGTCTCCTTGTATATTGAATTATATGGCTCTTTACAACCCAGAGCTTTTAGTGAGGGCTGGACACAGTCGTTCCATTAACGTCCTGATTCTTCCAGTTGGAGATTAACTGAGATGTGTCCCAGCGCTCCACACGCTAAATATGTGTTACAACTCCATCAACACTTTAATTAATAGAAGGAAATATATGAGAATTTATACAATTACATCTTTTAAAAGCTAATTAAGGTGTTATTTCTACATTTTTCTTGTTGTTTACAAAGCCCATGACAAGAGCAAAACCAGCAACATGTGAAGGTCTTCGCACGCCAAGTCTGTA
The DNA here is from genome assembly GCF_015220745.1 of Sebastes umbrosus. Lineage (NCBI taxonomy): Eukaryota > Metazoa > Chordata > Actinopteri > Perciformes > Sebastidae > Sebastes > Sebastes umbrosus. The sequence continues at coordinate 4,382,159 of NC_051286.1, forward strand.
TTTTTCGTATGTGTCGTTACGCAGAGAGAAATCTTGCACACTGAGTCGGATGCGTTTTCGCGAAAATTCACAATACGAGACAAAACTGAATTAATTACCTAGGTGCAATGGATAGCGCTAGTTCCAAACGGGGCTCAATGAATGAATGACATTAGCAATAAGCTATCGTTTAGCTGCATAGAGCTCAATCACTACTGTCTGATCTTTTGTGTTTTGCGACCGATCCTCGATTCCAAGCTGTAACAATCGATCTTTAAATTGTTCATCTCTGTATTCTTTTATTTCTTTATCGTAAAGTGCTTTGTGCTGGGAGACAAAGTGAATTTTGGATGATCAAACAATCGTCTTTTTCCTTTTGACTGATGTGAAAAAACACAGAAAATCGTTAGAACATGTTCCGAAAACTTTAACGATGGACGAAAGTTTCGGAGACGGTGAGTTAATGTGATTTATTTCTTTTTAAACGTGTCACAATTTTGGACGAAAAAAAAAAACAGACTTGGTCTGCAAGACCGGAACAATGGACGTTTGTTTTTCGGGATAATGGACCATCGGAATGGGCTCCTGGTCCAATGGGCCATTTTTCGGACTATTGGGACTTCGGAATAATGGGCTGTTGGAACAATGGCATGGCACATGTTGGGCAGTAACGCGTTACTAGGTAACGTGACGAGTAGTGTAAGGGATTATCATTTCCAAAACAGTAATTATATTAGTTATTAATCCATGTAACGCTGTGTTGAGTTACTAGAACACAATCTTTTTTTGTGTGCCAGGTAGGCTCAGACACTTCTCAGCTGTGTTATGATAGATTTTGGTAAATATTCTCATATATTCAGTACACAGAGTTCTGTAATTGTTGCATTGTCATATAAAGCATCAAGGTCAATACTGCACCTATAAGATAAGAACTCACACACACAGGAGTGAATACGAGACAATTGTGCTTTCAAACTGTGCTTTTCTACCACTCATACTGAAGAGTTGTATTTTCCAGTACATGCACCTCTATGGCTGTTAAAGTGTCATGGGGCGGTCTCTTGTGTGCGGCTGTGTCACCGTGTTTCTCTTCCCTTGACCTGAAAAGGAAAGGTATTGGAAACTTGTTCCGTGTGCACACAGTTCAGCTGGGATGTGATTCCAGGAACTAATGCTGGTTACAAGGCTCTGACTGTTGTGAATCTTTGCTCTTTGGAGATGAGAGGGGAAGTTCTTTACAGGGAAAGTTCAGGATTCATGCAAACCTTTCAGTCAGTGTTGCCACATTGGAAAGTTTTCCACCAAAATAGGATAATGTTTATTTGATTTGGCAGCTTTGGACTACTTTTTGTGCCATTTTCGGTTGCGGTTTTTGCCACTGAAAGTTAGGCTTCATTCTATTAACTGGCCCCTCTTCTCCCCCCTCAACCATGCACCCTTTTACGTTAATCTGATGGAAATGTATAGGGTTTTCCTCGAACAAAGAAATTCTTAGTCGACTAACACTCGTGATTTTGTCGACTAATTGATTAGTTGATTTAATCGACAGATCTGTGAAACTGAGTTTCTCCACAAAGACTCACACAAAAGCACCACTTTATATCTTGTGTTTACCAGGGATGTGCTCATAAGTTTATTGGAAATAAGTTATTCAACATGAAAAAAGTATAAAAAATGACTAATTGACTAAAGAAATCTTCGTCAACTAAGACCAAAATGACCGATTAATCGACTAACAGGGGGCAGCCCTAAGAATGTAACATGTCGTCTCATGTCTGAATAAACATCTTGGTCAGTAGTTGTTAATGAGGAGTGGAGCAGGTGGACCTGCAGGCAACAGGAACTTGAAGAAACTTATCTTTATTCACAGTTTGTGCAGACAAGACAAACCCAAACATCACAGAATAAAATCAAAGCTCCAACGAAGACTGAACTGAAAGCTATAAGACTTAAATACAAGCTAATCTGACGAGGTGATGAAGTGCAGGTGTAGAGATGGGTGGAGAAGCTCAGGTGAGGTGAATGAGGATGATCAGGAAAACGAGCAGCGAGCTGATTGGCTGGAGGAAACTCTGGGAACAGGGAGGACTAACGAGGCTGATTAATGGCAGGTGTTAGATGGACAAAAGAGGGTAAAGGTAGTGCAGGAACAGAGGAGGAAAAACACAGCAAAACCTAGAAAACAACTCAATCCAGTCAACAAAAAGTCCTGAGGACATCTGGACACTGAGCCAGACCGTGACACACATGTAATAGCGCTGACACATTCTGGACTTACAACATTATGTCTTCACAGAGATATTAAATGTTTTCATTGTCCACGCTGCTGCAGTTCATCGACTGTGATGAAAGCATTAAACTAATACAAACCCATGCGGGCAATTTCATGTGAACTGACTGAAAGGACCTTCATTGTGTTTGGCAAATTATGCAGAAATGAAAGAGAAGGCACCGACAAAAGCATCTCGACGTTTTCCTCAATGATGCTTAAGAGACACAACATTATGTCCCGCACTCAGACGCAAATTGTCTGCGTTTATTTCTTCGAGAAAATGTCTGATGATGCTGATGGGAATCTGCAACAAGAAGCTCATTATGTGTACATTGGTATGCGTGTGGTGTGTGTGTGTGTCTGTGTCCTTGTATGTTTGAACTCTTTTTACCCTCTCTTTGATAAGCATTAGAGCGACTGTATAGAGCCACAGGATTTATTATATATAATCCCACAGCACAACACACACACAGCTCAGTGTATAAGCCAAGTTTCTGAGAACTAATATCTGAAAAAGGATCACCTGACAAACAAAAATGATTTATCAGCTTTACTTCCTGTTTTTTAAGTTAACGTTCTTTATCAAGCAGAGAATGGGGGTGTGGTTAATAGTCAGACGTAATCCATCACCACGGCAACCAGATTGCATCGTTTTTCAACCCAGTTTAGATTAATTTACTGTTTATCAGAACACAAATGAGACAAGAATTAGCGTAACACGACGACTCTCTCTCTCTCACTCTCTTCTTCACCGTCTCCTCCTGGGGAGGCGCCGGCTGGCTACTGCTGCGCCGAGAAGCTGCCGTTTGAAATGCAGTTTCGGGACGTTTTGGATGTGCACCGTCCACCAGCACCGGCCGCTCTCGCCTCAGCTCTCAGCACCGACACCGCACCGGACTGCCCTGTGATTTGTTTATTTCTCTTACGGGACTTTTCTCTTGTTTTCTTTTGGGCTGAAAGTTGTGCACTCCCCGTCGTTCAAACCTGTTAGAGGCCCGCAAACCTCCGGTATCGGCTCCTTTCCGTTAATTTATCTCCGGCAGGAGGAGACGGTAAAGAAGAGAGCGAGTGAGAGAGACAGTCAGTGTGTTGTGTTAATTCTGTCGGATTTAACGATTGGAGGATGACGTCTGACCTGCAGCTTGGAGGATGATGTCTGACCTGCAGCTTCTACGATAGTCAGACGTCATATTCCTATTTTACCAACAACCTTTTTTTAACTGTGAGCACAAAATGTCCCTTATCAACTCAGTCAGGAAATGACTCAATTAATATGAAATATCATAGAAATGCTAAAATACACTGGAAGGGGGCTTTAATCAAAATACCATTTGAAGCTGCATTGAGGGGGAACAAAAAACAAAACCACAACCAGCCTCTGCTGCTATAAAAAGCCGATACACAGATAGTCACACAGCCAGCACCAGAGAAACTCACCCTGCAGGAACTCACAATGTCATGAAACGCAGCGCTCACACACACGTTTCTCTCAGACTGTTGATCATGTGCCCAAAGCACTGAGCTGCCTCAGTCGCCTCACATGCCAAAAGAAAAATCTTTCCACATCAAGCATGGGCTCCTCGGCGACGTGGAAAGCGTCTAAACACTGAGAGGTGAGAGGTGAGGAGCTAATACTGTATGTTTATGCTTCACGGACAAAACGGGGCGCTTTCATCGCCGCTCTTATCATAACAACCTGAAGTGATTTTCTCACAACTCACTGGCTGCTGACGGCTCCAACCTTCTCCTCCTCGTGTTGGATGCTTTGGTAACCCGTGTGTGTTGTATTAGCTTCACGCTACTCCGACTGGCTCAGAGCGCTGGAATGATTCGGTCAGACAGTGCCAAACGACTCCAGCTCGCCTGGCATATATACTGTCTCCCAGGGGAATTTGTTTTCCAATTTGTTTCCAGCATCTGCTTAATCTCTCTACAAGCCAACCTGGATGAAGTGGACTGTCACACACTGGGGCCTAATGATAATAACAATAACAGTGATAGGTGAGTCGTGTTTACCCCCGAGGGCTGCTATCGGAGAGCGAGCTTATGAGTACACATTTAATATCCATACAAAAAAAAAAAGCGCCCTGTGAGAACCTTGGGCTAAAACAACAGGCTGCTAACCTCTTTTCTGTGGAATAATCCTGATATCGCAGCTGTCAGCGTGTCGTGTCTGCTCCTCTTTCACATGCTGATTGTGTGGTGGAAAACAGTGCTGGAGTATTTGTTGTTCAGGGCAATTTGCACTACTGACGCAATCTGATTGGTTAAAGGAGCATTTCAAGCAACTGTGTTGTCCAATAATGCAACCCGCAGTCTCATAGGAAGGCGTATAGATAGCACGACATTACAAGGACATTCTGCGTGTGTAATGATCACGCATTTTAGGCTTTACGCAAGTCATTTGTAGTCCATGCAACAAAACTTCGGTAATGTCCACAGTTAGGTTTAGGCAACAAAACTACTTAGTTAGGTTTAGGAAAAACGTCATGGTTGGGCTTAAAATAAGTACCTTAACTAAGTAAAATCTGTACAGAAACAACGTAACATAACTATGGAAAACATGTCACAAACGTCACTAACGAAATTTACAAAACAAAACACAGCTCTCGCTGGTCTCCTGGTTTAAAGTCATGCGTTTGTTGGACCCTTCCCTCGCCTCTTTCTGGCTCTTTATTCTACGTCACTAGCTCTGAGCATAGCATATTTAAGCGGTTGCGTTGACATTGCAGATCGTGTCATTCCTTTTCGTGCAAACGTTTGCGATCACCAAGTAGTACGTTTGTTGTCTGGTGCTATTCTCCTGTTTTTTTTAATGAACCACAATAGAGAAAATCAGCCAGAAGGAATCAGCCCAGTACTCCTAGAAATGTTGTCGATATCGGAAGATTCTGCACCTCACAATTTACGTCTAATGGCAGCATTTGGTGCCAATGAAGGAAGTAGTTATGCACCATAGATCGTATGTAAGAAATGGACGTAGTCACAGTGACGTCGCCAATTGGTTTGTAGAATGACATTTTGAAGCCTCGAGTTCGGCATCTTGTTATTTTGCAACCAGAAGTGACACGAGAGGGTGGAGCTAAGTACAACCGAACACTGAATAAGACATTTTTTAGGCAACCAAAATGTTAAAATTAACTTTCATGAACTGAAAACACACTGTGAAAGGGTTAAAGTTCTAAGACGAAAACACGGACAACTCTCAGACCGGACAACGCCGTGGTAGCGACCTGTCAATCACAAGGTAGCCCCGCCCTAAAGCATCCCCTGCTTTATGGTCTATTTGACTCTAAATGGGACCATAATTTACTAAATGAACATCATGCTGTATTGAATAAGACTTGAAACTAGCGATTGAGACCATAAACTCATGTTTACAATGTTTATTGAGGTAATAAATCAAGTGAGAAGTAGGCTCATTTTCTCATAGACTTCTACACAGTTAGACTTCAAAGGTTGCATTTCTCTCTTTGCTCCCCAACATTAACATTAACAGTGTTCTTGTGTTCTGCTTAATGATTCATTTCAGTCCAATGTTTCAGTTTATTTGATACATTATCAATTAAAGTGTATAAATGACACAAGCTTGTTTAGTTTGTTTAGTTTTATGGGTTCATGGGGAGGTTGGATCAGCTGCTCAGCACCTCAATCAAGTGAAGTGCAAACAGGTTTATCTCATTATGTCCTCTAAGCAGGGACGGGCTGGGCCTGTTAATAATGTAGGAAGATAGGTGAGATAGTTCTGCTGTAAATGACATATTCTATAGTATTTGGTGGGTTCATTGGTTTGCATGGGTGCCAGTAGATAGATTGAGATGTCAGCAGTAACTTACAAAAGATTTTGTATTAATGATATATTCAGTATTCTGTGTGATTTGGATGCGGGCTCGGTTTAGCTCACCCTATACGTACCTGGTCAGGTGGTACATTCCAGTTAGGTGAGGCTAAGAAGATAAAACCCCATTCATTGGAGTAAGAGGAGGGGAGAAAGGCAGCTTGCTATGAGGCTGCAACTTTCTTATGTTTGGTGTTTTTTTGCTTCAGTTTAAATATAGTTTTATTACATTTTACTGGATTGCATTTTTTGCCTTTTATTTCATAAAAATTTGCATTAATAAATGCCACTTTTTTTTGCACTACTCCTGCTTATCCACCTGGTTCTTCAACACACCTGCCCCTTATAGTACAGGGTGGTGGGACTACAGTTAGTCTTTCCACTGTTCCTACAAATTGGTCAAAATAAACCCTTAAATCACGAGTGAGATGTGAAAATGTGGCGGCTCTACACACTGTTTTCCCCCACTGTCTCTGAAAGAACGGACGAATTGTTCCCAATGAATATATTAAGATATATATCTTGCAGAATTGTCCAGTATCCACCTTCTTGTCCGGTGATTAAGTTACAATGAACACAACCAGCCCGATCTCATTCCCAGGGCGTTAAATACCGAGGCTTCGTCACGGCCGTCGGCGTGTGTTACCGCCCCACATGGCACCATTTAGCGACGGTATGAAACACGCCTTCCATTAACTGTAATGTAAACCCATCGGCGGCAACAGTAAACGCTCCGAGAAGGTGCGCCGGGAGTGCGGTGACGTAGTTTAAAGATCGAAAAGAGACACCTTTGGTTGATGGGTCCAATAAACACAAGGCTTTCATCCAGGAGACTGCTGTTCGTGTCCTATGTTCACAATGTTCAGCGTCATTTTCACTGTACAAACGTAGCAGTTTTAAGTCCAACCATGTAGTTCTTTCCTAAACTTAACTAAGTGGTTTTGTTTATCTAATCCTAAAATGACGCCAAGGGGGTGTGACAAGACGAGTTGGGATGAGAACATGTTGACTCAACAGTGAAGGATCATTCTTCTTATCTGTGATCGTGGGTATACTGATGATTTTCATTTCCGTCCACATCGTGACGAACGTCCTCTCGGCTACAGAAAGTTGACTCATCTCTGAGCAGCGTTGGTTGTTGGATGTCTGTTCCTGTAAACGGCAGATTACTTAACGGACTAAGAATAGAGCTATTTACTGTTATAGAAACACAGGATATTTTTTCCTCTGTCCAATTTTGGTCAAATTTGATAGATAAAGCCTCTGAGTAATCCTATGTATTTTCTTTTTACCACACTAATGAGGCAGCACCTCCCTCTTTGGACTAATATCCAAATACAAAGCAGGGAGCTGTTGAACTCCTTCTTTGGTGTTTGAACTAAAAGACATTTAGCCCGCCAGTGAACCTGCTGGGTGTCATTGCAGCATTAAAAAGTAATGGCTAGTGTTGTTTATGGTCTTTGGTTACCGTGTCACCCTTCAGAAAGAAAACCATAAACCGTTTTTACGTCTAGTTTTAGAATGAAAAGATGCCAATAACCCACCGTAGCCTTCAAGTACAAACAGCATGTCCATAGACAAATAATACCCGCTGTGTGCCACGAGACAAGTTCAACACTATCTTCTCATATTAGACACATTGTTAGTGCGTTAATATGATCTAATGAGTCAGTGGGACAGTCTGGCTGTTTGGGCTCCTAATGAATATCAGGCTGGAACATAAACTCGAGTGAAGTGACATTTGCATGTCCTTATTATCGTGAATTTATCCTCCAGACTGTCTCAGTTTGCTATATAAGAAATATCACCGAATAGAAAAAAAAATTAAGACATCCTTTGAAGCAACGGAAGCCAATTACGCACATTTCCCTGACACCACAGTACGTATAAGATGCAGGATAATAAATGATCAAGTAAAATATATCTAAATCACAATGACGCTGCTGATTCAATAAACCTCCATCCATCCACTTCTCCAAGTAGGTTAAAAGAAATGCTACGGATGGGTGTGCAGATACTGTGTGACCCCGGTCTGGTAGGTGAAGGCTGCAGATTGAGCGGAGGTGGAGCTCACGCTCGCTGTCTGTCTGCTCGCGCCATATGGGCAGCCCCGAGGCGGCGGTTACCTCACCAAGGTGACAAGGAGACCCGACACTTAAAACTGGATATGTCATTCAGTCATATAGTTTGGACAAAGTTATAACACTCTTACGTTAGGGAGTTTGTTCACATGTACAGAACATGTACTGAAAGGCAGAAGAAACAGCAGCTTCAAGGTCACATCAACAGGGATGAACACACACTGCTTGTTATGGAGATTACTTTGACCTTACAGATACACAAAAGTCTCTGTAAGCTACGGACAGTATATTTACATGATATACCAAAAACTACTTGATTAAATGTAGGAAAAGATCGTGGTTTGGGTAAAAATAACTACAGAGGTAGCGTAACTTAAGTACGGAATTTACGTGACAAATAAATCAACTTTGACCTCTGGTTTCACACGGGACACAAACAGCGATCTAATGGGTTAAAGTCTGGTGTTTTTAGGGCCACTCATCCATCCCAGTGCCATTATTCCGAAAACAAATAGTACGAAAACTGTCCCAACAGCCCGTTATCCTGAACAGAAGCACATGGCTAATTATTATGCAAAATGACGTCATCTTACCTTCCCAGTCGTGATATTATTTTTCCTACCATTGCGAAGGCATGACCCGCACTACTCTGTCTCGGGAGACGGGAAAGGTCCAATGGTTTCATTCTACATAATAATGAGCCATGTGCTTCTGTGTGTTGCATGGAGAGTGTGCATTTTCGGAGCAACGGGCTTTCGGAACAATGGGTAGTCCCAGCCACCCGGACGTCCTCCCTAGGCGGACTTTGTCGCTCTTTATACTTCTGGTTCACGATTGCATGAATTATGAATTGATTATGTGGGTTAATATACGAACTACAGTGCATTACTCTTCGTAAGTATAGTTACGAACAGTGTATTGCACTTAAGACTGCATGCAAGTTTAAGGAAAAGCACAGAAAATCTTGCACTTGAAAGAGATATATGTTGCTATTGAAGCCCCTTGTGTCTCCATTTCAATCAAGACATGCTGTGGAAGACAGTCGAGTCCCTCTTATGAAACAGCGTTAAGTCAAACAGCTTCTGTTGTTTGCTATTTTGTCCGTTTTGCAGCAATAAAATAATCAGAAAATAAAGAACATTTTGTTCCGTACAGAGGAGATTCAGGAGCATGCGGTGCATTTAGAGGGTTCATATAACGTCTTAATAAGATCCATTACTTGATTTAATTGCATTTGGTGATGAAGCCAGGTGCCAGCATTCGCCTCATGCATGACATGATATATGATAGCTTTACACTGTGAGACGGGACGTTGATGGGCACTCATGTCTCCAATAGAAAGCCATTGTCAAAGGACCACACACACACTCTCTGTCTTTGTGAGAGGGTTGATGTGTGCACATTTCCTCATATGGGTTTGTGCATGTGTGTCGTCAGTGAGAGTTTAATGTCAGCCTCCTTTTCTGTAACAATTTATGTAAAACTATCAACTCGACTCGACTCATTTAAAACAAAAGCTAAATTAATTCTTTCAGTCGATCCTGACATTTTGGGAAGTACACTTATTCTTTTCCACTCGATACCACTCTCTCATTAACTAATGGCATCGATCTTCTCATCTTACTCTTGGCTAGACATTTCCCAAAATGTCTCAATACTCAACCCCTTCTCACTTCCAACCCCTCCTTGGCATCTGATACCGACGCACCGAGACACCCCTTTAGCAAGAAGCTTTCAACTAACTCTAATGTAAACCCATCTGCGTCATTATTAGATGCAACTGACATGGTATAAAGAGTAAGTCTGCGTAGGTGGTTGGGTCGAACAAACCCATGACTTTCACCCAGGAGGCTGCTGTTTGTGTCCCATGTGAAACCAAATCAACTCTGACTTATTTTACCTTAGTTTTGTCACATAACTTTCGTACTTAACTAACGCCATTTACATAACAAACATAGTTATTTTAACCCAAACCACAATCTTTTCCTAAACCTAACCAAGTACTTGTGTTGCCTAAACCAAGTTTTGTTGAAGTAAGCCTAAGAACTAAGCAAGCTTACGTCAGAAGTTTATTTTGAAAAGGGACTGTATGCATGTAACGAGCATAGACTGTATTAAGTGGATATAGTCACCATGACGTCACCCATTGGTTTGTGGACTGACAATTTTGATGCCTCGATTTCAGCATTTTTTAGGTGACCAAAAAGGTTATAATTAACTTTCAAGAACTGAAAACACACTGTGAAAGGGTTAAAGTTGTAAGATGAAAACACAAACCTGACAACGCCGTGGTAGCGACCTGTCAATCACAAGGTAGCTCCGCCTTAAAGCATCCCCTGCTTTATGGTCTATTTGACTCTAAATGGGACCATAATTTACTAAATGAACATCATGCTGTATTGAAGAAGACTTGAAACTAGCGATTGAGACCATAAACTCATGTTTACAATGTTTACTGAGGTAATAAATCAAGTGAGAAGTAGGCTCATTTTCTCATAGACTTCTATACAACCAGACTTCTTTTTTGCAACCAGAGGAGTCGCCCCCTGCTGGCTGTTAGAGAGAATGCAAGTTTAAGGCGCTTCATCATTGGCTTCACTTCTCAGACCGCGGATTCGACCACTGGTAAATAGCGGAAATTGTATTCCAAAACTGGTGCTAGAGGGGAACCTAGAGCGTCACTGACAAAGCGTCTGTATTTGACGAGTTGGGAGTGAGATCGTGTTGCAATATTCCTTAAAAGTATACCAGTCATGGGTCATTAATATATCAATATATGTCATGTTTTTAATGTAAACACACCACATAAATCAACATTTTCTTCATATGAATACCTTAAATTTGGTTATTAAAGATATTACACACTTGAAACAGAAAGAAAAAACATGTAACTCTTTCTAAATTTCCTCAAACATATATAAATTGGTTTGATTAACTGGTTGAGTTGCAGTGAAAAAACAACAACATAATGATGATAATAAGGATATAAAGTGCACTGCAATATGTAAAGGATGTAATTTCTGTTCGCATTTTGCAATTAAAACTCTTTGTGTAACCAGACACTGATGTTTATCATCGTGCCTTCGCGTGTTCCTCTCATTTAATCCAGGTTTTTTTTTTTCCATATTGTCTTCCTTTTTTTTGCTTTGTAAACTGATCCGTGTGTGTGTGTGTGTGTGTGTGTGCGTGTGTGTGTGTGTGTGTGTTATGTGGTGCCTCCCCTTTGGCCAGCACATGTCAGTTTAGGACAGCATCTGTTCGCTGAGAGCAGCTGAACGAGCTGAACCGAGGCCAGAGCGTGTACGCATACATCAGAGGAATCAGGTGTCAGAGGCAGGTGACTGTGCTGCAGAGGCTGCACAAAAAAAGAGCAAATACATCTCTTTGAGTGAGAGACCGATGGGACAGAGACATATCTAGAGAGAGAGGAGGGTGGGAAGTCAGAAAATAAATGTGGGAAAAGAAGTAGATAGCAAGACAAGCAGCAGCTATTTTTAAAAAATAGCATTCAACTGAATAAAACATAAGCATCTGCAGACCAAATCACCAAAAAATCACACGGCAGGCGCGAAATAAGCATGTCAAATTATAGCAGGCTTGTCACATATGCTTTGTTTTTTAATGACACCAAGCTGGACTATTTCCACATGCTATTTCTTCTGGACCACAGAGACCCCCCTCCAGTGTGTCAGGATTAACAACCATAAAATGTTGTTTATATGCGCTACAGCATCAGCTGTCTCTCCGCCGCCACGTGCGTGCAAAAAAAACAAAACCGCCCGTTTGGAGAGCAAACGGATCAAAGGCAGTTAATAGTGTGTGAATTTGAGTTCCTGATTCACACTTGGCCCAGTTCCTATAGCCTAGATGTAAGTGTGTCTCGGCTCTTTTTATATTCCACGGAAAATTACCCTCGTCATCCTCGGCGCCGTCATCGGCAGTGACATCTGTGACTAATTATGCACACTGTAGTCTAGGACTCGGCGAGCGCTTCCCAAACGTTTTGGTCTGATGTGCCCCCACAGCTCATGTCTGTCAGATGAACTCCGTCATCAACACTCATGTTCCTAATCTGTTCTTTGGTACTTGATTTTAATAAACTGAATGATATTCAACATTATTAATTATCAAAAGTGGATTTTACAACAATTGAACTCTCAATATTTAGTTCAGTTTGGACAATTTTGCATTAGTAGGCTACTATACTACCACTTGGAGTGACAGAACATGGACGTATCCGTTAGCCTACTTTTAGCTTTCTAAACCATTTAACGATAAGGCTAGCCTACTTTTAGGTATAGCCTAACTCTTTCAGTTTCTCCGCTCTCTTGTTAACTCACAATATCATAATTGTAACAAGGGTTACAGCTTAATATGTGGTTTTATTTTTTTTTTAAATCGTAATTTTATCCAACCCACGGTCTCACAGGAAGGCTTATAAATACCACGACATTACACGGACATATGTGTCTGAGTGAGTCAAACGTCAAACGACGCAAACGTCCACAGGAGGCAAGAAAACCAGGAGGTCAGGATAAGGGAAAACGTCATAGTTGAGCTCAAAACAAGTAAGTAAACTAAGGAAAACACGTCACAAATAACGTAACAAAACAACGGTCAACAACGGTCTTGAACACGTGTCTCCTGGTTAAAAATCCGGCGTTTCACTATTCATACTACGTCACTAACTCTTACCGTAGCATTTATACGCGGTTGTGTTTACTTTGCAGTCAGTACAGGATACACGGCGTACAGAAGACATGCAGAAATCAAGAACGGCGTACTCATTTCACGCTAAATGCCTTGTGCATCATCGTGGCATTTAGATGCCTTTTCGTGCGAACCTTTCTAAGTAGCTGACCTACTCCACAATCTTTCACGTACCCCCCGGGGGTACAAGTATGTCTGGTTGGGAATCACTGGCCTTGACTCATTATGGAGATATAGTGGTCAGATAGGCCTAAAAGGGAACATTGGCTTAGCTATCACGTCATAATTCTGTGTATCTCTGCTCGTTTTGTTATCATTCTTTGCAGTTAGAGGAAAGTATGTCTGGTACTCCTACCAGTTGTTTACTACAGGGTTTTATCATCTATTCCCTATAGAAACAAATTCCTGTATCGTATTACGTGCTTTCTCTTCACTCTGTCTCTCTTCGTGCCACAACACAGAGAAAACACTTTTAAAGCCCAAATGGAGCACTTGAAACAGATACGTCTGTCATTTGAGTTGACCTCCTAAAAGCCTGGAAAGAAATCCTACATTAGCAATGACTACAAATGAAAGACTTCCTACCATCTAAATTAAAGCTTTGAATGTGCTTTCACTAATGGATCTTTTTTTTATAGATTTACTACAGAGTACAGCATTGAGTTATGTATTCAGATCCCTTCAGCTTTGTTTCTCATCCTTTCATCTCACTTTATATTTCATCCCTCCTGTCCTCTCCTACCCTTTCCTCCTCTTCCTCCTCCTCCTCCTCTTCCTCCCTCGTTGTGTACAGTATCTGTGTATGTGAACCCCATTTTAGTCCAGCTGTGTTGTGAGTTTTAAAACAAGTCCATATCAACTGTGTATCAGGTACATAAATCACGTGATTTATTTAATTAGCTAACCCTCCCACAGATCTCACACTCGGCCTGGAATGCCTTGCTTACTGACCTCATGGAAAACTGCGGCCTGCCAAGGTTTCCTCTCATATCCCCTAAAAAGGAACCTACGGAGTACTTTTGGAAATAGACCCTGATAGGGATTTTTTTTTTTCTCGCAGTGAAAGGAAAACATAAGATAGTCGGACACACACAGACCCAATTCCAATCCCCTCCGTGATGGAGTAAACTCTGTTTGTAGTCAGCTGAATGAAGAACCCTTCTTTAAGGTGAAAGGTATCGATACAGCAGCCACTTCGGGACAAACTTCCCTCTCTCTGACAAGGAAATAAATATCAGACTCACAAATACTTTATTGGTCCCCGGGGGGAAGTGAGTTACGTTTTGCTCCCGTTCTACAATATAAAAAATAGAAAAATCGTTAGAAAAAATAAATAAGAAATAACAACAGTGTAAATAATAATGCTGAAAAATAGGATCTACGCAAATAATATAAATGAATGCATTTATAAAAATGCAAGAATAGTGTAAAATAAGAATATTAGTTTAAATGTACTGTGTAAATAAATGCAGTGTTAATGCCGGAGTAAACCAAATTATTACACGGTGTTGTTGAATACTCAATTCTGATTGGTCAAACACTGCGTTCTGCGGTTTCTTTATAGCAGACCGTTGCAATGTATAACAGTCCGTTGCAATGTATAACAGTCCGTTGCTATGTATAGCAGACCGATGAAACATATAATAGACCATTGCTATTTATAACAGACCGTTGCTATGTATAACAGACCATTGCTATGTATAGCAGACCGTTGCTATGTATAACAGACCGTTGCAATGTATAACAGTCTGTTGCTATGTATAGCAGACCGATGCAACATATAATAGACCGTTGCTATGTATAACAGACCGTTGCTATGTATAACAGACCATTGCTATGTATAGCAGACCGTTGCTATATATAGCAGACCGTTGCTATGTATAACAGACCGTTGCTATGTATAACAGACCATTGTTATGTATAGCAGACCATTGCTATGTATAGCAGACCGTTGCTATGTATAACAGACCGTTGCTATGTATAGCAGACCGTTGCTATGTATAGCAGACCATTGCTATGTATAGCAGACCGTTGCTATGTATAACAGACCGTTGCTATGTATAACAGACCATTGCTATGTATAACAGACCGTTGCTATGTATAAAGGGCCGTTGCTATGTATAGCGGGCCGTTGCTATGTATAGCAGACCATTGCTATGTATAGCAGACCGTTGCTATGTATAACAGACCGTTGCTATGTGTAGCAGACCGTTGCTTTGTATAACAGGCCGTTGCTATGGGAGCGGTTCTGATGTCGGACTCTGGAGGACAGTTTTTGTGTAAAATTATTGATTTCTTAAGTAAGTAGCTGTGTAATAAGCGGGATAATGTACAGCCAGCGGGTCATTGTTGTGATAGAAACCCCTTCAGGGCGATTAGAGACTCCTCCGCTTCGCCCTGTCGGGGTTTCTTTCACAACAATGACCGGCTGGCTGTACATTATCCCTTACTTATTGCACAGCTGAATTAATGCACTAAATGATTGTATTGTTAAGTCATTATTGCACAGTTGAAGATATAATAAATATGGAGTTATAGCTCCTGATAGGGATAACAATTTTCAATCCATTGAAATGTCTACCGTTGTCTAGGCTAGACAAGGGTATATTTGATCCTAGATACAATCTATTTATTTGAAGTTCATTCTATCGGTATGGCAATAAAGTAGAATAAATTAAATGTCTGTCTTAGTTTGACCGGTGTACGAGTAAATATTTGTACTGGTAGAACTGACATTGGAGCGTGTTCCATGACGAACACAAGGGCAGTTGGTTAAGTCAGCATCGATGCAGGCTCGCTGTTGGAGGGTTTCATATAACCCACCTCCACTCCCCGTGAATGGTTTGGGATGGTACTTAATATGGCGGACCCTCCACGCGAACATGCAAACGGCGTGGAAGTGGGTAGGGAGAGGGTGTAGGGGGTGGTTTGTAATTGGGCCACAGAGACAGATTTCGATGGAAGTGCTTCTACAGATAACGTTTGAATGTATTGTGTGGGAGGATGAGAGGTTTTTTTTATTACACAGGTACACTCGGGGAGCAGAGTCACAGCTCTCTGACCGCTGGTCGCTTTGGTCTTCAGGCTTGTGTGATGCTTTAATGTTTTGGGCCGCAGCTGTGCGAGCTGGACGAGAGCACATGCTCCCAGGCCCGATTTGGAGCCCACACAGGGGTAACCGAGTTAAAGTGAACCCAGACAGACGCTTGTGCCAATGTGCTGTCTCCTCTGGTGTTACATCAGATTGCTTGTGATGAATACGTCCCCCGCTTTCTCTCTCTGGCTGGACGGGCTCGTCGTTCACTGTCGGGGCTGATAATGAGAGTTTGATTAGGGAGATTATTCTTACTATTTTACAGTCTGCTGACAGCAACAACAAAGTGATGTCGGAGTTGACACAGCTGACATCGTTACAAGTACTGAATATAACAAATATTGCAAGTATTCTGATCTAAGTTGATCACATGATTGTTAATCACGATTAATTAACTCTTGCCTTATCCACCCATTCACACACACACACACACACACACTGATGGCAGTGAGCCACCATGCAAGACGCTGGCTTAACCATTAGTGCAATTGGGGTTTGGTGTCTTGCTCAAGGACACTGTCACATTGTATACAGGAGGAGCCGGGATTGATAACATTACTGGATTCTCCCGATGTCACGAGATCGCGCTATCACATCTCACACGAAAATCCATCTTGTCAGGCTTCAGGTAATGCGTTTGTGGCCAGCAAGCCGGACCAATCGGCGTCCCGTGAGGAGCTACTGGCAGCTACAGGCGTGACTTAGGAGTGTGAGATGGCGTCTCCTGAAGAGTGTAGCTGCAATAGCATCTGTTATATCAGAACTGGAGAGAATTTCTTCATTGAAAGAAGAGCAAAGAACGGCACTGAAGGCTTTTTCTCGATGTTTAAGCTCTTCTCCCGAGTCCGACTTGCCGAGTTTAATTGACAGATGGTTCATCCAATCACCTGCCAAGTATCATTTTAAGGTTCCTGCCCTTTTTCCAAAACAGTTTCCAATGATGTCTCAGATGGTTCAGTGTAACAAACCATCTGTTGGGTCAAGTTACTTTATCCCCACCTGCTAAAAGTTAAACATGCATAAAGACATGTTCAACCTTTGACCCTTCCTTTTTTTGGTGTCGTCATTGGATTGCGTCACCTGCTATCCCACAATGCCTAGCGAAGCAAATCACTCATGTCACATAGAAAGCAAATAGGGGCAAACTCTGCATCAGTTATAAGGGACCTACCTACCCTGTTATAAGAGAGAAGGTTTGGGTAGATAGTAGGGTCAACAAGGGGCGGGAGACTACATTGGTTTCTTTTAACTATGACCACAATATTTCCCTGATCTTAACCAAGTTATAGTTGCATAAACTTAACCAAACCTTAACCATAGAGCTGGCAGATCAGAAAGAGGTTATATGGATGATTTGTATGGTACAAACAACCTGTTATGTCAGTCATGCTCAACCCAATCTCACGGGAAGGCGTATAAATAGCACGACATTACAAGGATATTCTGCTTGTCATGAGGACGTATTTTAGGCTTTTCATGTGTAATTTTTTGCACCAAAACTACGCTAACATCCGCAGTTAGGTATAGGCAACAAAACCACTTATCTAGGTTCAGGAAAAACATCATGGTTGGACTTAAAATAAGTATGTAAACGAGGTAAAACATGTACGAAAACAACGTAACATAAGTACAGAAAACTAATAAAAAAACATCACTAATGTATCTTACAAAACAAAGAACCGGTCTCAAACCTGTGTTTGTTGGACCCATCCACCTCCCCTCCTGCCCACCGTAGGCAGTCTCACTCTTTATTCTACGTCACTAGCTCTGAGCGTAGCATATTTACATGGATGCATTCACATTGCAGTCAGTACAGCAAGAACGGTGTTCTTATTGCACACTAAATGTCTTGTGAATTATCGTATCATTCATACACGACTGGGCTGCTGGTGCTAGATATGACAGTCTGGTGCATTGATACCTAATGTTAAACAAAAGAGTTGTTTTTGAGTTGTACTTCTTGTTTGATTAACACATCTACCATATGTTGCTATTCAGCTTTGCACCTGAATAATACTGCACTGAAATGACTAAAACAGCAGAAAATGCTTTCGTTCTAATCCATTGAACACGAATGAGGCAACTGTGCTTCTTTTTTTCCTTCTGGATTCATGACTGCACTCGTTGACTTCAACTTGATATTCTTTCTCCAATAAATCGTATTCCTAGAAGTCTTTGCTTTCACACACACACACGGACATTACACAGCAGCTGTCAGCGAGGCCGTAGGGGTCAAAAGCCGGACGGAGTAATGGAGGGAGGCGGGAGGACCAGAGCTCGTGTTTGAGTGCCTGAATAAACAATGACGGGGTCGTCTGGAGTTTGAGGTGTCTGTGACGGAGAATTGATGGAGGTCTGCGGCTCTGCGGTTTAGACAGAGATGGGACATCATTCGTGGGAAATACAGGACTTTTTGATGTAACATCTTTGGGTGTCATCTGTGGAAATCCTCGATGCTCACAAGTGGACAAGAGTTACAGTTTGTCGGGTTGTGTAATGATGTCTGTGGCCAGCTGTGGAGAAGAGGGGCATGCTGGGAAGCGGGGTGGGCTGCTGCTCAGAGACAGTGCTGTTTATTTGCACGGTTTACAGAACATTCCCCTATCTGCGCGGCATTTCAGGGGATGGCGTAAACGCAGATAAGAGTGACGTCACGGCGGGATGGCTGCGAGGGGCCACCTCTACGGTGAAGAACTAGCATCGCCATATACGGCTGGATATTGTGATTGTGTGTAACACCTCTGAGCACACTTCAGCGGTGCAGAAGGAATTTGTTTACTGACCACCAGCGTGATACACGCTGACAGTCATGTCCTCTTAGCAGAGCTGTAAACGATTACAACTACTCCAGTTACTCAGCTTCAATAGGAGGTTTTAACTGCTGACGTGAGGACTTTCTTAGGACAGTTTGTGCTTGTATTTCAATTACTCCCCCTGAAAGTGTGTATTCTATATTTCAGTGGTGTTTTCAAATATATTTAAAGTTACAATCTCGATAATCTCAGAGTGGACAAATATGCTGCTTTATGCAAATGTATGTATATATTTATTATTGGAAATCAATTAACAACACAAAACAATGACAGATATTGTCCAGAAACCCTCACAGGTACTGCATTTAGCATAAAACAATATACTCATATCATAACATGGCAAACTGCAGCCCAACAGGCAACAACAGCTGTCAGTGTGTCAGTGTGCTGACTTGACTATGACTTGCCCCAAACTGCATGTGATTATCATAAAGTGGGCATGTCTGTAAACATAGAGACTCGTGGGTACCCATACAACCCATTTTCATTCACATATCTGGAGGTCAGAGGTCAAGGGACCTCTTTGAAAATGGCCTTGTCAGTTTTTCCTTGCCAAAATTTTGCCTAACTTTGGAGCGTTATTTAGCCTCCTTCGCGACAAACTAGTATGACATGGTTGCATCATATATATTTTGATCAGCTTGTTTCAGCTCTTCACTGAGTGACATATTTTCAAACTTAATACTCCACAGTTTGCAATGGCTGCACCATTTAATCCCCATAATGCACATATATTTGGTGTCTTTGGAAAGATTTAAAGTCAGTTGCACGGCACGAGTTTGTAATGGGTTAAGAAGCAGAATAATAAAAGACACATTTATACACGAGGGATTGTTAAAAAGATAAATCATATATATGTCAAAAAGCTTCACATAATGATTTGTTAATTAACAATTTAGTTAGAGCCCTTTAAAAAAAGACCAAACCTTGTCTCTTTTATGCACAACAGCGAACACTTTGTGAATTTCTCCGAAAGTAATTAACCACATTAGATCTGATCATTATACCTGAGCAATTACGCAGAGACAACAGTCTCCAGTCGGCTCCTGTTTTCACCTTTGGCTCTCAGTCTGGAGTGAAACCCTGCACCACACACACACACATACTGGTGGGTGTATTGTACTGGTTGGTCTCCAGGGTGCAGAGATGTCTGAGGACATTATCAGTCACTGCTGAACCCCAGAGAGCAACGCTGCCACCAGCATTTCTGTTACCGAGTCCTCATCCTGAAGTCTCATCTCCAGAGACTCTGTGATGACTCTTTGTTCGATGTATACAACACACCATGTTGCGTAACATGATTTGTAATCCCGGTCCCACTGGTGTGCACATATTTCATGTTCATCTGAAAAGACTATATTTGTGTTTTTTTGTTTGCATGCTGTGGATGTTTCTTTGTTTTGCACACACATAACCTACAACAGCGTCTCCTTCCTTTCTCTTTTTTACAAATTCCTGATAAATGCGCCGCCTCTTTGAGAATCATTAGCTGAGGTGATGTGCTTGATGAATAGGTGGAGCTCCTCATCTCGTTTGGCGAGAACAAATTGTGCCTGGTAATCAATGAAAATGTAATTGAGTGACAGAGAACCGGAGCCCCTAACAGGCACATTATGCCATTCTTTGATGTATTTTCAAAGCCTGTTTTTATCCCTCGCCTAATTAATCCGTTTAATGAAGACACTGGATTCAGCGGGTGATGCCGTGTTTTAGAGGTAGACGCCACCAGGAAGGAACTGTACATCTTTGGAGGCAATAACAGGACCAAAAGGTGAAACAACAGCCAGCACCAGTTTTTTGAAGCGTTTAAATTAGCCTGTTGCTGGAGGCTTTAACTTATATGACTATGTGGCTGTAAATGATGGTTTCTGTAATGAGAGGCAGCAGCGAGGAGGGGGATGAGAGTTAAGCTGCACCTGTGTTCGTTCTGCTGACATGTTTAAGCCCAAGCCTCCCCTGCTTGTTAGTTTTGCCTAATAAGTCTTTATAAAGCTCTTATCGCCTTTCAATGTTGTGCAATTTTCACATTTTCTTTCACACGATAATTACAGGAATTAGGTTAGGAGACAATCAAGCCCCCGGTTGCAGAAAAGTCTTTGATTTTCCTTTTATATGTCGCAACAATCCATACACAAATTGAGAAACTGAGCTAATTTTAGAGGGAATTACTGTTTCCTTGATAGCCTGTAATTTCCCAGATGTCTCCTCTGTGTTTCCCCCCCATCTCTCCATGAAATATGTGCAAATAGTTGCAGCCAATGTGTTCAGTGTATGCTTCAGCTGCTGCAAGAGTCTTCAGATGTCAATCAAACCTCTTTGGTCCATTGGTTGTTTTTTTTTCGCTTTTCATAGCAGTGAGGCAGCACTTTTTCCTCTGCCAGAGGCAATGACTGTAATCCGTGTAAACAGAGCGAGTGGCCCTGGTGGCTTCCCCCCCTGCGTGCCAGGACAAGCCGCGGAGACGTCCTGTCTCATGATAACTTTGTCACTGCCGTGGAGGATCGGGTGATGCTCGGGGAGGATGAGCTTGTCATGCGGGCCTCTCTCCGCTCCCTCACACGGCGGTGGGACCGCTGGCCTTGTCGCCTCCGGCTCCTGCGTCTGCTGGTGACGAGCGCCGCTGTCACTCCGGTCGTCCCCGTGTCTGGATCAGCTGCTCCCTGCTGCTGACAGCTGCTGACAGGCCTGCAGCTCGTCCTGTGTGCTCACCTGAACACACTGTCCTGCTCTTTCTGTAATGAATGGTCAATAAGTGGATTTACCTTATTTACTTACAGGGCTGGACATAAAGTCAGACCAGAGTAACATTTTAAATGGGAAATAACAATCTAAAAGTTAAATTCATGGGGAATAATACTCACTCATGCTCAATTTAATACACTCTGGGGTTTTGCCCCTACAAGCTCACTCAGTCTGGTATGACCAGTAGCTTAACGTAGCTACCAGCTACTAACCCAAGTTAGATATTGCTGTGTAACTGACATTACTGAGTCAGTTTTCTCTATGTAATTCTATAACTCTGCAAACCACGAATACGTTGAATGTCGTATGTCGTACGTTGAATGTCGTACGTTGAATGTCGTACGTTGAATGTCGTACGTTGAATGTTATATGTTGAATTTTGTTTACGTGGTATGATAGACAGTCCACTTTGGATGGGTCAAACATTGGACTTTCACCCAGTTCGTGTCCTGTGTGAAACCAAAAGTAAACATTGACTTTACGCTTGTTACGTAATGTAAGAAAGTCCACTAAGAGCTATTTAGGGTTATTTATTTACCCTAGTTAAGTTTTTAGGGTTGTTACGTTACGTTGTTGCGTTACGTTGTTACCTTGTTGCATTATGTTGTTGCATTACGTTGTTGCGTTCATTGTTGCGTTACGTTGTTGCGTTACGTTGTTGCGTTCATTGTTGCGTTCATTGTTGCGTTACGTTGTTGCGTTACGTTGTTGCGTTACGTTGTTGCGTTACGTTGTTGCGTTACGTTGTTACGTTACGTTGTTACGTTACGTTGTTATGTTATGTTGTTACGTTACGTTGTCATCAGGTACATAAACTTCATCAACAGTGTGCAGGATCTTTTTGGTCTGTCTAATAGAAAAATAATCATGTTTCTGTGATTTGTAGGAAAAGTTGTAGATCTTGTAGGCCTTAACCAAAATGTATCCTCACTTAACCATACTAGCGTACGCTAATCTCAAAACCCAAAATGTAAACTAAACAGGGCTGTAATTTGGTATGGGATATGATATGAAAAGCATTTTTTTTTGTTACGGATGAATGGGACTTTTTTGTTGGGCAAAACATGCACTGTTGAAAAAACTGCTTGTTGTTAACAAAAGTTCCCTGATGAGACGTGAATGAAAGAACACAATTCAAGATGCTGCAAATTTGTTTTCATATCAAACAATATTTCTGTTGGATTCAGCCCGGAGTCTAGTCAGAAGTAAATACTTGTGCAATGTTGAAGTGAATGCAATTCAAGATTATAATATTTTCTGATGCGGAGCTCGAGGGGAAAGTTGTACCTTCTCAAATTGAAGCAATAATGCAAATTTTCTCCAGAGAGTTGTGATTTTAATATATATTCATGATGGATCAATAGGACACATTAATATTCACAGACCTGAGCTGGAATGTGGAGGAGCACACTGACCATATAGACTTATGCATTTCTGATTAGCCGTATTCACTCTGGAGAAAAAGCAAGCCAGTGGTCGGTTATAATAAAGGCCAGAGGTGCTTGGTTGTTGTTGCTGTTGTTGTTGTTGTACTGGTTGAAGAATTGAACATATATCATTCGGCAGTGATTCACATTGGTATATGGTATATTGAAAAGTAGTAGCTCAACGAGTAGCTCAACTAATTCGAAGAAAATAGGAATATGAAATTATGAAAACTAGTTAGCGAGTGAAAGAGATGTTGAAATAGTTAGCTAAAAGTAATGTTACAAAAAAAAGTATTGAAAAGTAATCAATAAACCGTTGGGACAATTAGGTATGTAATGCATAAATGGTTCACTAGCTAAAAGTAACCAATAAATGGCTGCAATTGATAGTTAAAAGTATACATGATTGGCCATTAGCTAATGATATAATGGTTGAAATAGATAAAAGTATTGAATAAACAGTTGAAATAACTATCTTAATGGTCTAATGGATAGCTAAAAGTAACAAATGAAACAGAAAGCTTAAAGGTGCCGAGTGTAGGATTTGGCGACATCTAGTGGTGTGGTTGCAGATTGCAACCAACTGAGTAACCCTCCGCTCACTCCTCCCTTTCCTAGACTGCGGTAACGTGAGCTGTCAAGTGCAAAACAGTGATAACGCCGCTCGCCTCGCTCAGAGACCATCCTCACCATAATGACGGCTGATGGCGGCTGGCGGTACCACGGTTTTTGCAATCTGCGGCTCACGTTACCGCAGTTTCACAAGTGTGTCGGAGAACTATACGGTGGCATTCAGGTAACGTAAAATCGTGAAAGGCTCTGTCTAGATCCAGTGTTTGGTTTGTCCGTTCCGAAATGTTACACACTGTTCCTTTAAGTAATGGATAAATGGTTGAATTGTCCAGTTTTCCCACGTCGTAGTAGTACGAAATGCAAACTTGACCAACACTGAGAGTTCAATTGTAGTAGTTGAAAACACCAAGGGAATCAGTCTCTCTGGTAAAATGGACTAAAATGGATAATAAATCAACTACTAATCAGAATAGAGTACTCATCTGTCATCAGGAAATGGGATAAATGTCTTTGTAGTTATGAGATTAAAAATAGACAACGCTGCTAAGAAGCGTCTCTTTGCTGGGGTCAGGTTTTTCCTTCCACAAGGAGATACATCAGTTGTAATGGCTCTCATCTTGGCGGCCCAACTGGGAACGCTTTAAACAGATTTGGCACCAGACAGACAGATGGCTCAACCGCACAGGATCAGCGTGACAATAAAACCAGAGCCCAAAAGAATTAAATCAACCCCCGCGAGTAATTACATTCAAACTATTGGTCAACCTTTTCCATTTGCTGATCCCATTGTTATCGGGGACATCATCATCATCTCTCGGCTCCTGCATGTGCGCAACAGGTCCGCATGGTGGGGAATATATATCTCAGCCGGTAATGATGTTGCACGCAAGGGCGCCATATCCTGTGGGACAACAGGAGCGAGAGAGAGAGGGATGACGTTATGAGACAAAAGGTTGGCGCTTAACCTGAAATGTGCCGGAAGGAAGCTCAAATCCATCCTGAAATTCATGAGCTCTACAGTGTGAGTGCATACAGAATCACTCAGAGTCGGGATGAGTCATGCCGTGTCTGAAATTGGCTGGTGGTGAGCACTCGCTAGTATTCTCCACACGGCCGTTTCAACCACAGACAATACAATACATCTGTATAGTAAATGGTTTATTAGCTTTGTCTGTTTTATGGGAAATAAACTACTGAAAAGCTCCTTCTTCAAACTTTGACATGACATGTTTGCTGCTTCATTAACTCTGAGATTTGTATACTCAGTGGAGCAAACACAAACCACACTGCTGACTTATTCTGTTCTGCTGTAGGGAGTTTATAATCCAAAGGACAAAGAGTGATTTTACTAAATAAACAAAATAAGGACCAATATTTGCTTCCTGTACTGTTCTGTTTGTTTGATCTGGTAAAATGTAGAGGACTAATTAGGTGCAAATGTACTCATTAGCTGAAGTCACTCTGCAGAGACCAATTGTCAATGAATTATTCAGGCTCGCTCTCCCATACGCGACATCAATACTTGGCCATTCCCGCCACACTGCTGCGCATTCTCATCTTCAATTGCCGCTGTGAAATGAAGAGTCTTTGAATTTATAAGAAGTGCTGCTCAAAGAATACAAATCTATCTGTCTGCTTTGGGTTTGACTATATCTTTCCCCGCCTGCAGCCTTCTTTCCTCAGACCCCTGTCCTCTGCTCTGCAGATTTAATTAGTTCTGCCCTAGTAACCCTGCTCCTTTCTCCTTCCTCCCCTCAGGATACGGCCACGCAGCCCCCAGCACAGATGGAGGGAAGGTGTTCTGCATGCTTTACGCCCTCCTGGGCATCCCTCTCACTTTGGTCATGTTCCAGAGCGTGGGTGAGCGGATCAACACCTTCGTCAGGTTCCTGCTCCACCGCCTGAAGAAGTGCGTCGGCATGAGGCGCACTGAGGTCTCCATGGTCAACATGGTGACCTTCGGCTTCATATCCTGCATGAGCACGCTGTGCATGGGGGCGCTGGCTTTCTCGCACTTCGAGGGATGGAGCTTCTTTCACGCGTACTACTACTGCTTCATCACGCTCACCACCATCGGCTTCGGGGACTACGTGGCGCTGCAGAGCAAGCAGGCCCTGCAGACCAAGCCGGAGTACGTGGCCTTCAGCTTCATCTACATCCTGACGGGCCTGGCGGTGATCGGAGCCTTCCTCAACTTGGCGGTGCTGCGGTTCATGACCATGAACGCCGAGGACGAGAAGCGCGACGCCGAGCAGAGGGCGCTCCTCGCTCACAATGGTCAGGCGGGCGGACACATCCACTGCTCCATAGACGAGGCCTCCTCCTCGTCCACGCCGACTGGATGCGGCGGAGGGAGCGGAGTCGGAGGTAGCGGGGGTGGGGCGGCGAGCCGGGGTCTGCGTAACGTTTACGCCGAAGTGCTCCACTTCCAATCCATGTGCTCCTGCCTTTGGTACAAGAGCAGGGAGAAGCTGCAATACTCCATACCGATGATCATCCCGCGTGACCTCTCCACCTCAGACACCTACATGGAGCAGGGAGAGGCGTTTTCCAACCCGCTGCACTCCAACGGCTGCGTGTGCAGCCTGCAGCGCCACTCGGGCATCAGCTCCGTTTCCACGGGTCTACACAGCATCAACACCTACAGAAGACTCAATAAACGTAGGAGCTCCATCTAAACCTGGAGGACTTCATGCTTTACGGTCAAATCCCACGGGAGGGCTCTTCTTCTGTGGTAATAAATTAGCCGAGGACATCGGGGGGAACACAAGTCCAGTCCTAAAGAGACGCAGTGCTCCTGATGTTTGCTTCTTTCTGGCACTGAAGAGCCTCCAGACTCCAACTTCCATTAGCTAAGCACAAACCGTTAAGGACTAACATCGTTACTGATGTCACTGAGAAGTAATGCTAATGGTTGTTCGAGAAGCATTCGTTACACAAACTCTGAAACTGTTGCTGTTGGAGGACACGTGTGCAGATCTCTCTGCACCTCTGAATTCTAATATTAAATATCATAATATTAAATTCAGTATTTGACAGACTTTCATGTCCTAATATGAAAAGGGACAAAGTACACTGTGAGTTTTTAAGAGGGATTGTATATAATAACCCCAAAATATTTTATTGAATAATCTTAAATACACTTTTTTCCGAAAAGGAACCTTTGGTTGTAAGTATTATACTCACTGCAGTGAAATGAAAAGGTGTGTGTAAGTATATATATATATATATATATTTGGACACTTCACTAGTTGGGAAAGCTTATTTTTTCAGTGAAAGATATCAGAAATATTCTCAGTGTCTTCTCCTGTGTGTCTGTAACTGAAGTTCAGGTTCAAGCCAAACTTTCTGTTCTGTTTCTTTCCTTCCAGGAGAAAACTCACATCGACGGCACTTAAATGACAGTTTTGATCGAGAATGATTGAGCAGGTTCGGCTTAAATGTTTGGCTGAAGGACGAGACACTTGTAGCTGTTGTGGCACCCGATTTGACTGTTATCAGGCCATTAAAGAGGCGTTCTTGGTCGCTATAAGCACCATAGATGTGGGTCAGTAGGGGCCTACTATGCCTACTAAGCTGTAAAAATGAAAGTGAAAGTTAAAACAACACGTTCTAAGATGTCAAACGTCATGTTTTGAACACAAACAAAAAAGCTTCTTTAAGTTTAGGTAACAAAACCACTTTAAGTTTAACGAAACAGGAGTTTCATGCTTTCTATAGGGACCTTATTGATGGTGTGAGTTCATCCCAGTGCAAAACACACAGGCATTGTAGCTTCAGAGAGAGAGACGCGCTTTAGGGTGTGTCGTCTTTCTAATTACACATTTTCACAGTCTGATACTTCGACAGTTTTACAACAAACTTTCTTGACTCGCAAAATGATCTTTTAAATTGACAAACATCATATGTGTGATTCGTGGCACAACTCAAACGGGATCAAAAAATGATTTGTCTCTCGCCGTTGACTACAGTTTCCGAAATAAGGTCCCATTGGTCCACTGGAAGGGGCGGGACTTTGGCTCTCTATATACAGCACCTGACTTCCGCTTCTGCTCCTGTCATAACGGTCACTAGAGGTCGCTGTCTTGTTGTTTTATACCTTCTTTCGGTGATCTAGCATGTGAATAGATGATAAAACCTACTATTGGGCGTAGTAGGTCCCTACTGACCCACATCTATGGTGATTATAGCGACCGATAACGCCTATTTAATAGCCTGATAACAATCTAATCGGCTGGTTGTGGGGATCAAACCTGTGACAGCGTCTCTAACCACTAGGCCTCCCTGCCGACCCTTTCAGACCTCATTTCTTTACTTCCTGTACATCAAACTATTTTCTGTTCTCGTCGCTCATCATATCTTTTCATATAGCACAACTATATTCTGATAGTAGAGCATATAGAGAGTCGTATCTTATTCACTGCCGCACCTTAGGAGACAGTTGTTTATGCTTTAGGGCATTCAGTGCACTGTTTTAAATTTTTTATTTAAAGGAATCACATCATGTTTTGTTATGTAAATTGGTACGCCCTGATTAATTATTTCTTGTGTTATCAGTTTGAGATGTGTGACTCCAAACTCTAATAGCAGTTCACCTCACTAATAAATGGCCTCAGAGTTTGCACCTCATGCACTTACTTACTTGATTCAGCCAACTGAGGTCTTTACGCAGCGTTCGTTTTTTGTTCTGTCATCATTATTTTATTGTCATATCACATTCATTTCCATCACACGTTTTCTTTTTCTACTGGAACATCTTATCAACGTTGTTCAGCGTCTCTCGTGAACTGAAAGAGGGGCTGCAGTCGGCTCTGTGTGTGGCTCTACATCTACAGTATGTCTTTTTTTTTTCTTCAGTCATAATAAAATATGATTTAATTTAAAACAACAGTGTATTCATTTGAGTGTCAACTGGTCTAATAACTATGATCTTATTATTCGTGACAAGGCTTACTGTACTTTAGCTGTATTGAATATGGCAATGTTGGTATAAAATCGAGTCGAGGCATGATGAAAACTAAATGAAAAGTCAGGTGACACTAAAATAATGAATCATTTTAATACTCATTAATTCTATATAAGTTTAAAGGTCCCATATCGTGCTTATTTTCAGGTTCATACTTGTATTTTGTGTTTCTACTAGAACATGTTTACATGCTGTAATGTTAAAAAAAAACTTTATTTTCCTCATACTGTCTGCCTGAATATGCCTGTATTTACCCCTCTGTCTGAAACGCTCCGTTTTAGTGCATTTCAACGGAATTGCAACGGAATTGCGTTGCTAGGCAACAGCTTGGGTCCATGTTTGCTTCCTGTCAGCTGATGTTATTTACATACACTGCAACAGGAAATAAACTGGGACACATTTAGAATGTTTATGTTTAAAAACCGTGTAATTTGTATATTTGTGACATCACAAATGGACAGAAATCCTGACGGCTTGTTTCAAACGAATAATTTCTGAATATTGTCTGTGTGTATTTCTCCGTATATTGAGCGTTTTGATAGTTTAACGGTATTTATAAAGCACTTAAACCTGCTTTATAATATAAAAGACATGAAAATCTCACTTTTTACAATATGGGACCTTTAAATAATTTTTCATTCCGTCATCTGTTAGTTGATTTTTCTTAATACATCTAATGCAGCAGATACGGCATATATAATTCTATATATATTCAACTCTCAATGTTTTACAGGCTGCAGGTAAAATTAGCAATCTCATCCCTTTTTACCATCAGAGAATTAATATTTGACAAACAGAGATGCCTTCCAACAACAATTACAGAGCCGACATTCATTCATAACAGGAGACAACTTTTCACAAACCAAAGAAAGAATATTTTTTCATTATGCTACAGACTAAAGGTGAAGGATCGCTTCATAAAAACATGCATTTTGATCACACTGATCAGTCAAATCTTTCAGAAAACATTGTTGGTTGCCAGAAATGTTTCTGTTTCTGCTTCCTCTTTTCAATAATTTTTGTTTTTATGCTCATTTAAAACACAGGAACTTGCTTTCTAATTTGTAAAACATGCTGTATAAATGAAATGTAAAGAATGTAACACACCTGCCATGTGTGCGGCCTGTTCGGACACCGTTGCAGCAAATCTCTGGTGACTGTGTCACCGCTGCTTTCATCATGACTGATTTTTCAGCGAGGCCTCGATGTCGCATTACATAACCAAAGTTAGGAGGAGGTGACTCTCGGTTTACTCACCCCTGTTATGATATGTATTATATAACTGTCACATTCGCACCTTTATAGCTGCAAACCATCAACTCTTCCACTTCACTTCCAAGGAGAAACACTCAGCTGAGATCTTGATGTCCTGACGTACAGACACGGTGTTCCTCTACAGCTCATCTTTATCTTTACATCACCTGTCAGTCTGATGTATACGACAACCACACACATACAGTATAACCATGGAGGAGTTACAAGCTTTAGAGTTGTAGAACTTGTCTTTATCTTTAAATGCAAGTAATATAATCATATATAAATGTTTGACCTATATGGTAAACAATGACCTGAGACTGGGACCTGATATCTCTGGTATTGAGTGCTTGATTAGTTTTGTTCAGTACAAAAGTTGTGTGTGATATTGATGATGGAGTTCCTCAGGGAAGCATGCTTGGCCCTATTTTATTTTCTGTATAGGCCTACTTTCTTCATCTTATCAGCAACATTATGCGTTTGATTTTATGCAGATGATCAACAACTGTATATTCCAGTTTTTCTTCAGATAACCTCAATGATATTCTGTTCGGCACATATTCTGACCCAAAGTGTGAACATACTGTATATGACCAAAGAAGACACTCCTGGATGCTACCACCCGATTTGACTGTTATCAGCTCATTAAATGGGCTTTATCAGTCGATATAAGCATCATAGATGTGGCTCAGTAGGGGTCTACTACACCTATGTTGTAAAAGTGAAAGCGAAACTTAAAAGCAACACGTTCAAATGTGAAACTGAACACAAACAAAACAACTTCACACAACTGGTTTCACACGGGGTACAAACACCGGTCTCCCCTGTGAAAGTCTGGTGCTTTTTGACCCACCAATCTACCCAGATCTCCTCCATACACGACATTTGTTGCTCTTTAAACGACAAATACTTGGATTACAAGCAAGTCGTTTTTTGGGGGTATATACGAATTACAGTACATTACTTTTCGTAGACATAGCTACGAACGATGTATGAGAACAGCCCAGTGCAATCCTATCTCGTAAGGAAGTTTTTGCCACCAAATAATCATAATAATCATCATATAATTCTAGTGAAGAAACTGGCATATTTAAGCTTTTTGCCTAAAACAGACAACTTTAACAACATTCACAGAATCATTTTTGTGTAATTCAGTGAAAGCTTCTCCTTCTTTACCAAATTCCCTGTAAGGATACTGAGAACATCCTGTCCTCTGTAGCTCCGGTCCTCTGATGCATTCAGTCTTTTTGGTTCTGTGTGCAGTGCCATCCAAACACTTGTGAAGACGTCACTCTCAGTCTTGTATAAAAGCCCCTGATGAGCGCTTCTTTTAGAGCTGTGTAAAGTACAGAAAATGCATGGATCTATGAGTTTAAGGACACAAATAACATCTGACAGGCTGCAGTTCTTCATGCTTGGACGGCCAGGCATTACAAAATAAAGTGGGGAAGTATTCAATCTGAAGTGATGCTTATGTTAAACCCTTTTTAACTTAACGTACAAACACCAAGAGAGGACAAAAGGAATATATAATGCAAAGATATATTGCCTCTCTTCTTATGTAAGACTTTTCAGATCAAAGTAAAGATTTTTAGAGGTGACGGATGAGTGGAAAAACAATATGCAAGGTCACATAGACTGAATGTTTTCCAGTGTAATTAGACAGTAGTTATATAGAGCAGAGTGTTAATCACACTCAAAAAGCCTCTATCTCTAGCACCCAGAAACCAGCTGGATCTTTACCTTGTTAAAGTCGAACTCTGAGTCATGAGCGTGCTGTCAAATCAAGGCATTGATTTTGAGAGAAGAAGCCACTCGAGTGTTTGTAACTCAACAAGAAGGTTAAAAGGGAGGAGAAGAAACAGTCCTCATAAACTGGGCGTTTTGAGTTATCTGTTTGAATTCTCCGTCATCATTTTTCTTCAACATTCGCAAACACACAACCACATCTTCCTTTTTTATTTCCTTCAGGCTTTTCCTGTCACTCTTTTGTCTACTGAGATTGGCAACTTGTAGAAAAACGCAGTCATTATTCCTCGGAATAATCTCTGGATGAGTTCCTTTTCAGAGGTAGCGGAGCATATTCACAGGAATAAATGAAAGTGGAGAGGATGGCGGTGGTTTGGTTTCTAATCTCTCCGGAGCCTCCACCTCTGAATGTCCAGTATTCACTTCTTCTCAAAACCTCGGTCCTATCGCGTTGAATTAAACCTCATTTTCCAGTATTCACTTCTTTTTGAAACCTCGGTCCCATCGCGTTGAATTAAACCTCATTTTTCACAGGAAACTGGAAATACTGCCAGGACCTTTATCTCACGGGGAGAGGAACAGGCCGTTAATGAACTTCTACGCTCTCTGTTGTTAATCACACAGAGAGGAAATGCCTTTTAATGTGCTGAAAACCATCTCTCCTGAAGAAAGCAAGATGGTGTGTATTACTTACTGACATGTCAAAATGTGCTTTCTTGAGATTGACAGCAAAGAAAAACTTAAATGTCACACAAATTGTCGCCATTCATGAAAAAAAAAAGAACAAGATTTCACACGTCAAGCCCAATCCGTAAAATGTGAATTTAGCTTTATCTGTGTCTTTATCTAGAACGTTTTATGCATTTAAAAAAAAAAAAATTATTCTCTTTATTGTACTTTTTCTTCCTTACAATTCTTCTCTGTTTCACATAAACATCACAGCATTTGTGAGACAAACCAGTTGAAAAGTAGAAAAGGCGTGGCGCTCTATCGAAGCAGTCAAACCCCGTAGAGCTTCATCTTCTTGTAATATCACTGCAGATATGTTTCGGCCACAGGCCTTCCTCGCAGCATGAACCAGGTCCTTGTTTACATTTACATTTTAATTTATTTATTTTATCTTTAAGATTCATCCTTGACCCGCGAAACAGCAGCTTATAAGTCACATGCAAATGCCTTATGCTTTAAAATGCCAGGACATGAATATTTTCTGTTCCTGATGTTCAGTAGCTGCTGCGATCTCACTGAACATTTACTGTCTCACCAGAAAGCCAAAAAGCTCCTTAAAGGGGCTAGATGTGAGAATCAGAAATTGCTTGTTAACAGTGACACCTGTGGCCGTTAAGTCAACGACAGTCAGTGTCCTCTTGGGGTCCGTTTTGATACCCGAAAACCAAACGAGAGTCGCTCCATGAATCGAACGCCCAACACTTGTTTTCACCCGACGTCGGTCACATTCCTGTTGTGCTTCACTGGATAAAACTTTGGGGGGTTTTTTGTGCTTCCATAGAGTTTGCGTTGGAGTCTGAGTTGTGGTGGCGGCTGGTCGTTTGTTGGCGTTAGCGGACTCCATTTTTAACCAAACGTTAGCTATCGTTGCACACTGTTAGCCCTGAAGCGGAGCTGAAAGTAAATGCAACCATGAGCGTGCATGACGTCACAAACGTCCTGCATTCTTCACAATAAAATCAATCTACAAGCTGATAAAAGAAACCCAGAAAGTTGCAGAAGGTCTCATTTTTTAGGTTAGGTAACAACCTGTTCACACATTGGCAATAAGAAACATACATATACATGTAAAAACATACATACCGTCCCTTTAACTCTTTGTTGTCTCTCTTTGAATTTCAATTCTATTCAGTTCAGACGACTTCACTGGAAAAGGATGATAAAGGATTTATGTCTCCAAAACATGATTTCTAAGAATGAAATCAAATAATTGAGTCCTAAATAAAGCAGTTAATCAATCCATCCATTACAACTGAAATAAATATATAACAATATGTGATGTTAGAAGAGAAGTGGGTGTTTTTTTTAGTGAGACAAATATGAGTCAACATTTGTACACGTATTCTCAGCGGGGCTCATTTCTCTCCTAGTTGGTGACATTTAAAGACCAAGATTTAAGAAAGATTGACACTTTTCTCGCAGTAACACCTGGAGCTTTTCTCTCTCTGTCAGCAGATGTTTGTCATAATGACTCCTTCTCTCCTATTTAACTCTGATTTCTTCTTCTGTTTTTGTGTTATTTGTGAAATGTGAGCACAATCACAAGAGGAATCCACATGCAGAAAACATGCTTCACTTTTGCCGTTATAAATCAATCATAAATAGTGCGCTACACATATGATGGATGGGATTTAATGGCGCTCTTTAAATATTAAAAACATTTCCATAAAAGTCAGAACACATTGACCCAGTTCAGTCTTCAGTTTACACCTGAATCAACAGCGGCCGGCTTCCACGTTTCAGATCGGCTGATTATTTTCACTGACGTAGAGAGAAAATGGCATCCAGCAACAGAGATGCTGGGGAGGGTCTCATCTTATGTGATGGTCTGACATTAGTGGTGTTACATAACTGTGACCTCCGGCTCTGCAGCCTCCTCCTCCTCCTCTCCACCTCCCATCTCCTCTGTAATCATTCTGCTCGCATGGCTTCAGACATGAAGCCGGCTTTGTGGCCAAACAAGCTGTTGGCACTTGGCGAGATGTTCTTCTGATCAGTTGATGCCGTCAGCTGAGACGGGAACAAGCGGGAACACTAGAGAGAGCAGAGCCGAGTCAGACCCGGAGCCATGTTACTGATTTCACTGCAAATCGCTGATGTGCAGCAGACGAACTGTAAAGAACTGTGATCTCCAGTCTGTGACAACATGAAGCAGCTGCTGTTATACAGAAGATTGTTTTATTTTGATTGATGAGTTGATGTTTGATACAGAAAATGTACGATTTATTTCACTTGTGCTGTTACTGGTGTCCTTTTTATAAGTCACATTCTCTGAGCCAGAAGATCATTTCATATCACTATGTTTGATTTCCTTTAAAGGCACTGTTTGTAACTTTCTAAGCGTATAAATGTACCGGGTCGGGACACATGCGCGCTCACATATGCGCTCGCGTGTGGCCGCTGTAGTCTCCTCCTCTGCCTGCTTGCCTTCACTCAGACAGCGCGCGCGTTCTCGCATACTCGCTCCACCTCTAGACGTGAACGCGCGCTCACTCCACACTGCAGAAGAGTTAGTTTAGCTCTGAGAATATCTAGTGAATGTACAGTGGACGTTTGTGCAGAAATAAATGCTGCAGCTTCATTAGACCAACAGAGGTTTCCCGTGTCTTGGGAAGTGACGGAGCTCTCCAGACAGACACGTTATCATCTTGTTACCGACCGGGTGCCGGTATCTCCCTGTTCACTCCGGCTGCGGGCGGAGGGAGACGAGTTTTTTGCTGCAGAGCCCCGGAGAAGCAAACACAGTATCAGCATTGATTCATGGAGAGACCTTCCTCTGGTCAGCTAACATTACTGCCAAGCAGCTGAAATATAGAGTGACATTGTGCTTTTAGCTGACGTGTGTCGCCTCACTGTGTTCAGCGATGCTCGTTCATGTCTATTTAGAGCGAGCACAGGCACGAGCCCGAAGCTGACTTTCGTTGATTTCACGGCCACAGGTGTCGCTGTTAAGAAGCATTTCTGAAAGATACAAATAGTCCCTTTAAGGGGAGACACTACAGGTGAATAGGGTAAGAAAGATTAACACACAAACATATTTCTGCTTCATTCATTATGTTTATATTTTCAGACTTTCCTCTTTTTTTTTGGTGGATAATTTTACCTCTAGAAATAATCCAAATAAAACAATGGGGGGAAAAATCTGTCTTTGGTTGAACTGGTCATAACCTTACCTTGCACAGAAGCTGAATTATCGCGATGTCACGAGATCACGCAAGAATTGCACCTTGTCAGGCCTCAAGTAATACGTTTGTGGGCGGCAAGCCAGAGCACGTACCAATCAGCGTCCTGTGAGGAGCTACTGGCAGATACAGGCGCGGCTTAGAGACGCGACGACAGAGAGGTGACTATTCGTTCTAAACAACGATGGCGGCTCCTGAAGAGTTAAGCGTAGCTGCAATAGCATCAGTTATATCAGAACTGGAGAGTATTTCTTCAGTGAAAGAAGAGCAAAGAACGGCACTGATGTTTTTTCATGATGGAAAAGATGTTTTCGCTCTTCTCTTTGATTGACAGGTAGTTCCTCCAATCACCTGCTAAGTATTGTTTGAAAGTGCCTGCCCTTTTCCAAACAGTTTCTAATGACGGCGTCTCAGATGGTTCTGTGTCACAAAACAATCTGTGGTTCAGATTTAACCGGTGTTACACCTAAATCTGTGAACGCAGAGGAACCAGCAACATATGAGGTCACCATTTTTGACAGCTGTCATCAGGAAATGTGAGCCCACTGTTACCTGTTTTTACTTTAAAATATATTCACTCTAAACTCTAAAAGAAAAGCAAAAGATAGGCACAGTGGGGTCACAATTTCTGACAACAGCCGTCAGAAATGTTGACCTCATGTTGCTGGTTCCTCTGCGGTCACAGATTTCGGTGTAACACCGACAAACAGTGACAAGGGGTCGCAAGTAGACGTTGTTTTAAAGGGTCAAAGGCCAAACAGTTTGGGAACCACTGCTCTAATACATCTAATATACCTTCTGCTAGTGATGCAGTAAATGTAGAATGTGCACAAGGAGATCACAAAATTACATAACTACATTTCCCAGAGCAGCAATACATTTTATTAAACATATTTTATATTTTAAGACACAACAGTCAGTGACATACGCTGGTCTTTATATAGTAAAGCACTATCTGAACTCTTGAACTTTCTATGGAATATATAATTCATTCCCTCACTGACTTTATGTGCCCGTGTTAGTGTCGGCGAGTCAGTCCTGGAAAGTCTTTAAAAATTAATGCAACTGCAAATTATTTAAATTTCTCAAAACACTAAAAGTGTCTATACACCAGGAAACAACCAATCGTAAAACTGTTAAAGGTGTGCTGCTGCTCTCCTTTCTCCTTTTTCAATAATCTTTTATTTATACTATAAACGTGTCAGGACTACAAAGACACACAAAATTACCACAAGGAGACACAAAGTAACTACAAAGAGACACAAAATGACCACAAAAAGATACAAAATGACCACAAAGAGACACAAAGTAACTACAAAGAGACACAAAATGACCACAAAAAGATACAAAATGACCACAAGGAGACACAAAGTAACTACAAAGAGACACAAAATGACCACAAAAAGATACAAAATGACCACAAAGAGACACAAAGTAACTACAAAGAGACACAAAATGACCACAAAAAGATACAAAATGACCACAAGGAGACACAAAGTAACTACAAAGAGACACAAAATGACCACAAAAAGATACAAAATGACCACAAAGAGACACAAAGTAACTACAAAGAGACACAAAATGACCACAAAAAGATACAAAATGACCACAAGGAGACACAAAGTAACTACAAAGAGACACAAAATGACCACAAAAAGATACAAAATGACCACAAAGAGACACAAAGCAACTATAAAGACACCCAAAATAACTACAAAGAGACACAAATCAACTACAAAATTACCACAAAGAGACACAAAGCAACTACAAAGAGACACAAATCAACTACAAAATGACCACAAAGAGACACAAAGCAACTACAAAAAGATACAAAATGACCACAAAGGGACACAAAGCAACTACAAAGACACTCAAAATGACTACAAAGAGACACAAATCAACTACAAAGAGACACAAAATGACCACAAAGAGACACAAAGCAACTACAAAGAGACTCAAAATGACTACAGAGAGACACAAAACAACTACAGAGAGACACAAAATGACTACACAGAGACACAAAACAACTACAACGACACTCAAAATGACAACAAAGAGACACAAAGCAACTACAAAGAGACACAAAACAACTACAAAGACACTCAAAATGACTACAAAGAGACACAAAGCAACTACAAAGAGACACAAAACAACTACAAAGACACTCAAAATGACTACAAAGAAAACATAAAATGACTACAGAGACACAAAGAGACACAAAGCAACTACAAAGAGACACAAAATGACTACAGAGACACAAATCAACTACAAAGAGACTCAAAATGACTATGAAGAGACTGAAATCATCATCACACTAGGAAACAACCAATTGTAAAACTGTTAAAGGTGTGCTGCTGCTGCTCTCCTTTCTCCTTTTTCAATAATCTTTTATTTATCTATAAACGTGTTGTCTGTAAATGTGCTGCCAAGTAAGACATCCTTTGTCCCAGCAGATCAAACCTGGTGGTGAAGAGCTGTGGAAATATATACGTACGTACAGGTCTTGATGTGCTGATTATCTGGTGTTGGATCATCAGCTGGTCTGTGTCTGATCAGAGGTAATACACCACTAATGGGGAGGTTTGCCAGGTTGATTTGATAGAGCTGCTCTGCAGAGGGACAATCAGAAGAGACGTACGTGCTGCATTACTGTAACACAATCTCACAGTAAAGTAGAGTTCACCAGCCTTACAGTCATTTCATATCTCCATTCAGGATCGAGGTTGTTCAGGTAGAATTCAAATGGTTCACTATGTTTTATATCATCATATATCTTTCTTTTCCATCTTTTATTTACATCCAGTTTTACTGTAATATATTTAATCTTCTTCTTACCTATTCCTTCAGAGACTTTTTCTTTCTTCAACGTCACAAAGAACACCAAAGAGACACAAAGCAACGAAGAGACTCATAATGACTACAAAGACACATAAAATGACTACAAAGAGCCTAAAAGCAACTACACAGCGACACAAAATGATTACAAAGAGACACAAAGGAACTACAAAGAGACACAAAATGAATTCAAAGAGACACAAATCAACTACAAAGAGACACAAAGGAACTACAAAGATACAGAACAGCTACAAAAGAGACTCAAAATGATTACAAAGAGACACAAAGGAACTACAAAGAGACACAAAATGAATTCAAAGAGACACAAATCAACTACAAAGAGACACAAAGGAACTACAAAGATACAGAACAGCTACAAAGAGACTCAAAATAACTACAAAGACATTCAAAAGGACTACAAAGAGACACAAAATTACCTCAAAGAGACACAAATCAACTACAAAGAGACACAAAATTACCACAAAGAGACACAAAGCAACTACAAAGAGACTCAAAATTACTACAACGAGACACAAAGCAACTACAACAACACTCAAAACAACTACATAGACTCAAAATGACTCAAAATGACTACAAAGAAAACATAAAATGACTAAAAAGAGACACAAAGAGACACAAAATGACCACAAAGAGACTTAAAACAACTACAAAAAGAGACTCAAAATGACCACAAATAGACACAAAATTACTACAAAGAGACTCAATATGACTATAAAGAGACTCAAATCATCATCAAATATCTTTCTTTTCCATCTTTTATTTCCATCCAGTCTTACTGTAATATATTTAATGTTCTTCCTACCTATTCCTGTAGAGACTTTTTCTCTCTCCATCGTCGCGGTGCATTGAGTTGAAACCTGAAAAAGCAACACCCTGTTTCAGAGAAGAGTAGATAGAGCTCCAGGAAGCGTCTTGTCATATTACACGTCAACCTCGGAGCCTCCACTCTGCTTTGACGGATAAATAAGAAATAGGTCATTGTGTTTTAGTTTCATTCTTCTTCTTTCCCCCCTAACATCCTTGCCACCTGTCTCGTTATTATGTGCATACAAATTTTAGAAGTAAAGAGGAGATTCAGGTGAGGAAAGGGCATCTTTAGGATGTTAATACTTCATATTGTAAGAGAACAAGCTTCTATTCAAGCTGCCGTGTGTTTCGTCAGATCTCAAAGCTTGACAGTAAATTACTTGGATGCTTATAGTCCAGGTTTTCTTACTCCTTGGCCTACGGTGTGAGTAAATGATTGAAATAGGTATCACATCGCAGGCTTCATGGCACAATTTCAATTGTGCCCTTTTATCTAGAAAGAAGCGCTGAGAGCCTTGGAAATGTTTCTGACTTCAGCATGGATTAACGTCAAATCTGCAGTGCTGCTCCCGTGTCACTTGTGATTAGGTGTCCTCCAAGAAGATCTGCAGGAAAATTTGCCAGGCCCCCGCGTACCCCCGCACACCCCGGCAATGTCGCCAAGCTCCTTCGACGGTTAGATAATCAGCCCAGATATGAGCCGAAGTGATTGTTGTGAAACACACACACACACACACACACACACACACACACACACAGCAATGTGACAGTCTGGACGGTGAGATGTGTAGAGGGATTAATGATGATATTACTGATAATCAGTTTGTGATTGTCCTCTAAATCATTATTATCATACCCAACAATATTTCTCACAGAACAAGAACAAAACCACTTTAACCATAAAATATTGATATAGTAATAATATAATAAAGGCTCCATTAAAGATGCATACAGAGCTTTGTGTTTGTGCTGCTGTTGAACTTCACCACCACATCAACGGCACTAAAGCACCTGAAGGTTTCACATTCATGCCTTTACTGTATGTGTTAATGTGATTCTGATGATCTTATATAATGTCATTAATCATCTCAACCCTCCGGCCCTCAGGTCACTGGAGAGCCGTATTGATTAAGAGCAAAGAAGTTAATTAACCGTTAGGATCGGTGTGGTTGTGTCCGATAAGAGCAATATGCAATATGCTAATGTCTAAAGAAACCATGAGCAAGAACAATCACACACACGTTTTACTGGTCGGTATTTAAAAAAAAATCATGTGCCTCTGCGTCCTCCAGTGCTCCTAACGGCATCTGCAAGATTTCACAGACCGGAGAAAAACAAGCAGTAAGAGCTGATCTGAGGTCTGCTGTCCATCTGCCGTCTATGACAGCCAGCTGTCAATCACTCTGAACTCCGACCAAACGGTGAAACTAGGCAGCGCTGATCAAATATGAATCAATATTATGTTACGTTAATGCATATTTCTCTCCTCAGATGTTTTCAGAATCATCTCGTAGTGCACGGTTTAGATGTAAAATGAGAACGTTTGTGTGAAATCTGCTGAAGGAACGCCAAGTTCTGGTCACATGACCGGAGCTCAGCCAATAGGAACGCTCTCTCAGTGAACTGACCTGTGATTGGTCAAAGTCTCCCGTCACGGGTTGGATTTGTTTAAAGCGTGTTGTAGTGTCTCGGTTTCATTTGTACACTCCAAACAACATTTCAAACACTGTGATCACAGAACTCGTTTGTCATCAACTTGAGAATTTTCAAATTTCCACTATCAACTAGCGAGGAGGGAACAGAGAACAGGTGAGTCCAGGTGAGCACAGGTGGGTTGAGTTAGCTAGCTTGACAGGCGTTTTGGCTTGTTCTTGTTATCACTTTACATTACTGTTTTAATCTGCAGGCTGTTCAACTGACTCTGCAGGTGATAGAGGAGCTGATCATGTGACCTTCACCTGCATATTACAGATTATACTGTAAACCTGCCTTCATCTGCATGCTTTCAGTTACACTTTTTTATATATATAGCGATCCGATAAGCAATCCAATGACAGCAAATATGCAAATTACTTTTTTAAATCAAACCCTAATTATAATTTTTTGTAAGCTTAGCTGGAGTTGAGCTTTCCACGTACCCCTGTTGAGTTGTAGTTGCATCATAATTTATGAAATATCTGAATCTGTTGTATAGTTCGTGCGATCGCTTCCAGGTGTTTCCATTCACCCTGTGACCGGCCTTTCCTGTTGAGAAAGTGGCTCACCATTACTGGTATTGTTTATATATTTATATATATATATATTGTTTATACCAGAAGAGAATAAACAACAGTAACCATGAACTCTGCAGACACAAAGCAAGACTTCCAGGCAGAGCTATTGTCTAAATATCATTCTTTCCATTTCGGAAATTCTCGCGTGTCGGTGGAAAGGACAGGAGATTATAGGACAGCAGTTAATTCAGGAATGAAGGTCAAATTAGGATAGCAAATCTGTAACCAAACTATATATACATATTTTTTCGTGGGGATTGAAATTCAAATGATTGAGATATTATTCACCATTGTTCCAGGACAGAGCAGAGCTCGCAGCAACACGAGTGAGGTCAGGAGCCTGAGTCCATATTTGGCCACAGTAACACAAGGACAGGTTCTCCTTGTGTGAGGATGAGACGGAAACCACTGGACCGTAAATCTGCCTCCAAAAAACCAGGACCAGTCAGATTTTAGTGGTGTTTTACAAACATTCAACGATAGGAGGATTCTTTAATTTATAGCGTCACCAAATCCTGAACAGAAACTAATGTGTTTAATGTTGAATTAAAAGAAAAATACAACCAGTGGTGGAATGTAACTAAGTACATTTACTCAAGTACAGTACTTAACATTTTTATTTAGACAAATATTTATAAAAAATAATATATATACATCTACAGAGCTTTTAGAAAGGTGCCAAATAAAAGTAGGGCATGTAACAGGAGAGACTTCAGAGAGCAGGTCTAAAGCACGCTGGAGCACACGGATTTAAGGCAATCAACTTTATTAAAGAATTAACTTTACTTAAAGGTCCCATATTGTAAAAAGCGAGATTTTCATGTATTTTACATTCTAAAGCAGGTATAAGTGCTATATATAAATCCTGTTAAACTATCAAAACGCTCAAAAAACTGAGAAATACACACAGCCCGTATTCAGAAATTGCGCGTTTGAAAAAAGCTGTTAGGATTTCTGTCCATTTGTGATGTCACAAATATACAATATTTACACCATTACACGGTTTTAAACGTAAACATTCTAAATGTGTCCCAGTGTATTTCCTGTTGCAGTGTATGTAAATAACATCAGCTGACAGGAAGTAAAACATGGACCCAAACTGTTGCCAGGCAACGCAATTCCGTTGCCATTCCATTGAAATGCACTAAAACAGAGCATTTCAGACAGAGGGGTAAATACAGGTATATTCAGGCAGACAGTATGAGGAAAATTATGTGTTTTTTTAACATTACAGCGTGTAAACATGTTCTAGTAGAAACACAAAATACAAGTATGAAACTGA
The DNA here is from genome assembly GCF_015220745.1 of Sebastes umbrosus. NCBI lineage: Eukaryota > Metazoa > Chordata > Actinopteri > Perciformes > Sebastidae > Sebastes > Sebastes umbrosus. The sequence goes on from NC_051286.1 coordinate 4,424,786, forward strand.
AAATGAGCACGATATGGGACCTTTAAGTAAAGGGTCTGAATACTGAGTACTTCTGAATACAACTACCAGATGAGAATCATTGCAGGAAGGGCTTCACAATCAGTGTCTGTGGCAAGAAAATGAATTAAAATCTTCAGATTAACTGCATGTTTTTTCCATCTGTGACACAAACTGCAACCTTTTATTTCACACAGCAACTTTTCTGTTGGCTTTGCAGAATGGTAATAAAACAAATTGGATATGCTGTGTATTATAAAATATGACAAAATCTCTGACGCAGACGCGTTTGACCTGCGATCCCGCTGTCTCCCCTGTCCACTCGTCTCCTCTCTTAACTATTATCCACTGTATCAGCAACACACCAGGACAGTGGCTGTCACCGCCGTGATTATGCATCAGCCGCTGAGGGCTGTCATCGGTTACGCAACCGCTCTCTCCAGCCGTGCTTGGTGTGCTCGTAGCTGGAACCGGTTGCAGTAAAAGTCTTTGCGCGGCCTGAAGAGGACATCAAACACACGTGGCTTTAGAGGAATAATCAAGTAGTTTTGTCCCTTTGAGAAGTTTCAGTATAGAGGAGGACAGAAGAGAAACCCACCTGGGGATTGCACGTTTCTTATTCACTCAATATTAATGTAAAGACCTCAGAAGTGTGTTAATACTGTAGTGAATCATATACAGACTTTATGATGAGAGCTGCAAATCACTGGTAATATAGCCAAAGGAACTGCAGTGCATTCTACATTTTTGGTCATTAATGGGTCTCTTTGTAGTCATTTTGAGTCCCTATGTAGTCATTTTGAGTCCCTATGTAGTCATTTTGAGTCCCTATGTAGTCATTTTGTGTCTCTTTGTAGTCTTTTTGAGTCTCTTTGTAGTTGCTTTGTGTCTCTTTGTAGTCATTTTAGTCTCTTTTTTAGTCTTTTTGTGTTTCTTTATAGTTGTTTTGTGTCTCTTTTGTAGTTGTTTTGTGTCTCTTTGTAGTCTTTTTGAGTCTCTTTGTAGTTGCTTTGTGTCTCTTTGTAGTAATTTTAGTCTCTTTGTAGTCTTTTTGTGTCTCTTTGTAGTTGTTTTGTGTCTCTTTGTAGTCTTTTCGTTTCTCTTTGTAGTCTTTTTGAGTCTCTTTGTAGTCTTTTTGAGTCTCTTTGTAGTCTTTTCGTTTCTCTTTGTAGTCTTTTTGAGTCTCTTTGTAGTCTTTTTGAGTATCTTTTGTAGTCTTTTCGTTTCTCTTTGTAGTCTTTTCGTGTCTCTTTGTAGTCATTTTGTGTCTTTGTAGTCTTTTTGTGTCTCTTTGTAGTCTTTTTGTGTCTCTTTGTAGTTGTTTTGTGTCTCTTTGTAGTTGTTTTGTGTCTCTTTGTAGTCTTTTTGAGTCTCTTTGTAGTCTTTTCGTGTCTCTTTCTAGTCATTTTGTGTCTCTTTGTAGTCATTTTGTGTCCTTTTGTGAAGTTTCTGCAGCTTCAGTCTGATCTTTCTCTTTCTTTGTGTTGAGCGACGCTGAAGGTGGTCCAATGGTTAAGGACACAAACTGGCAACGTGGGGACCGCGGTTAGAAGCCTGACCGAGGAACATCACTCAGGTGTGTGTGTGTGTGTGTGTGTGATGAATATGTGTGATTTCATTTGTACACTCCAAACAAGAAAACAAAAAATTCCAAATGCTGCAATCACAAAACTCGTTTTTTGTTTCGTGCCGATTTCAACTTGCGAATTTCTGAATTTCCACCGTCGACCAACGAGGAGCGAACAGAGAACAGGTGAGTTCATCTGAACCAAGGTGAGTCGAGCTAGCTGGCATAGCAACCAGCTAGCTTGCCGGTCATCTTGGCTTGTTTTTGTTTTCACTTTACATTATCTGTGGTGTTTTAGTCTGCAGGCTGTTCAACTGACAGCAATTCATTAAAGTGTGCAAGAGTAAAACCCCGTAAATGTTCAGAATAGCATCACAGATCTGAATATTGTGACTTCAAATCAGTCAGAAGTAATGAAAGGTAATTAGATTATGTCAGAGAATTACATTGCTGAGTACATTTGGCTGCAGGTGATCTTTGATGTGAACATTTGCTGTGCACAGAGCAGATGCACATGTTATGTAACAGCACGGAGTCACGGGGTCACCAGTGATATCTATGTAGAGGATGCACAGGTGAGCATCGCTGAGCGGTCAACGTGAATAATCCTGCGGTCAGAGAGGTGAACAGTTCTCACATGAAGCTTTTTAACAAGCTGTGACCCGCCTCGCTCTGCTCAGCTGACCCTGCCATCAGATGAGCTGCGTGTACATGAAGTGCCGGTCCGTCACCTTTTCCCTCCCGCAGGTCCAACTTCACACCACTGGAGGTTGGCTGTCAGTCAAATGTTTCCGGGCCATTCAGCGTGAAATGATGATGCTCCTGCACACTCATATTTATTTCATGGCTGCCACAGATGTTGTGACTCTTCAAGGGCACATTTGAAGAATTACAGGCTCACTGAAGATGATGTTTAGCATCCTGCAGTGCATTTAATGAAACATTATTGTAGCTGATTCTCACCTTATACTTCCATCTGTACGATACCACAGAAGTATTGATAATGAGAGTATAGAAGGGATCCCTTTTCTATCATTGAGTAAACTGATGAACCCTGACTAAGTGACATATTTTATGGATATTTCATATTATATTCAATGTGTAACAATAACAGTGCAGAACAACTGATTAACTGTGCAATTAACTCAAATAATGAACGCAGTAACTGCAGGAAGTTTGTGCAAAACGAGCGTTTTGGATGAATTTTTAGCAGATTATTTCTTGTGGATATTAAATCAGAGATGAGTTTTCCTGTTATTTTTAGGAAGTTTTAAGACAAATGTCTGTATTATGTATTTATTTACTTCTTTTTCTTTTTTTTACAAATTCAGTGTTTTCTTCTCCCTGATGTTTGGCCATTGTTCTATTAGTTCTTAGGTTGTTTTAGAGGCTGAATCTCAAACAAAAATTTCAAATTGTTAACAAAAAGTATACAAATATAACAAGCATATTAATGCAGAGTATGAATCCTTTTTTCTTTATTACAGTAACATCATTTTTTTTGGGCCACTTTCAGGTAAAAAAAATCAACTTTGCGCACATGATCGCTCCTAATCTGATTACATTTCCATTAAATTTGCTATTCAGGTTCATACAATTTAATAATTAAGAAATAGATTTAAAAGTAAAATTAAAATTAAATTAAAAAAAAATGCAAAAATAAATTAATACATTGAAAAGTGAATATATAAATAAATAGTATCATAAATAGATAGATAGAGGAATTAATATGATGGTAAATAAATAAAGAAGCAAAAAATACCAATTAATCAATTAATGTCTACATTTATTTTTAATATTTATTGCTACATTTAATATAATATTTATGTATTTATTTATCAACTAATTTATATATTTATTTTTGATTTTGGCACATTCTGTCCTCCACAGCTACAAAGGGAGTAAATAATAGTTTTTAAAAAATAGGTTATTGTTACCACCTAGTGGTTGTCTTGTAGTTTAACACAAAAGGAATATATAATAGGTACATGTGACCCTTTTTTTGCTCCGCCCAAATGAATTAACCCACAGGTGTGTGTGGAAGAAACCGAAATGGATTGATTTATTTGATTTATTTGTTTTATTTGGTTTTGGGGGAATTTATTTGCTTTCTTTTGTTTAATTTGAGTTTCACCTTGCTCATCAGCATCAGTCACAAACAACCAAGAGCCTACAAGTCCCATAAAATGTGAGTAAAACATTTAAAGCCACTACACCCAGAGAATAAAGTCTGCAGATTTATAGCAATATCTGGAGCTTTAGACAAAATAATATAGTGTTATACGTTTGATTTCATCATTTTGCATCCCTTGTAGTAGCCTATAGATACTCTATAGGCCTAAAGTTCTTTAAGCTTTGCTGCTGTTCTGCTGCAATACATTTATCCTGCAGTCTAATTCTCAGGTATCTTCATTATAAGTTCATCCTTTGAGACACACATGCAGAAAAAATCTACTGCAGTAAGAAGAAGATGTTTCTGCATTCATAACAGCACTTTAACAGAGTTATGATGGATACATGTTAAGTGGTTTTTACTTCTGTGTGCAGTGAGAGGAGAGAGATGAGATGTTTCACAAAGAGTCTCACAGAGACTCGTTGATCTCATTACTGTCTGGAAGGAAGAAAAATAACTCCCTGTAACACCTTGTAACATACAGAATAGCTCATAATAAGCTTCATTTCTTCTGCAAAGAAAAATGTTAATTTCCTCCACCTTTGTTGTGTGCATTGCAACAGAGGATTAAAAGGTAATTACAGTGCAGGTATCACTAAATTGCAGTTCATTTTTTAATATCTTTTCATCTATATGATTAACCTGCACATCCCTTGAAATCAGGTTTATTTATTTTTATATTGACCCTTCATTTGTAGGTTTTTGAAGAGCCTATAATTGACATCATCAGCTCTGAGGGACAGCATCCTCATGAAAAGTGGACTGCATGTTCTAATTTTAAGCTTTGTGAGGCCACAGAGGGGAAGTTTTCCTGTGGTCCCACTCTCTAGTGCTGGATGGTCTGTGTGGTCTTTAATGCCCCCTGCTGGTTGTCTATGATGCTACTATGCTGCCTTCAAGGTCCCCTCGTAAACTATCCTTTTATTTATCTGCTGAAATAACAACATGTATTTAAGAAGGCTATATTGGTGGGAAATAATGACATAACAAACCATGTAACACATAATATATGTTGTAACAACACTGACAGAAGGTGGAATTTCATTCATTCTCACTGTGCAATATCATTTTCCACTTGTGCAAATGTGTTAATAGTCTGTTTATTGTCAATACTGTATATACTGCTCCTATTTTTTATACTTCCTTTTATTTAAATGGTTCAATTTACATTTATGAATGTAAAATTTTGATTATGTGATTGATTAGAAAATACTCTCTCTTATATATTGTGTTGAAAGCTTCAACATTTTTTTCTGTTTTACTCCATTTTAAATCATTGCAAATTCAATATCTTTGAGTTTTGGACAGTTGGTTGATCAAAACAAGTAATTTAAAGGCATGAAAGGGGAATCTTTCACTGCTTTCAGATGTATTAAAGACCAAACGGTTAATCAATTAATTGAAAAAATAATCTGCAGGTTAATTATAATAATAATAATAATAATAATAGGATAATAATAATGAAATAATAATAATAAAAATAATAATGAAAAAATTATATTTATATAATATATATATATATATTAAAAAAAAAATACATTGTTTTTTAATTAATTAATTAATTAATTAATTAAAAATAATAAAAATAAAAATAAAAATAAATAATACAAAATAATTAATTAATTAATTAAAAAAATTAAAAAATTAAAATTAAAATAAATTAAAAAATTATATATATAATATATAAAATAATAATGAAAAATAATAATGAAATGAAAAAATAAAAATGATAATGTGATTTGATTAGAAAAAAATGTCTTATATATTGTGTTGAACCTTAAAAAAATAAATTCAAGGGATTTGCTGAATTTGCACATTTGGTCGATTGCATAATTTCCGACAGCCCTGAAGGCAGCGTGTAGTTTGCGCAGCAGGTCAGCTGACTGTGAGCAGGTCATGTGGCGTTTACTGGCAGTCAGATAGCACGGAGAAGCAAGTGTATGAATAACAACCTGGGAGTTCTCCTCAAACAAACAGCTCTGTGGTCTTTTAACCGGTTTAGTTTGTCCCGTGCAGCATGGCCTGGACTAAATACCAGCTGTTCCTTGCGGGACTGATGCTAACAACTGGATCTATCAACACTTTATCTGCAAAGTGAGTACATTTAATCATGTTTTACCTATTGTTAGCATGTTGGCTTCACAAGCAGCTAATATATAAACATCCTTATCCAGCTGGTGTGTGTGTGTGTGTGTGTGTGTGTGTGTGTGTGTGTGTGTGTGTGTGTGTGTGTGTGTGTGTGTGTGTGTGTGTGTGTGTGTGTGTGTGTGTGTGTGTGTGTGTGTGTGTGTGTGTGTGTGTGTGCGTGTGTGTGCGTGTGTGTGAGTTAAAGAGGTTTATGTGAAGTCAAATAACAACAATTATCTAAATAAACTCTCTGTGATTGTATAATGTTGTTATTAGGAGCTATATGTGTTTAATAAACATGCATTTCACACAACATGCACTCAGGAAACCATGTTTAGGTCTCAGGTGAATGCAAATTAGCTGTTATTTACTTTAGAGTTGTTACTTTCACTATCATTTGGTGTTAAAAACAACAGCAAATAGTAAAAAAAAAGAGCTTATTATAACTTCAAATAGCTTTTTTTGTCCAACTAATAGTCCAAAATCCAAAGATATTCAGTTTACAGTGAGTTAAAACAGGCAAAAGCAGAAAATCATCACACATGAGAAGCTGGAAACAGTGAATGTTTTGCATTTTCACTTGATAAATGGCATAAAACATTAATTGATTATCAAAATTGATGAATCCACCAATCATTTCAGGTCTGCAGATTATTTTTTCAATTAATTAATTAACATTTTGGTCTTAAATCCATCCAAAAATAGTGAAAAATTCCCTTTTAATGTCTTAAAATCACTTGTTTTGATCGACCAACTGTCCAAAGCCTAAAGATATTACAATTACAATTCTGTAAATCTGTAAAAATCCTCACATTTGAGAAGCTGGACAGATCATTTGGTATTTTTTTTCTTGGTAGATGAATGATTTATTAATACATTTAAGTCCTCTCATTATCGTCACGATAGGAAGTGTGTTGTTTTAGTGAAACAAGAAAGTCAGCTTTTTTTTTTTTTAACTTCCCCTCCAATAATGTGTGATGTCAGCTCGGTGCTGCCTGACACTCACTTCTTTGTCCTTTTGTTGGTTTTGTCAGCTTAACAAAAATGTTGAATGAATCACAGTCTGAGTGCCAAAGTGTCAGACGGAGCGTGTGTCACGTTGCTCAGAGACGAATGTCAGCAACTAAACAGGTGAGGTTTCTCTACAGTCACCTGACGCCGGCCTCGTCACAGCGTCACTGACTTCAGATCAGATGATACAACATGTAGGTTGATAGTTTTGGTTTAAGTTCCCTCTTCCCTTTCATGCAGACATGCAACCATAAGAAGACATTTAACCCAGTCTTTAGCAGATCTGGATCAAGTTTCCTTCCTTCTTGTATTGATGAGTTCAGACGTGATTGCGTTTGTAGAAAGTGCCGAGTCATCACCACATTCCCTTGTGTTGCGTTTTGAAGCAGACAGACGGGACGCTCACATGCTGGTCATGCTTCCTCTGACTGTAAAAGTCAGTGTTTTATTAACTTCACGAGTAACTTCATCAAATCACTATCTCTGACTGTAGTCTGCAGTGTTTTATGTGAGGGCACAGTGAAACAAATGAACTTTAAATGCAGAAATCTTCTGTATTAATCAGCTGGTTGTTGGTCAAACGCAGGTGTAATATGAAGTAGAGCTGCAACGATTAATCGATTAGTTGTCAACTATTAAATTAATCGCCAACTATTTTGATTAATCTGTAATTTTTTAAGAAAAAAAAGTCAAAAATTCTCTGATTGCAGCTTCTTAAATGTGAATATTTTCTGGTTTCTTTACTCCTCTATGACAGGAAACTGAATATCTTCCTAATATGAAAGAATCTAAAATGAGAAACAAACAAATCTCAGTTCTAGACACACAAAGTTGTTCTCGATTAATCAGTTTGTTTATAAAATGTCAGAAAATAGTTGGAAATGATGTTGTATGTTATAATTTCCCACAGCCTATAAATTACATTCAGATCCAAAAACCCCAAACATAATCAGTTTAATATTATATCTGACAGAGAGAGGCAGCGAGTCTTCACATTTGAGAAGCTGAAGCCAGTAAAAGTTTATCAATTAAAAAACAAAATGAATAAATTATCAAAATAGTTGCAGATTAATCGACTAATCTTTGCAGCTCTAGCTGTATACCAAACCCCTGTTGTATCTTGGTGTTTCCTGTGTATATTTGGTTGTGTAAAATATCAATAATTAAGTTGTAATAACGTTTTCTTTTGTCCGACAGATGGGCTGACTTGTTCAAAGCGAAGGGTTGCCATGACGACACGGAACGTGCATTTGCTCACCCATTTGTCCAGGTAAAGTAATGAACTCCAAGTGACCGTATTGAATTGCACATCTTAATTGTCGTTCTACGGTCTGTTATTTCTTTATAACGGACCGTTGCTATGTATAACAGACCGTTGCTATGTATAACAGACTGTTGCTATGGGCGCAGTTCTGATGTCGGACTCTGGCGGACTGTTTTTGTGTAAAATTATAGATTTTTTTTAAGTAAGTAGCCGTGTAATAAGCGGGATAATGTACAGCGAGCCGGTCATTGTTGTGAAATAAACCCCAACAGGGCGACACACAATAAACAGGGAGTTCTTTCACAACAATGACCCCCTAGCTGTACGTTATCTCGCTTATTACACGGCTACTCACTGAAGAAATCAATAATTTGACACAAAAACGGTCCGCCAGAGTCTGACATCAGAACTGCGCCCATAGCAACGGTCTGTTATACATAGCAACGGTCTGTTATACATAGCAACGGTCTGCTATAAAGAAATAACAGACCGTAGAACTCTGTGATGGACCAATCAGAATCGAGATAGAAATAGAAAATAATTATTTTCTGCTGTTTCCAAAATGAAAAAGTAGATTATAATCTGTGTCTTCCTCCGTGTCCAGGCGGTGGGAATGTTTCTGGGCGAGTTCAGCTGCATCGCGGTCTTCTACATCTTACTCTGCTACGACAGACGAAGGCCTGAACCCAAGATGAACCCGGGCCGGAGCTTCAACCCTCTGCTCTTCTTCCCACCCGCCATGTGTGACATGACCGCCACCTCCCTCATGTATGTTGGTAAGTGACCTTTTAGTATCTACTGCCTTCGCTCCACAAGCTTGTTTTATTCCAGATCTATTCGGCCCTTCAAAGGTCAAATGTGACGACTTAAGTCCCGCTGGCCAAACAGAATTATCTACTTGTGTTTGAAGAGTCCTTTCGTCAGGAAAAGAGATAATAGAGTCAAAGATCATGTTGCTTTTTGTCAGGGTCACTTGTGTGTGTTATGCAGCTTTATTGAGCAGGATCATGGAAACGAAAGCGTGTATTTCTAGATGATAAATGTACAAAATCGACTTTGTGGTTTGCAGCTCTCAGCATGACCAGCGCCTCCAGCTTCCAGATGCTGCGCGGAGCCGTCATCATCTTCACGGGTCTGCTCTCCGTGGCGTTCCTGGGGCGACGCCTGGAGCCCAGCCAGTGGCTCGGCATCTTCACCACCATCCTGGGCCTGGTGATCGTGGGCCTCTCCGACTTCTTCAGCGGGCACAGAGACGACTCGCACAAACTCAGCGACGTCATCACAGGTGAGCTGGATTTATTATGTGCTTTATATCCAGCAGTAATCGACTCTGTGTTCAATCCACTGTGTTGCAGGAAAATTCAACAAAGTGTCGCCCTTATATGGTTAAATGTTTTCTTATGATACAGTAGAGTACAATATGAAAATACACTGAAAATGTCCACTGTATTTTATCTTCCTAAAAGCAGTAAATTAAACACCAGTTCTCTCTTGTGTTCTGCAGGCGACCTCCTGATCATCATGGCTCAGATCATCGTTGCAGTGCAGATGGTCCTGGAGGAAAAGTTTGTCTACAAACATGACGTCCATCCTCTCAAGGCCGTTGGCACTGAAGGTACAGCAGTTGTTCATCTGCACCTGTCACATATCAACATTTGTTTTAGGGACACCAAAAGGAACATTTAGACCTAAAACTCTGGTTTTAGTCATGAACCACAAACCCACTAAAGGAGGGGAGAAGTGTTCAAGTAGAATGAGCCAAAGTCCTGAGTTTCCAACGAGGAATACAAAGGTCAAAGGTCAAATAACAACAACAGCAGTTTTATCATTGTTTCCTGAACAGATCCCAGTCGTCTTGTATGAGGAAGGAAGATCAATAATAGAGTATTGAGTTTTAGATATTCTTGTGACGGTGACATTAGGTGCACTTAAGGGTCAGTGTATCTTTTGGTCATTTGATTTTCCTTTCACAAAAGGATATTAAAATACAAAGAATGAGTGGTTATTTGATTTTCATTTTAAAATTAAAATTGATTTTAATTTTTTATTTCTAAAAACATAAAATAAAATCACTAGAAGACAGAAACGAAAAAATGCATGTTTTCTTTTTCATATTCTGCGACCGGAAGTTGCGTAAGAGCGCCTATGATGATATTGTATTTCAATTTGTATTTTAAAATGAAAGACAAATAACCACTCTTTTTTTGTGTTTTAATATCCTTTTGTGAAAGGAAATGCAAATGTCCAAAAGTTACACTGACCCTTTAGGCTATATTTAAAAGAATAAAGTAGGAGAAGTACTGAGGGACAAACACAGAGGGACTCTATCCACAGGGTACAAAGAGTTAAAACCTAAAATTCTAATTGTTAAAGCTGCTAAAATCAATATTTTACATTATCAGTGGACAAAAAAAACCACTAACATCACACGTACTTCATTCAAACGCAGCAGTTTGGTCAAAATAAGCCCTTAATTCATGGAATTAGACGTGAACAGAAACAGACGCTCCTCAAAGCCACCAGACTCCACTGACAGAAACAGTCATTTTACCTCGCTGATCATTGAAACACACTTCAAACTCATCAAACCCGTCTTGTGAATAACTGGATAGTTTTACTTCTTCAAATACAGCAAGGTAAATCACTGTTTGGTTGGACTGGTCACACACGGAAGACTTGATTTTCACAAGTTAAAAGGTTGTTATATGTCGTATTAAATTCTGTCCTCTATTCCCAGGTTTCTTCGGGTTCGTCGTCCTGTCGCTGCTCCTCATCCCGATGTATTTCATCCACGTGGGCGACTTCAGTGACAACCCTCGGCAGGTCCTGGAGGACGCGCTGGAGGCCTTCTGCCAGATCGGGCACGAGCCTCTCATCCTGCTGGCCCTGCTGGGCAACACGGTCAGCATCGCCTTCTTCAACTTCGCCGGGATCAGCGTCACCAAAGAGATCAGCGCCACCACGCGCATGGTGCTGGACAGCCTGCGCACGCTGGTCATCTGGGTGGTGAGCCTGGCGCTGGGCTGGGAGCACTTCCAAGGGCTGCAGGTTCTGGGCTTCCTGGTGCTGCTGGTGGGCACGGCACTCTACAACGGACTGCACCGCCCCCTGCTGGCCAGGATACCGTGCTGCGCCGCGCTGGTGAACACCGATGAGGTGGATGGGAACAGTCCGGGAGAGAGAGAGAGGCTGCTGGGCGACGGCAGCGTGCAGAACGCCGACGACAGCTAGGACTGACAAAAGACACTGAACCTGTCATTGAGTCTCTTTTTAAATATGTGTTCAGATTTTAACTGACCTCACACAACGTTATAATACATGGGAGTGTGGAAGCTCTTTTAAAGGAATCATTTAACGCACAAGTTGTATAAATCTTTTAATCTAACTCTGGGCAAGAACGCAAATAAGTTCCCAAATTTGTACAAACTGTACATTTCTGCACGGCAGAGAGGGCTGTCTGAAGGAGCTTTTATATCACTGTATGGCTTTATTAAAGGATTAGAAGAGTTAGAAATGGACAGTTTAGTTGTTTCCTTCTGAAACAAAACAAAAACAGTTTATAGCCAGTTGCTCCTGACGCTCTCACATATTTTTTATTCTTAAAAAACAAACTTAAACTGACTTGATTTTTCTTTTTACACCACTATAGCACGGGTTTATGAAAAATAATACTGTCACACAATAATGAAAATTAATGTCAACATCGCTTTTTAAGTTTTATGCAGATTTTCTTAAATGGTTTGTTTACGATGAAGATTTTAAGAACGGGGTTACTGATTGTTTTAAATGTTTCTGACTGTGCAGTGTGATTGTGCCAAAGTGTTTTTTCACTGAACGTCAACGTTACGGCAGTTCAACATTTAATCAAACTGCAGAGTCATGTTCTTAATCTCAGTTTTAAAAGAAGACGTTTGTATATTTGCTCTCGGAGACTTTAAATTTGTGTCAGTTTTATTTGTACAGGTGGGCATGTATGAAAAGTGATTTGCACTTCTTATCGTAAATCCAGTTTCTCTATTTAGTAGTTTAAAGGTGAAATGTACACTAAGGAAAAAAAGGGAACTGTCATTAAATCACACTTGTTAAATGGTGGATTAGTATTTTTACTCGTGCAGGCTCTGTGTTGACCTGCAGGATGCTGGTCATGGATGTGATGGGATGTAATGTAATGACAAAAAAAGAGATGTTTTTTAATAAGAAAATACACTTCTGAAACAACCCTCAAAGTTTTACATCATGTTTTGTGCTGCAAGTTAATCTCGTTTTATCGCCACAGTTGTTAACTGAAGCAAATATGGCAAATATTTTCTGTTTCCAGCTTCTGAAATGTGAATATTTTGCTGCTTTTTTCCACTTTATAACGTCGTTAATTATAAATATTTGAGTTTTGGACTGTTGGTTGCACAAAACAATATTTGAAGACGTCATCGTGGGCCTTCAGAACTTGCAATGGTCATTTGTTTTTTTACTATTTTCTGACATTTTTTTATACTAAACGATTAATCTGTTCATTGAAAAATGTTCAACATATTAATTTATAATGAAAATAACCATTTGTTACTTGTTTGCTTCTTAATACAGTTTGGATGGATCCGGTTTTTCATCAGTGGATGAAAAAGGAACGGAATGATGATATAATGAACACTTTAAATTAATGTTTTTAAATGCATAGATGATAAATATACATAACCTTAGACTTTAAATTTCTTTTCCTTGCAGCTTCACTGGCTCCAATAAAATGAAAATATGACGTTCAGCAGCAGAAAACTACCAGCTAAGCCAGTAAAGTTTCCAGTGTCACCAGTCCCAACGTCCCAACACCAGCAGCTGACACCTGCCTTCACTTCCTGAGTAACTTCCTCCCTGAAGACCTAAAGGCCCGGTGCTTTAATGGAGGTCAAAGGTTAAACGCAGGATTCCCCAGAGATCTCAAAACACGACCCCCGTCGCAGCTCCAGGAACAAGCAGGAAGCGAAGGAAACGTGTTAATTGACCAAAAACACATGAACATGCAGATCAAGACGTTAATGTCACTGCAGGTAAAAACATCTGCAGATGATTGTTGACTTTGAAACAAAATCCTAAATTATCAGTTTGTTTTTTATTTGATAGGTCGGATGTGAAGAGTGTCTATTTTAATGGTTTACTATATAATCTCATGTAATATCTCACTTGGTTGACTAATCATTTAAATTCAATAATCAGTGTGGCTGTCGGCTGGAAGAGAAACATCGTGGGTTCATTTTGTTTCATTTTATTTAATATTATTTTTAATTATTTTTTTATTTTTTTGTTGCACTTCTTTATGTTTTCAATCCTAAATCTTCGTGCACACACATAAACACATTGTGTGTCACAGTAAAACACAACCTGACCACTAGATGGCAGCAATTTTCTAAAAACCATAGGCTGTATTGTCGCAGTTTATCTGCTGCTGTTACCTTGTCAGTGTACTGAAGGAAAAATACCATTACATTATGTTATGTTATGTTATGTTATATTAAAATATATCTTATACTGTATATATTCTTAATACATATGTTCTTAATATGCCCTTGTATAAAGTATTTCCTTTTATAATTGTAATGTAAATGTAATATAATTTATTATTTTAATGGAGCTTCCCAGCAAAAAGTATGTCACACGTTTTTACCTGTACAACCGGCGTGACAATAAACATCTTGAATCTTGTTGTAAACAGTATTATTATGGTTATAAAGCAGAATGATGCCATTGTATGTTTAGATAAAGATATATATTTAAATGGCTATGAATACGCTGTAGGATTTTTAGTGATGCACAACCCTCTGGAAGCTGAATATCTGCAGCTCTGAATAACTTAAACTACACAAAAAAAAATATGTTGAGACAATATCTTCTAGGATATATTATATATATTATTATCATATTATAGGAACATTGCAATTTAGAGTTATAGTACAAATTATATTACTGTAACTTTCCGTTAGGTCACTTACCACAAACTTATTATAACCATATAGAAATATTATATAGTTAGAATACCTTTTTTTTTCTTTTAGGAACAATTAATTTTATTTATTTTATTTTATATATATTATGGTATTCTTCAAACAATGTACAGCTTTATTCTGCACTTTAGTCTATTTTTTTTTTTTTTTAAATACTCTCTACCTCAGTTCTTATATCGCATTATATTCCATATTTAACATTTCTTAAAATCTATATCTCCTATAATTTATTATCCAGCACTATATCACTTTCTGCACTATATTAATTTTTATCAGTTTTCTTCATCTCCTGGTATTTCTATATCTGGTATATGTTTTTATTCTCTGTATTACTAACTTGTGACGTGTCTTTTTACTAACATGTTTTTGCACTATGGAACTGTGATGCTGGAAACTTGAGTTTCCCTCGGGATCAATAAAGTTACTATCTATCTATCTATCTATCTATACTAAAATAAAATAAGTCAGAGCAGGACAGAAGAGGCTCCTGGGACAGCGTGGAAAAACAGTTCCAGTAGCTGTTTTCTGGACAAATTTGTCCCCCGATGTGATCTGTAGCCGAGTCCCCTGAGACAAATGCTGTCAAATACCAGAGCAGAAAATAAGCCTGTGAAATACTAAAACAGATAGATAGATAGATAGATAGATAGATAGATAGATAGATAGATAGATAGGGCCCTTAAAGGAAGTCACATTCACTTTTGTTCTATTTTGATCTATTTAACAATCCCTGTGCATATATATTTTTTTAATTTAATACACAATAATGATGTTTTCTTGAATATAATCTGCATATTTTCTATAACTTCTGTCACGTTTTCAGGAGATTAAACCTCTCTGCTCTGCACCTTCAGACCTGCTGCTGTTTGGAGTTTGTTCTCGGCTGATGAATCGTGTTTTTCCACCTCTACTGCTGCTGCTGCTGCAGAGTGATGATGTGAACCAGTAAAGCTGCAGGGTGAGTTTCTCTGTTCTGCTTCAGACTTCTGCAGCCTGATGACTGTCCTTAAATGCATCACCTGAAACATTTAGTCACTTTAATTCTGCATGCTCACAAATTTACACATTTTTTTGCAGCTTTTGCACATTTATTTCTGCATAAAGACATTTTTTAACCAGGAAATTTAATTCAAAACAAAAGAAATTGGAACTATGCATGCTCACTTAATAAAAAAAAAAGTCTCTTTCAAATATATCTGACATAATTGTGTGTTTCTTTTGCAGGGTTTGTGCTCCTCCAGCAGCAGCAGCAGCAGCAGCAGCAGCAGCAGCAGGCCTATAATGGTTTGTTATTATGACCTTTTGTGTTTCCATTAGTCTCTCTCTCCTCCTTCACTATTTAGCTTACAGTATCTGTGATTTAACCGTGTGTACATTTGCACACTGGAGCTGTAGAAGGGCCCTGAACCCGCCGCACAAGAGGCGACTTTAATCTGTCCTCGTGTAAACACCAGGTTTTTGCTCAAAGGCACCGAGGCACCATCATATTTAAAAGCCTCCATTAAAGCGGCTCCTTTAGTTTGTTTACAGCGGAGGGCAGGCCGGGGTGAGAGGGATCAGTCTGTTTCTCCAGTGTGTCTCTACAGTCTCTATCCAGTCTCTATTCAGTGTCCAGATAATGACCACTTAATGCTTTAAACTGGGACTGCAGCAGAGAGTACGACACCACAAAAGGAAACACAAGGCAGCCATTCACTCATCATCATCATCAGAGTCTATTTTAATAAGTCCATACTGCAATATTGGTCCTTATTTTGAAGTTCTAGCCTCTCATTTATGTTATCAGTGGGTTATTAGCAGTGGTG
The DNA here is from genome assembly GCF_015220745.1 of Sebastes umbrosus. Lineage (NCBI taxonomy): Eukaryota > Metazoa > Chordata > Actinopteri > Perciformes > Sebastidae > Sebastes > Sebastes umbrosus. The sequence goes on from NC_051286.1 coordinate 4,440,720, forward strand.
GAGAAAGTACTCAGATCTAATTCGCCTTCTTAAGTAGACCTAACAGTAGCCTAGTAATACCACAGTACTCTGTTAGAAGTCAAAGTCCTGCATTCAAAATCTAAAAGTATTAGCATCAAAATATATTTAAGGTAAGCCTACTAAAAGTGAAAGTACTCCTTATGCAGAATGGCCCATTTCAGAATAATATTTATTATATTATTTAATTATAATTAAAAAATAATAATAATTAAAATTAAATTAAATTAAAATTAAAAATAATTATTTAATTACTAATTCATTTCTACATCACTATAATGATGCAGCTGGTAAAGATGGAGCTAATTTTAATTATTTTATATACATGTATTATTGGATAGCTTGTGAATTTACCCCCCAAGGGGATCAATAAAGTTTTATCTTAACCTATAATAATTATCATAATTTATTTGTTGATTAGAATTTGTATTATTAATCTCTATCCGCAAAGTAACTAAAGGTATCAAATAAATGTAGAGGAGTAGAAGTATAAAGCAGCAGAAAATGGAAATAAGTAAAGTAAATAAATTGCACTCAAGTACAGTACTTGAGTAAATGTACTTAGTTACTTCCCACCACTGGTTATTATAATAATAACCTCTCCAGATTTTAAAGCTCATCATATGTGTTTCTGTAAATCCACTTTGACTTAGTGAAACGTATTTACAGCCGGCAGAAAGATGTAATTTCATTAAAAAATCAACATATTAAAACTTGAAAACTGTAGATAGATGTGAGGAGTTCCAGGCTGTAATAATAATAATAATAATAATAACTGTGAGCTACATTTTATCTTCCTGTGATCACATTTGAAGCTCAATGTTTGCTAACTGATTATTTGTCTGTGTGCAGCTGCTGCCGTCGCTCAACATGGACTGAAAACAGAAACACAAGCAGTCGTGGAATGTAAGTACAATTACTTATACTTAAGTGTTTCCATTTTATGCCACTTTATACTTCTACCCCTCCACATCTCAGAGGGAAATAGTTTACTTTTTGTACTATTTCATTTTACTCCACTTAGAGCTGTCACAATATCAGATTCTCACTACATGATTATCGTGGCCAAAAGAGTTCAATATGACGCGCTATCTGTAGAAAATTAGAAAAAATAAATAATGTTATCTGTCAAATTCATCTTACACTTTCTTTATTGTGCTTGTTGTCTCTTATTTGGCAAATTAATTAAACTTTAAAGGTCCCATTTAATAAAAAAAAGTGAGATTTTCATGTTTTGTTATTATAAAGCAGGCTTAAGTCCTATATAAATACTGTGAAAGTATCGAAACGCTCATTCCACAGGGAAATACACACAGCCCGTATTCAGAAACTCTGCATTTGAAACAAGCTGTCAGGATTTCTGTCCATTTGTGATGTCACAAATATACAATATTTAGACCCTTTACACAATTTTAAACATAAACATTCTAATGTGTCCCAGTTTATCCCTGGTTGCAGTGTATGTGAATGTCATCAGCTGACAGGAAGTACACATGGACCCAAGCTGTTGCCTAGCAACGCGATTCTGTTGCAATTCCGTCGAAATGCGCTAAAACGGAGCGTTTCAGACTGAGGGTGAATACAGGTATATTCAGGCAGACAGGAAAATAAAGGGTTTTTTGAACATTACAGCATGTAAACATGTTCTAGTTGAAACACAAAATACAAGTATGAACCTGAAAATGAGCACGATATGGGACCTTTAAGTAAAGGGTCTGAATACTGAGTACTTATATAAAGTTATTTAATTCATTTTTTGTTTAATTGTAGATTTATTTGTAGTATAAAAAAAAATAAGTCGAGAACCAGAAGAGAGAACGTTTAGTCACTGGGGGGAGCTGCTCGTACATTTACTGACTTCACATGTTCATCAATGTTTAACAGCCTGATCACAACCTGATGATATTATTGAAACAATATGTGTTTAATATGCAACAAGAGATTACTTTGAGTATTTATACTTTACTATTACATGGTACTTTATACTTATACTCTATTACAGATGGAAAAATTTTACTTTCTAATACTTTACTACACAATTTCACAGCTTTGGTTGCTTTTATATATTAAAATTTAACTTTTCTTGCACTCATATATGCACATTTCACTTATATACTCCAGTGTCTTGTAACGTATATATTGTATATAGCTTTTTAAATCTCTCCTCTCTAATTTCTTATTTTATTTTTTATTTAAAATAACTCTATTTTATCCTTTTCTTACCACTCTTATCCTACATAGAAACACGTAATTTCAACTTAAACACAAAATGCATGCATTTTTACAGCTTAAATATAAGATTGTAGGTCTAAAAAGTAGTTTAAATTAGCTCCACCTCGTCTAACTTCAACAGTAAAATGCTACTTTCATATTAATGTGACTGTAATGTTGATTAAATACTAAAAATATATAATAATATAAGACTCACAGGGGCCATTTTCTGCATAATGACTAGTTGTACTTTTGATACTTAACGTGCATTTTGCTGATAATACTTCTGTACTTTTACTTCAGCAATAGAGTGTTTTTACTTTGTGGTATTGATACTTTTATTAAGTAGAAGATGTGAATACTTCTTCCACCATTGTCTAGGATAATGGTGAGCAAAGATGATGTTTTACTGCTCAGAACATAAAGACAGTCGTGTTTCATACAAAACGCACAAAGCAGCTCACAGGACGATTGACCTTTAACCTCTGACATGCAAATTAAAACTCCTGTGAGTTGATCTCCACCTCAGAGAGACTTCAGTGTTTGAAGGATCACATAAACGGAGACGGTCTTGTTTGGACTTCATACACATCCCTCAGTTCTTTTCCTTCTTCTTCTTCTTCTGTGTAAATGCTGGCGGGGAGCCATACAGAAGGCTGTGTACAATGGCCCAGGTCCCATTAAATCTGCGAAAGTTCCTTCCTGAGGCAAACATTGCCAGAAATAGTAATCTTGGCTCGGAGCTGGAGTCTTCCAGAGGGGGAGCAATAACTCTGGGTGTAATAATGGAAATCATTTCATTCTGTCCGGTGGCTGCAGCCTCTGATCCAGCAGAGCTACGGGGCCGCGGCGCTCATTCAGTCTTCCTCCGCCTGATAACGCTTCCTGAAAAACACACAGCGAGCAATCAGGCCACAACAATGGGCTCCGTCAGACGCTTTAAACGCCAGGTAGCCGGCGGTGCACAGCAGCAGCACGCCTTTGTTTTCATCCACGGTGGGCATGTGACTCATAAAAACTCTGAAAACGTAGAGCTGATTAATCAGTCATTAGTGTTCCAGCTGAATTTAGTCATTTTTATCATGTTTTAACAGGTACCGCCGTTAGTTCTCTCTCACAACAAACATGTTTTGGTCTTTATTAAACTCTAGATTTTAAGAGATTGCAAAAGGTGGTTTATTTAAGTAAAAGTACATTACAACAATATAAAACACAGTACAGAAGTATAATCAGCAAAGTGTACTTTTAAAGTAGCCTATCGAAGTAAAATAGGGGATTGGTTGGTACACTTTTCACTCTCCGCCGTATTTCTCTGACACAATTTATGTTACAATATTCTAACGAACAGGAAATGAAAGGTTAAAGTCCCAGATATAAATACAAATGTTTTAATTAGGGTTGTCAATCGATTATAATATTGAATTGCGATTAATTGCACATGTTTTATCTGTTCAAAATGTACCTTAAAGGGAGATTTGTCAAGTATTTAATACTCTTATCAACATGGGAGTGGGGAAATATGCTGCTTTTATTGGAAGTCAATTAACAACACAAAACAATGACAGATATTGTCCAGAAACCCTCACAGGTACTGCATTTAGCATAAAACAATATGCTCAAATCATAACATGGCAAACTGCAGCCCAACAGGCAACAACAGCTGTCAGTGTGTCAGTGTGCTGACTTGACTATGACTTGCCCCAAACTGCATGTGATTATCATAAAGTGGGCATGTCTGTAAAGGGGAGACTCGTGGGTACCCACAGAACCCATTTTCATTCACATATCTTGAGGTCAGAGGTCAAGGGACCCCTTTGAAAACGGCCATGACAGTTTTTCCTCGCCAAAATTTTGTTTTTCCACAGCTTATATTGTAGGTGTGAGGTCCCTCTAGCAGGTTTCAAGATAAATCTGGGAGGTCGTGAGATGATTAAATGTGATAGGAAAAAAGAAAAATACGTTGCACTTTACTCTAATCTTTGCTTTTCTGCAAAATATTGGATCATTTTACCTCTTTGGGCCTAAAACTGTTACAAACTAGAAGTTCAGTGTGGAAATGTGGACGTGGTTTCTTTAATCTTTAACAATTCATTATCATGCTTTTTATATAAATCAAATAGAAATACTCCTTGTATTTAAGTAGTAAACTTGAGTAAATGTATTTTTCCACCACTGGATTATAAAGCATGACTGTGTTTATCTACGATGGTGGTCAACAGCCTTTATGTCAGTGACGATATTCTGTCTCCAAACTACTTCAGAAAAACACAACTTAAAGGATTTTACGACTGTGAGTTTTTCTATTGTTGAAGACAGATTGTAGTCTGGAGTCCTCACAGTCCCGTTTTAACCAGAGACAGGAGCCGCTGGCACTGGCAGTAATCCCACCTGCCATCATTTATACAGCTCCACGGAGGGAAAAGGGGGGAAATAAAGGTGAATAATAGCATCCAGCAGCGCGCTGGCTGAAAAAGACATATTTCAGTTTTTACAAGGAATTTATGGATCAAATGTTGAGAATATTTTCAGACTTCTGCAGTAAACGATTCTGCATCCATATAAACTCAACTTTGTGCTGCAGGTTCATGTTTATGTCGTGGCTCTTTCCCTCTGAAGAGCATGCATAAAGTCAAGTGGTGGTGCATTAAAACACTCATACATATATAATATAAATACAAGGAAATTAAAACAATCAGACTGCAGGATTATTGCACGGCTTCTGGTACAAACTGTCTCTGTGATTCAGATGTTTTCATGAGTACAAGAACCTTCTGTCTTCGATCTTGAAAAAGAAATCATCTGTCCAAACTGTAGAAACACTCAGCTCTCTTTCTTTTGAAATATTAGTAACTATTTTTAATGTAAATTAGAAAATTAGAAATATAAGTAGAGGAATTGCACCTTTTACATCAGGAAACAACACAATGTTTGCTTCATTTTTGTCAGGATAAAATCTGTGTTGTGGCTCATGAAACTTTACACTAAATCAATATGTTATATTGTTTAAATCCTCTCAAAATCAAGTAGTTTGATGTTTCTTTTTGGCACAAAAAGCTGCAGGGAGTTTAAGGAAATTATGACATGTCTGCTTCTCTGATGTCTTTCTTTCTGTATTAGCATCCCCTCTAGCATTAACATATGCATTCAATCATAATTCCTCAAGAATTCATAGCAAACTTATTCATGTTTTTAAAAGATCTTAATACATATTTGGCTCTTGTGTTGTGCAGCATGCATTTCTTTCTTTTTTTCTACAGTAAAACACAATTTCCACAATTTATTCAAGACAAAATACACAATTAAATTTCCCAAAACAGCAATAAAACATATTTATCTTTGGTTTATGATTGCAAATACTCTCCTGAACTGTTGATTTATATTAATACTGCAGCTGAGAAAGTCCAACCTTGAGTCTAAAATGACTCCAGACTGGTGTGTGTGTACAGTAAAGGCTGATCTGAGGCCTGCCAGTGTGTGTGTGTGTGTGTGTGTGTTTTAGTATGTGTTTTCTAACACTGCTTCCCACTGTAAAAAGCTCATCAGCAGCACCTGAAATAACTTGAGGCGTGCTGCTGCGGCCTCCACATCCTCTTCATCCTCTTCCCTGGATTGTTTTGACTGCGTGATGGAGGGCAAACGTTAAAATCTCCATTTCTAAATTTAACCCGGAAAAGTGTCACTCGAAAACAGCATGATAGGAGGCAGCCAGGGTCATCCTGGCTTCCGGACGCATGAATCAAGACTTAAATGAAGGCATGCTGGCTTCAGAAGCCATTGTTCAAACTCAGGAGAGAGAGAGGAGGAGGAGGAGGAGGGAGAGGAGGGAGAGAAACAGCATGATAGGAGGAGAAAGAGTTCATTTTTATTGACATGTAGAAAAATATAGGAAGTGCATGAGCTTAACATGATTATTAAAGCTGCAGATATTCTTTTTTTTTTGTGATACATTTTTTTATTGCTATTTAAGCATAATTATATAGGGTGGGGTTACAGATTAATAGATCACCAATAGAATAAAAGAAAATAATAATAAATGTCCATGTACTAATCAATACAAAATTGTCAATCAGCTACAGAAAAAGAAAAGAAAAAAAACAAAAACACACAGGAAGAAGAAAAAAAACAACAAACAACAAATCATTTAAATAAAAAACCTTTATTATTAAAGCTGCAGATATTCTTGCAAATATTTAAAATAGCATCCAGCAGCGCTCTGGCTGAAAAAGACATATTACAGGTGATTTATGGATCAAATGTTGAGGATATTTTCAGACTTCTGCAGTAAACGACTCTGCATCAATATAAACTCAACTCTGTGCTGCAGGTTCATGTTTATGTCGTGGCTCTTTCCCTCTTAGGAGCATGCATAAAGTCAAGTGGTGGGTGCATTAAAACACTCATATATATATAATGTAAATACAAGGAAATTAAAACAATCAGACTGCAGGATTATTGCATGACTTCTGGTACAAACTGTCTCTGTAGTAGGTGGTGTAAATTCAACAAGTACCTTCTGCATCGTCTGTATGTCTGCAGTTTTGAAAAATAAATAATCTGTACAAACTGTAGAAACACTCAGCTCTCTTTATTTTTAAATATTACTTTGTAATTATTTTAATTTTAATGTAGATTATAAAATTAGAAATATAAGTAGAGGAATTGCACCCTTTTACAGCAAGAAACAATGCAATGTTTGCTTCATTTTTGCAGGATAACATCTGTGTTATAGCCTATGGAGTGGGTCATGAAACCTCACACAGATATACTTGCAAATATTTAAAATATGTTGTTTTAGGTAAAGAAAAGACAACATGTTAAATCTGCAGGAATAATACTTTTTTATTCCTACAATTTCAGTGGTTGGCCAGGACCCAACGGTGTGACTGTTAAAGGGGCCTCACGGCCTCTGAAGTTAATTGTGTTTTGCCTCTCGGAGGGAGAATCGGTTTCCTCTGTTTATTATGAGCATGAGGACGGATCTGCGTCACCGTGCAACTTGCAGGTCGAGATAAAGTTGCACAAATATTGAAAAAGGGAAGTTCTAACAGTCATTATAGAAGTGCCCCCCTTCTCCCCTCCGCTCCGGAAGAAATAAGGATTTCTGCTGTATCCTAAAATACTAAAGCAGCTTCTATTTCTGGGGCGAATCTAGCAGGAATATCCGCTCATTTAACACGAATCACAGCCCATCAACAACAGGATGAGAGGAGCTCATAGAGCCTCTCCTGAGCCCGGGGTCATGTGCTTACACCTCCATGCTGTACACTTCATTATTACATGTGGGTTATTCTGATTTTCCTTTTTATATAAATGGCATGGTTTTCAATTAGATTTTTTTTTCCTTTATTTTTTTGCAGGGAAACATAGATATTTATTGTGTTGAAAACTTTACTATTATTTACTACTATACTTTAATTTTTTTTTATTTATTTACTTATTATTTTTATTACTAATTTTAAGGTATTTATTTAGTATTTTTTATTTTATTTAGATGTATATAATTTTATTTATTTATTTACATACTCTTTTTATTTACTTATTTTAATTTATTCAGTTTAAGGTATTTATTTAGTCTTTTGTATTTTATTTAGATGTATATAATTTTATTTATTTATTTATTTACATATTCTTTTTCTTTACTTATTTTCATTTATTTATTTTAATGTATTTATTCAGTACTCTTATTTTATTTAGATGTATATAATTTAATTAATTCATACATTTTTTTTATTTACGTATTCTGTTTATTTACTAATTTTAAGGTATTTATTTAGTATTTCTATTTTATTTAGATGTATATCATTTAATCTATTTATTCACGTATTCTTTTTATGTACTTGTTTTTATTTATTTATTTTAAGGTCTTTATTTTTTATTTTTATTTAATTTAGATACACATAATTTAATTTATTTATTTACTTTTTTTAAATCTCTTTCTTTCATTGTTTTTATTTTTATAGGTGGGGGGGTTGTTTTATTGGGTCATTGTGCTTTTTCCTTCTTCGTCATTCTTAAAATCCCTTCCTGTCCTGTCGTGTACTTTTCCACTGTTGATTGCGGTGCCTTTTCTGCATTAAACGCGCATCAATAAGAATTTTTGTCCACCTCATCTGGAGTGATGTGTGATTTATTCCCATAAAGAAAAAAATGGAAATTACCAGTAGAGTTAATGGGTTTAATGTCTTTGTGATGGGTGATGGGTGTTGGTTCTCTTTAAGTGATCCATCCATCATCTCAGGATCAGAACTGCTCCGAAGAGACTCGGTCATGTGTGTGTGTGTGTGCGTGTGTGCAGGGAAATATAGATATATATTGTATTGAAAACCGACTTTCTTGAAAATATACGTACTCTACTTTAATTGTATTTATTAATTTATTTATATATTTATTTATTTACATATTACGTATTTTTATTTACTTAATTTTATTTATTTATTTTAAGGTATTTTATTAAGATGTATATAATTTTATTTATTTATTTTTTATTTACGTATTCTTTTTATCTACTTATTTTCATTTATTCATTCTAAGGTATTTATTTAGTCTTTTTTATTTTATTTAGATATATATAATTTTATTTATTTATTCATTTACATATTCTTTTTACTTACTTATTTTCATTGTGTGTGTGTGTGTGTGTGTGTGTGTGTGTGTGCGTGTGTGTACGCGTGTGCGTGTGTGTGTGCGTGTTTGAGTGTCTACGTGTGTGTGTGAGTGTGTACGTGTGTGTCTGTGTGTGTCTGTGTGTTTGTGTGTTTGTGTGAGTGAGTGAGTGTGTTTGTTTGTTTGTTTGTTTGTTTGTGTCTGTGTGTGTCTGTGTGTGTGTGTGTGTGTGTGTGTGAGTGTGTGAGTGTGTACGTGTGTGTCTGTGTGTCTGTGTGTTTGTTTGTTTGTTTGTTTGTTTGTGTCTGTGTGTATGTGTGTGTGTGTGTGTGTGTGTGTGTGTGTGTGTGTGTGTGTGTGTGTGTGTGTGTGTGTGTGCGTGCGTGCGTGCATGTGTGTGCGTGTTGGTTACACATCCTCCTCATCTCTAAGGGCGGTGATGTGAGTGTATTAAAACCCTCCATTGGCTCTCAGAGCGACCAATCATCAGAGTCAGTGGAGGAACTTCAGAGTGGAACTGAAGAGTTTGGATTGCAGAGTTTGGAGAGAGATTTTGGCACCGACGCACAGAGGACGGTCATCTCATCTCTCCACCACTAAAACACACCATCCCTGCTCTCTGTACATGCCTGTACTCTCCTCTGAGAAACAATAACACACACAGAGAGACAGACAGAGAGGCTGCAGGATGTACACAGCCGGACTCAACCCGTTTTACGCGTCAAACTTCAGCCTCTGGTCCGCGTACTGCGGCTTCTCTGTGGACTCCATGAAGAAACCCTCCTTCTGCATCGCGGACATCCTGCAGGCTGGAGATGCGGAGAACATCCCGGGGTCGTCTGCGCTCATGGTGCACATGGGAGGACACCACCAGCAGAACCAGCACCAGAACCAGCACCCAAACCACCACCAGCAGCATGGCTCCTCTCCACTGCGTCCTTCTCCCGTCGCTCCGTACAGCAGACACGGACTACAGCTGACATCTGTCTCCAGAACCACCGCGTTCAACTCCCAGCAAGCTCCTCCACCCTCCAGCAAAGACCTCAAGTTCGGAATCGATCGGATATTGTCGACAGACTTTGATCCAAAAGGCAAAGAGAAGTCATCACTAAGAGGTGAGAGAAAATCTGTTTTACTGTTACTGCACTCAATTAACCAAAACAAGTTTATTTATAGAGAAGCTTCCTGTCATGTCAGTCCAAATAATAATAATAATAATAATAATAAGTTTATTTGAAATTCACATAATGTACAATAGAATACACTGAAACATAAATAATTAAATAAAAAACAATAGAATGGGAAAATAAAGAAACAAGCATATACATATCCATACAGTTACATATGCACATATATACACATCAGCACACAAGCATATACAAAACCCTATAATTCAGCTGATTGAAAAGCCATTTCATAAAAGTGGGTTTTAAAAGAAAAACAATAAATAGTGTTTTATGTTCTTTTTTTTTGTTTGCTGCTGCCTTTTATTAAACCAGATAATGATCTTATATACAGCACTAGAGCTTTTGCTCTTGTGTGTTATATTCTATTTTAGCTTCTATCCTGGCTTTTTTAGCTTGTTTTTATTTTCTAATCTTTAATGTTTTTATAATTGTTTTAATTATGTCTTAATGTTCTTTTGCACTTTGTTGCAATGTTCTTAAATGTTTATGTAAAGCACTTTAATTTGCCCTGTTGCTGAAATGTGCTATACAAATAAAGCTGCCTTGCTTAATGATACCATTACGACAAAATCATGTGCAAACTAGCAGTTCACATGAGCCCAAACAGCCTCATAAGCTGCACTTTAAGCTGCCCTGTGGGGGAATTTATTTATTTACATGTTCTTTTTATTAACTTGTTTTAATTTATTTATTTTAAGGTATTTATTTAGTATTTAAATTTTATCTATATGTATATAATTTAATACATTTAGTTATTTACGTATTGTTTTTATTTACTTGGTTTAATTTATTTATTTTAAGGTATTTATTTAGTATTTCTATTTTATTTAGATGTATATAATTTTATTTATTTACGTATTCTTTTTATTTACTTCTTTTCATTTATTTATTTTAAGATCTTTATTTAGTATTTTTTTATTTAATTTAGATACATATAATTTTATTAATTTATTGACTTTTTTACGTAATTGCTATTATTATTTTTATAGGTGGGGGTGGGTTTCTTTATTGGGTCATTGTGCTTTTTCCTTCTTTGTCATTCTTAAAATCCCTTCCTGTCCTGTCGTGCACTTTTCCACTGTTGATTGCGGTGCCTTTTCTGCATTAAACGCGCATCAATAACAATTTTTTAAACTAAAATTTGAAGTCCACCTCATCAGGAGTGATGTGTGATTTATTCCCATAAAGAAAAAAATGGAAATTACCAGTAGAGTTAATGGGTTTAATGTCTCTGAGATGGGTGTTGGTTCTCTTTAAGTGATCCATCCATCATCTCAGGATCAGAATTACTCCCGAAGAGTCTCGGTCATGTGTGTGTGTGTGAATCCTCTGCTCTTTAGCGCCCTAACCAGAGAGGTCAGAGGTCAGGATCAGCTTTAACAGTCACACTTGAACTTTGAGGCTTTGACTTTGTCTGATGGTCTCTCTAAAAACTAGACCATCTAACTAGACCCCCCCACTCCCACCAGGTTGTGACTCTTTGTTTCCCATCATCTCTCGCTCTGTAACAGATCTCACGTCCATCATTAGCTCGAACCGTCAGTCAGGGATCCATCACATCCCCATTCAGCCTCCGGCCAGCCAGTACTTCTCCTGCATAGACCCCGGGATGAGCGACGCGTCCTCCATGATGAGTTCACTAGGCAGCAGCAGCAGCAGGCATTCAGGCCAGCATCAGTTTCAGGACACCTTCCCAGGTAGCCACCCACATGTAGGAGGACGTGATGTCACAGACAGGAAACTGCTGTTTTTTGGAGGTGTGAGACACCTGCAATGATGATGTTCCTCTACTTTCTCTTCTCTCTTTTCTCTTTTTGTTTAACCTCATGATGTCCTCCTGGTGTCTTCTATAGGTCCGTACGCCGTCCTCACTAAAGACACGATGCCACAGACGTACAAGAGGAAGAGGTCGTGGTCGAGGGCGGTGTTCTCCAACCTGCAGAGGAAAGGACTGGAGAAGAGATTTGAGATACAGAAATATGTCACCAAGCCGGACAGAAAACAGCTGGCTGCGATGCTCGGGCTGACAGACGCTCAGGTGAGAGGACTTAAAGGTTAAAGGTCAACCCCCTGCACTGCAGGTCTTACTATAGGATGACATCTAGCAAGAATGATTTTTATTATTTTTGGCATAAATCACATCGAGAAAAAAGGTTTTAAGAAACATCCAAAGAGGATATTAGTGAAGACAGGCCTTCAAAATAAATAAGCAAGAAAGGTTTCCTTTCATTTCTTTGCATGATCAGATAAACAGATTATTTTATTTTTACCTGTCAACCCATTTAAATTGTTATATTTTAAGGTTTTGATTTAAGTTTGATGTAATATTGTTGGATGCCGTGGTGATGCAGCTATATTATTTACTGTGTGATAGTGCAATTTGTTTTATTTTCTTTGATTATGGACCTCAGTTGGAGTAGTTGTTGGGATCCAAGTGAGCAATAAATCAATAAATCCACAGGGCCGCTGTCAGGATTATAGAAATACTGAGTTCATGAGCTCCCTTACATCCCATTTAGACCTTCAAAAATAATTCCATTTTCTTTCTTATTGTTTAGACTTTGTCATATTTAATAATTCAGTCTTTTATAAATTATATTTTCTTTATATTCTTAATTCCCTACATGGTCTAATTGCTGCCGTCTGGACTCTTTCAAGTTCTAAAAAATACTTGACGCAGCCCATAAAGTATACGTACCGTGTGTTAAATCAGCCACAGGTTGCTAAAACTACAAATCCCCAGAAAAACTTGCAGTGAACAATGTTCAGCGGTAGATCTGGCTCTCACAAACCAATGCAATTATATGAAATTAAAATGTGTGCCTCCATATTTGAGGGACGGCTGCAGTCACATTATTTAGCTTTATTATAACACACATAAGCCTCAAATTTTAAATTTTCTTATACAAGAAACTCAGACGTTTGCGACCTGCATTCCTCAGATTAAACTCAGGACAAGAACTTTATTTTTAAAATGAATTATTAATAATAATAATTGACAAAAGATCCAGACCTTAAATTGAAGTTGGCAACCTGATTGGCTGAGAGACAACTCAGTGAAACCCAGCTGTTGTTTACATTTCATCACACTGTACCAACGTCAGAGTCAATTAATGTCACCCAGCAACACATCAACCTTAATGAAAACTGACAGATCATCTCATTTCATCACAACTTCTATCTAATATTACAGTTGTAAAAAAAAAAATTGTTACACTCAGGATAGCAACATATTTCCTGTCAACTACAAGTATTTTTTGCACTTTATTTACACTTTTTTATGCTGCTGTCTTGGCCTCCCTTGCAAAAGAGCTCTCTTATATGTGTAAAGTGTGTACAGAATAATGAGTGCAGCCTGTTTTTCCTTATTGCAAAGAATAATAATAATACATTTTATTTATATAGCGCTTTTCTAAAAACTCAAAGACACTTTACATAGATAAAAAGATCATAAAACAAGGACATCATAAAAAAGATATAAAACACATAATATTAATTACACATTAAAAGCAGTTCTAAAAAGGTGAGTTTTGAATTGTGATTTGAATGAAAGAAGAGGAAAAAGGTAGTGTTGGAAGCATTATATCCAAAATATGTAAAAGAAAGTATATACCTCCTATATTATATTTCCTATGATAAGGTCTGTGTTATTCATAACACTCTGCTCAAATTCGACCTGAAAATTAAAGGAAAATTTAAAGAAATTAAACACATGTAAGTTTTAATTGTATGTCATTAAATTACGCGAGGAACCAGCCTGATTTAACGGTGCCATGTGTTTTCTATCTAAAATTACATTTGTAATTATTTTCAAATTTTTATTATACTCAGAGTAGCAACATATTTCATCTACAAGTATTTTTTGCACTTTATTTACACTTTTTTATGCTGCTGTCTTGGCCTCCCTTGCAAAAGAGGTGTAAAGTATAATGAGTGCAATATATTTTTTCTTATTGCAAAATATGTAAAAGAATGTGACTATTTATATTATATAATATATATATAAGCCTTTTGTTAGGCTCTTTTATTAACAAGACTCTGCTCAAATTTTACCTGGAAATTCAAGGAAAATGTAAGGAAATTAAATGCATGGATTATGTGTAAAGTGTGTAAAATAATGAGTGCAGCCTTTTTTTTCTTATGGCAAAGAAGAGGAAAAAAGTTTGGAAATCCAAAATATGTAAAAGAATGTGACTTATACTTCCTATATTACATTTCCTATAATAAGACCTGTCTTATTCATACGACTCTGCTCAAATTTGACCTGAAAATGCAAAGAAATTAAATCCATGTAATGCAAACAAGCTACAGTAATGTGTCATTAAATTACGTACAGAACCAGCCTGATTTAACGGTGTTAACATGTGTGTTTGTGCTTTGCAGGTGAAGGTTTGGTTCCAGAACAGACGCATGAAGTGGAGACACTCTAAAGAGGCGCAGGCCCAGAAGGACAAAGAGAAGGAGCCGCAGCCCGAGCAGAGCGCCTCAGAGGCTGGCAGCAGAGAGACCAAAGAGCCGGCGGAGGAGTCCGAGATGTGGAGCGATGCACGGAGCGAGGGAGACTCCGACGAGGCTCCGGAGGAGGAGGAACACTCTGACGGACATTTGGACATTTGTGAGCAAACGAATAAAACCAGCGTGATCATCACCGGAGGAGGAACCGGAGGAAGCACCGGAGGAGGCTGCAGCAGCACGCCGGCGAGCAGCGCTCCGGAGGCGGCCTCAGTCACAGAGCAGGACGCCTCTCAGATACTCATATGAAGACTTCACTTTATGAACAATATTATATTCTTTTTTTTTTTTTTTTTGACAGAAGAACGACAGTGATGTTAAAACGCACCTGGAGCTTCAATTCAATTCAGTAACACTATGAGACATTTACACCATAAAGTCAGGCCTGTATGTGTCTAATTCCTGGGAACAAGTGGAGCATCAAGACAGTAGGCCATGTTATTTGTTCACATTAAATTTAGCCCAGACACACAGAAAATAGTTCTAATTAATTTGTTAATTTAATTACATTTTTTTTTTTAAATTTTTCTATTTTTTTAAATTTAAAATATTGTATTTTTATTTTGTGTCTAATTCCTGGGAACAAGTGGAGCATCAAGACAGTAGGCCCTGTTATTTGTTCACATTATTTTAGCCTGGACACACAGAACATAGTCCTAATTAATTTGTTAATTTAATTAATTTTATTTTTTATTTTTTCTTGCTCTCTTTAAGGCTCTATAATGATAAAACAGGCTATTTTTTTAATTTAAAATATTGTATTTTTATTTTGTGTCTAATTCCTGGGAACAAATGGAGCAACAAGACAGTTTTTATTAAATCTTTAATTTTAAATAATAAAATGATTTAAAATAATGTGAACAAATAATAAGGCCTTTATTTGTTATTACATTATTTTCGCCCAGACACACAGCACATAGCCCTAATTAATTTGTTAATTTTATAAAAATTGTCAAGTTTTTTTCTTGCGCTCTTTAAAGCTCTAAAATGACAAAACAGGCTATTTTTTTATTTAAAATATTGTATTTCTGGCCCCCCTCCTCCAGCAGTGTCTCATTACTGTCGTTTTCCTCTCAAGAGTTTTAGTGTGCTTCATGTTTTCCTCATCTGGAGGAAATAATGCGGTTGTGAATTTTATTTTTTAGGTTATGAACCACTCGTTTCACGTGATAAAACATCACAGCAGTGTTCATGTATTATTTGTTTGTCCGGATATATAGTTGTGCTATTTTGTTAATAATAATTTGCACTGAAAATATTGTAAATAAAATGTTTCTTACTTTGAAAATCGGATTACGATGCATTATTATTATTATTATTATTATTATTATTATTATTATTATAAGTAGTAGTAGTAGTATTTTAATTATTATTATTATATAATTGTTGGAATTTGCAGAGTTCATCAGAAGTCAATTATTTTTTGTCAACTTATTTAAAAAATATTTTTATTTTTTATTTTATTTTTTAATAATATTTTTATTTGCTTTTATTTTTTATTTGCTTTTGCATATAGAGTAGGAAAAATAAAAGCCTAAGCAACAATACAAACAATAGTTGCATGCACATAAATATGTAACAAAATGAATAATGAAAAAATAAAACAAATATAAATATAGTGAAAACTGGAAACAGTAGTTGTTGTACAACATGTGGTGGTTAAATCCACAATACAAACACGTAGAAGTAACATAGTTTGCATACAAGACTCTCTCTAATAGCATTAAAAACAACAGAATATTGCTTTAATAAATACCTCACCAAGATATTTGAAATTAATTAATTAATTAAAATTAAAACCAGGAAAAACTGAGTTGTTTTTTCAACGGACGAACAGTCTAAAAGGTTGAGTGGACCAAATCGTACCTCCTAGATAAACATACATATACATCTTCTTCTCCTATAAGCACATTAATGTAACTCAGTGAACTAGATTCCTCCTGAGAATGTTGGCAGCAGCAGAAAGAGAGAGAAGAAGAAGAAGAAGCCTAATTTATAGTTTGTATACATTTACTGGCTCCAGATAGCAACGGCGACCCGGATGAGTATATTTTATGTATCCAGACGCAGATACAATCAACAATCTCCTCCATTTATAGTGCTGCTCATATCCTCCCTCTGCAGACTTCAGATCTGCTCCTTTTTATGAGGACTAACAGAGAAAGACTGGCGTGAGAGGACAGTGTTGTGTTGAAATGTCGTTTCCCAATCAGCCTTATCATGGAGGTCAATGGTGACTGCTCAAGATTGATCAGATAGGAGGAATCTGTTGCTGCAACACACACACACCCAAACCGTGCACACATGCATGTGCAGGACAATTAAACCTGTTAAAGGATGTTTAATGACATGATGTCATGACTCACTCCCTCCTTTTACATGTCTATTACTGTGTCTGTCAGAGGAATTATGTTTTATTATAAGAGCCCCGTGAAGCTGGAGTAACACATGATGGCTTTTCATTGATCACTCATCAATCAATATCATAATGTTGCCCAATGTAAAAGTATCTCTGGTGCAAAAACATGATGATTTATTCAGATAAATCCCAGCTGCAGTCCAGACAACATACAGATTGTGTAAGTGAAGAGGTGTGTGTGTGTATGCATGTATTTAAAAGCTGCAATGACTTCTACAGAATATTATACATCATTTTCAGGTCACTCTGTAACAATCTGCCTCGGCTACCAAGAGGTTTGTTAATGGAAAAGAATAACTCTGATGGAGTTTTTAGTGCAGCTTTCACTCAGCTTTAATCGGGTTTACATAAAATAAACAACCATCACATCGTATCCTAAACACCAGTAGAAGAATGTAGATTTACTGAAAGTATAAAAGGGTAACAATTATTACAAGTGATCGTCTTCCTGCACTCAAATGTTTGTAAATGTAAATAAATAAAAAAAAGTATTGGCAACAAAATGTGCTTAGGAAGTAAAAGTGCTCATTATGCAGAGCTGGTTGTGTCAGCAGGGCCGTAGACAGGATTTTTAGAAATACTGAGGTCATGAGTCCCCCAACGCACCAAGTGAGAAAAAATATTAAATATTTTATTATTAATTTGTATTATTATAAAAAAAAAATTATTTTCTGACAAGACAGAGATGTCTCTACATCTTATTTAAGTTATTTAATGTAATTTAGTTGTACTGTTCAATTTTAAATGCTTTAATGTGGTTTCAAAGAATTAAATTCTGGTTATTCTTTTATTTATTGGCCCACAAGTAGCCGAATTCGAGTCAACAAATAATGTAATAAAAATACCAACCATGTGTACGTCTTTAATTGTTTAATATAAACTCCGCACAGGACGTACAAACACCGTAATTCCTAGAAAAATATCTGAAGACTTGACCTCAGAGTCAAAGGTGGTATTTACAGCTCCGTCTGTCAGTGTTGAGCCGTGGTGGAAAATAACTAGTACTTTTACTCAAGTACTGTACTTAAGTACAATCTCGAGGTACTTTATTTGAGTATTTTCATTTTTTACTACTTTATACTTCTACTCCACTACATCTCAGAGGGAAATATTGTACTTTTTACAGCACTACACTTTATCTGACAGCTTTAGTTACTTTACAAATTTATATTTTGTATTAATAATCTGAGTCGACTAATAAATAACGATATATTATTCTAGATTTAGCTGCCCAACAGTAAAGTAGTTTAAATTTGCCAAACCTAACCAGCTGCAATATTAATGTGGTGCATACATAATTATAATCCAATAATTTGATATATATTATTCTGACATTCTGCATAATAATAATAATAATAACGCTGTGGATGCTGCTAATGATGAAGTAAGATTTTGAATGCAGTACTTTTACTTGTAACAGAGTAACTTACACTAATACTTTTACTTAAGTAAAGGTTCTTAGTACTTCTTCCACAACTGTTTTTACTCCACTACATTTTTTTAATAGCTTTGCAGCGTTACTTTGCAGGTTCAGATTATTAGTACAAATTATAAATCAACTAATAAATACTGTATTATTATAGATTAAACTACCCAGCATGTATATAAAGCAGTTAAAATGAGCTCCACCTTTACCAGCTGCAATATATGTTATACTTATACATAAATGCATCACTAATTATAATCTAGTGATATATAATATGTTACATTCTGCATTATGAATGCTTTTACTTTTGGTTCTTTAAGTATATATTGATGCAAAAACTTCAGTACTTTCACTTAAGTAAGATTTTGAATGCAGTACTTTTACTTGTAACAGAGTATTTCTACACTGTAATATTACTTGTTTTACTTAAGTAAAGCTTCTGAGTACTTCTTCCACAACTGTTTTTACTCCACTACATTTATTTGATAGCTCTACAGCGTTACTTTGCAGATTCAGATTATTAATACACAATATAAATCAACTAATAAATACTGATATATCATTATATATTAAACTATCCAGCAGTATATAAAGCACTTAAAAATATTATGCTTTCACATAAATGCATCACTAAATATAATCCAATAATAATTGTTCTGCATAATGAGAACTTTTACTTTAGGTTCTTTGAGTATATATATTGATGCAAATACTTCAGTGCTTTTACTTAAGTAAGATTTTAAGTGCATGAGTGTTTTTACACTGTGGTATTGCTACTTTTACTAAAGTAAAACATCTGAGTACTTCTTCCACCAGCTTACACTCAAGTTTAACAAAACATAAAATAAACAACAGCTTCACAGAAGGAAGAAGTATATGCACGCTATAATGGAAATAGTACTTGAGTGAATGTACTTTCCGTCCCTGCTAAACATGATTCAGCTATGAAATGACGTCATGTCTTATATTAACACCTCTCTGCTGCTAAACAGCATCATGTGATGATGAGTAAAAACCCCTGCTCCTTTTTGTGTAGTATTATTATATCTCAGTCAGGAAACTCAAAGCCCTTGTGGTATTTGTTGTCATGTTAGCAGCAACATCATAGTGAGTGACCCAAAAACCCCCGGACCACCACAAACTCTCTCTCCACTACGGGGTCCACTACTTTCCTCTCCTCCGGAAAGACGACTGACCCCCAGAGAGCTGCAGTTTTTCCGTTTTAGCTTAGCATCTTGAATTTCACTTTTCATTTCTCCCCCCCCTTCTCTCTCCTGGCTGTACAGTAATACCTGCTGCTGCACAGCCTAGTCATAAACTAACTTATGAAGTGGATGGCACTCGTCGTCTTAATCTTTAATTCCTGCTGGATGAAAAGTTGTCAGAGTTATGATAGCCAGTTTCCATGGAAGGGCCGTAAAAAAAAAAACGCCGGGCACTCTATCAACCCAATATTAACTGTTAAACGCTCACATATTAAATGTCTGGGTGGGTTGAGTCTCGAATTATGCCTGAAAAAGCTATAAATTACATTAGTATTTGCAAATGTACAATAACAATAACAATCCAAACGCTTAACATAATACTGAGAGGCCTTGATTTGTGAACTGTCCTAAGAACTTTTATGAGCAGGATAGGAGAAAGTCCATCTGGCCTGTATTTAATGTCAGCCTTTCCCCCTCCATTAAAAGCTGTCCTATACGTCCCTCTTGGCAACCCAGGACAGGGCAACCCATAAAACAAACCGTGCCTCGCAGGTTTTCGGCAATATTTAACGCTTTGAAAAAGTGACTGTGTAAAACAAATTACCTCTGTGAGAGCAGAGGAGGGGGTTTCTGTCTGCGAGGGGGTGAGGGATTAACGTGACTAAAAGCTGTGACGTCTCCGGCCGCTTTGAGGCATTATCTGTGAAGATGTTTGATAGGCTGATGGAGATTTCTCCACCGTTTGGCGTAATGCATCAGAAGGAAAAGGCCTTAGAGGTGGAGGGGGGGAACACAAAAGCTCCAACATAACTCAACAAGTGCTTGAGAAACTGCAGCGTGCAAACAGATGGAGGCTTAGTTCAGTAATTCTGCTCCTTCCTCATTTGGCAGATGATGACGATGATAATGTCAGTAATTGTCATGATGATTATGATCTCAAGAATATTATTGTGAATTCACTTTCATGCGGCAGAAAGAGGAAGTACTCAGATACTTTACTTAAAGGGGACATATCATGCTCATTTTCAGGTTCATACTTGTGTTTTGGGTTTTTACTAAAACATGTTTACATGCTTTAATGTTCAAAAAACACATTGTTTTTCTTATACTCTCTGCCTGAATATACCTGTATTCACCTTCTGTCTGAAACGCTCCGTTTTAGCGCCTGTCTCTTTAAGACACCTCCTACAGAAAAAGGCCAGTCTGCTCTGATTGGTCAGCGTTTTTCTGCGCTATTGTGGTCTTTACAGCGTCACTGGCTCACTGGTTGTGTCAACTACACAGAATTTAGCGTCACTTGTACCGGTGACTGTGTCGTTGTGACATCACAACCTTACAGAAGTCCTGACGGCTCGTTTAAAAGGCACCGTCTCTGAATACGGGCTGCGTGCATTTCTCCGTGAATTGAGCGTTTTGATCAGTGGGCAATTCCGCGTCTGACAAGTGAAACCAATGCTAAAGTGCCTTAAACTTGCATTCTCTCTAACAGCCAGCAGGGGGCGACTCCTCTGGTTGCACAAAGAAGTCTGATTGTATAGAAGTCTATGAGAAAATGAGCCTACTTCTCACTTGATTTATTACCTCAGTAAACATTGTAAACATGAATTTATGGTCTCTAAAAATGTCTTAATCAGCGTTCGGTTGTACTTAGCTCCACCCTCTCGTGTCACATCTGGTTGCAAAAATCCAAGATGGTGACGGCCAAAATGCTGAACTCGAGGCTTCAAAACAGCAGTCCACAAACCAATGGGTGACGTTACAGTGACTACGTCCACTTCTAATATACATATACACATGGAAATCTCACTATGTACAACATGGGGCCTTAAAGTAAAAGTAGAAATACTCCATTACAAGTAAAAGTCTTGCATGCAAAATCTTACTCAAGTAAAAGTAGGCTACATAATTATTATTGACCAAATGGGATTAAAAGTACACATTATGCATGGGTACATATCCTTCTGAAATGTAGTGGAGTATAAAGTAGCAGAGACTAAAAATAGTCACGTAAAGTACGAGCACTTAAAAATGTACTTGAGTAAATGTACTTAGTTACGTTCCACACATAGACTGTATATTAGAAGTGGGCGTAGTCACCGTGATACCACCCATTGGTTTGTGGACTGCCATTTTGAAGCCTCGAGATTGGCATTTTGGCCGTCGCCATCTCGCTTTTTTTGCAACCAGAAGTGACACGAGAGGGTGAAGCACAAGTAGTACAACCAAGAAGACTTGAAAGTAGCGATTGAGACCATAAACTCATGTTTACAATGTTTACTGAGGTAATAAATCAAGTGAGAAGTAGGCTCATTTTCTCATAGATTTCTATACAATCAGACTTCTTTTTGCAACCAGAGGAGTCGCCCC
Source organism: Sebastes umbrosus (assembly GCF_015220745.1). Lineage (NCBI taxonomy): Eukaryota > Metazoa > Chordata > Actinopteri > Perciformes > Sebastidae > Sebastes > Sebastes umbrosus. Next base: position 4,462,668 of record NC_051286.1, read on the forward strand.
CTGCTGGCTGTTAGAGAGAATGCACGTTTAAGACACTTCAGCATTGGCTTCACTTCTCAGACCTGGAGGTTGCTCACTGGCTCCACAGTTTTTAAACATTTCTAAATTACACCCTAGCTTCATTTGCCAACAATATTTTAATCTCTCAGACATAAATTAATGTTTTATGGCACCCGCTGTAATCGGAGGTGTTAACTTTTGGCTAATGTGCATTACATTACAAACCCAGTGGAGCATTTTATTCGTTCCTTGTAGCTCGCTGAGTGAGTGTGGATGCTCCGGAGGTGGCTCTGTTTCCTTCAGAGGTATGTTTGTTCCATCAGACGCTGATTTATGAGATGGGCTGGATGCTCTTTTCCTAAATGAGCTCTGAATCATCGGCATGAGAGACGGCTTCCTCCCGAGACCAGCGAAAATATTATTACATGCTACGAAGCTTTAATTTGATAGCAGGCCAAAAATGTTTCCAGCCGCCCCCGTCATTTTAATCCAATTCACTGGAATAACCGGTATCAAGTCTTTTATTTATGGCCTTTTATTCAAAACACAGAGTTTTCTCCCTGAAAGAGAGTGTGTGTGAAGTGTGGAGAAACCAGAAAGAGTTTATGTTTGATGTACTGCAGCAAAACAGTCTGCAGAATACGTGATATTCTTTCAGTAAATATGCCCTCAGCGTGTAAATCAAGTGTTTTTCTGAACATTTTTACTGAGGGCTGTTCTGCAGCTGCACACGCACCAAACATGTTCACCAACGCTGAAAGCTGAGCCCCTCGTACAGAAGCTGTCGCCACATTTCCAAAAAGCCACATTATTGAGTGCTTTTTTAACATGGTCGCAGTTTTCCAAGCATCTTGGCCTTGCTTTCAAAACCAGGCTGCTGCCAGCAAGTTGGGAGTGGAGGAAGAGAGAGAGAGAGAGAGAGAGAGAGAGAGAGAGAGAGGGAGAAAAAAAAAGACATCTCAAGTTAAATTTAAAGATGTGTTTCTCTTGGAAGCCGGGCTGCGCTGCTATAAACCAAGGGAGACATTTTCATGCTCCACATTTTTCATGGTTTCTCTCTGAGTTTCCTCCCTTCCTTTCTCACTCCACCTTGGCTCCAGAGTTACCTACTGCTGCACTGGCTGCGGACCACAGCCAGCGGGGCACCGTGGGGTGGCCAGGGCCTCCCTCGCCGGGCCCCGAACAGAAGCCCCCCCCCTCCCGGTTGTCCTTGGATGGCTCTCACAGTGGAGAATCCCTCGGAGAGGATCCGCCACCTGGACAGCTCTACTTAAGCTCTCTTTCACCACCCTCCTCGAATAATACACTGCTTACACGCTCGGAGCCGATGGCCAACAGTAATCAGTTATAAGTCCTCTGACCTACCGCCCTGTTTTTTAATGTGGCCATGAAGGAACCGTTTTATTGCAGACTGCAGACTCGTCTCGAGCCAACCCTGTGTGGTGCACGCTGTAATTTGTGAAGGGTGCAGAGGTTTCGGTATTAATTAGGGCTGTGAAATGGCGGCGGTCCGACCGCCTGCCCGTTTCCGTAGAGGCCGAGTTCACTGAGTGATGCACACGCTGGGAGGGGGGATTATGGCCGAGCTCTGGCCGCCCGCTGAGATGCAAACACAAAGAGGGGGATGTAAAAAAAGCACTTTTTTATTTCACATGACCTGTCATCAGCAGCAAATTTTCACTCGTGCTCTCTGAAACCGGGAGGGGTGAACTGCCTGCGGTTTTTGAACCGTATATGTTCGAGTCCAAGCATCAGATAGAGTTGACGTTATGTGCGTGCAAATGAGAGAGTTGCTCGAATATTCAACCTCAGCGCTGGCGCTCGGGAGCAGGAAATGATTATTATTTCTCTCGGTGATGAGAATATCATGTTATGAGGTTAGATTTGAGGGTTTATGTACAAATTTCAAAGTGGGAACAGTTTAAGTAAGCAGTTTAAGCTGATTCAACTTAAAAAACGAATGTGAGTTAAGTGAACTAAAGTTAAATAATTAGTTCAAAATCATCTGTTTACATAAAAGTGTGAAGCAGCCGGGGTCTCCAACCTTTTTCCTCTGAGAGCTCATTTGACAAAATGAAAGAGCTGCTCATAGCACCATGTTGTTCATCGATAAGCAGACATCATTTGTGTCTTACTTTTATGGTCCTTTAATAACGATTCAGTTATCGACTCTCATCGGGGAAAAACCTGCCAATCAGAGGACGCCATCAACACTCTCCAGTATGCATTTAAATGAAGCTTTTCAAATATAGAAAACAAACATGATACTGAGCTCCTGCAAATTGTAAACACACAAAGTAAATTTACCAATATTATAGAAAGTAGGTTCACATCAAAATATGTCTTTCTAGGGACATTGAGTAGTCCCGTAAAGTCCCGTAATTACATACTACAATAAAAAGGTTACAGGAACATTATAAATATATACAAAAGCACATCAACAGACACCTTAAAGGCTTCATGATTGTGCATCACTAAGACTTTATGGTGCAAGTTGAATTAGCTTGAAGTTAATAAACTTTAATATATTTGCATTAACTTAATGGTAAAAGATGAGTTGCTTCCACTGAATCGCCACCGTCTTCACCACGAAACAAACAGTGTTAGTCAAACAGAACCCGACGCATGATGCAACCGAGGTCACCTGCGTGGCCTCTCTGAAGTAAGATACTTTTTTAAAGTGTGCTGAGTTTAGTCTGAGGTTTCCTCATTTCCCCTTTTCGCTGCTTATCGTGGCTCGCAGATGCCGTTTTATGGAGAACAGCTAAAAACGAAAACACCACTCAGTGAATAACAAGATGGACTGCACGTCCGCTAAATCCTGCTATCGAAGGCCTCCTCATTCAAGTAAATGAAGCAAACACGCTCTCTCTTTATCTGTTCAGATGTTATCATCTAAAGGGAAAACTCCTAAACCTTTTATTTAACCAGGGTCATGCAGCGCTAAATACTTCCAAGAAGAAGTGTGAACATAATGACAATAAAAAGCCACATTTTACATTGAAGTTCTGCAAAACATTTGAGAGTGACAAAAGAAGAAGTGAGGGTAAAGAGCACGCTGACAGAAAGCTATTTTTATCATTAAAATACATTGAAAAGTCACATTAAAGTCCTGATTGTTTCCTTTGGTGTGAGAGAGGACCACCCCAGGGACCAATCACAATCAAGCATGTCACTTGGCTCATTGCTCATGCCCCCCTTTTATCTGATAGTGCCCTTTATTATCTGACTGTGTTGTAGCATTAGACCTGGTCACACTCCATTATATATGTGTGTGGTGTCAACACCACAGAGAACACACACTTTAGCCTGATACTGATGGATTATCGAGGAATTCTTCTTCACGACTCTGCTTGTTAAGGGGAGGAGAGGGCAAGAGCGGGAAAATAAATAAGACGTCACTTGGGTTTATCTTGTTCTTGTTCCAAAACAAACAGAGCTATGGCGGCGAGAGAGAGAGACGGAGAGAGAGAGAGAGAGAGGGCTGCTGAGTATTAAACACTTAGTCCCTTTGATCAAAACAATTTGGATTGAGTAAAACTGCAACACGCTTGTCGCCACAGCAACCAGAGAGGTAATACGCAAGCGAGAGTGAACAGGTGATTTATAGAAAGGGGCTGCTCAGTTTCACATCCTTCCCACTTCCTTTTAACAGATTTCGACGCGGCTGAGAGATCATAATTACTGTCCTTATTTGCGTCAGTGTGGTCACACAGAAAATCCATTTCTAGGATTATAACCTTAAAGCTGCAGTAGGCAGAATTTTCTTTTGTCATCATTGGGCAAAAATTCCATAATAACCTTTCAGTATATTGCAATTAAAGTGTTCTGAGAGAAAACTAGACTTCTGCACCTCCTCATGGCTCTGTTTTCAGGCATTAGAAAATCTAGTCCGTGACGGGAGACTTTGACCAATCACAGGTCATTTCAGAGAGAGAGAGAGCGTTCCTATTGGCTGTGCTCCGGCTGGTGGGCGGTGCTTGGTATTTCACAAGCCCCTAGGAATGGCGCCGGTCGCTGATCCCAATTTTGGTAGTCGTCAAATGGCGGTACTACAACTTCCGTGTCCATTACGTGATGCCATTAGGCCCAAAACATACTTTTTCCCATAGACTTACATTGGGAAAGAGACGTCTGTAACTCAGCGGATAATTTTTTTTTGAGGTGAATCATCTTCCCAGTACGAACACTCTAATAGCCCTTATTTAAATCATTAGGGCCTAAAAGTTGTAAAATGCACTAATAGCTGAATCCAGTTATTTCCCTTCCTCCGTTCATGTGAATGAGACCCAGACCGAGGCTGGAGCGAGGGCTGGGAGGCGGAGTTAGCAAGCCGTGACGACACCGTGGCGGTTGTGATCCGCGACCGAGCCATGTGACCGAGCGGACGCTACTGTGCCTTCTCCGAGGGCCCAATGGATGCGGAAGATCGCCGGAAGATCCGGGTACTTTTCCAGTCGGAAGTCGAGCCATGTTGGCGTCATTGAGCAACTTTCATAGAAATGAACGGAGCCCCGCCTCCAACGCTGTATCCAGTTCTCTTAAAACGTATTGGTATTTCCTCAACTGATCTCAACATAGCTGCCGGGCCACAAACTTTCTCATTTTACAGCTAAACAGTACACTACAAGATGTTTCTGAAAACATCTGAGGAGAGAAATAGACATTACAGTAACAGAATATTGATTCATATTTGATCAGCGCTGCCTAGTTTGACCGTTTGATCGGAGTTTGTGAGTGATTGACAGCTGCTCAGAGATGGCGAGGCTCCAGCTCGGCTCTGATTGGTTGTTTTCCTCCGGTCTGTGAAATCTTGCAGATGCCATTAGGAGCACCGGAGGACACATGATCTTTTTCAGATTACCTGTCTCATGCACTAATGTCAGGATATAGCGACCGTTTTAGAACTTTTTTTGCTCCATTTCTACCCGTTGCAGCTTTAATGCACTTGAACAGATTTATACTAACGAGGGTCACATAAGCTTCCCAGCGAGCGCACTGTGACTTCCTTGCTCTGGTGTCTGTGTGTGTTTGCACATATTAAAGTGCATGAACAAGAGTGCGAGCCCTGTAACCCATATGTGCAAGGGGTGAGAGTTCAGTTCCTGCAGGGTTTGTTTAGGAATATATGACACTGCACAGCTGGCCTAATCATCTGTGCATATCTGACTATAAAACTTAACCGAGCGTCGCCAGAGCCAGCTGCCTTTATCAGAGGAGATGGAGTTATTCCCACTCCGGACGGACGGAGGCCTCGAACCCCCTGCAGGTCTGCTGCTCGTCTCCCAGCGGCCCTCATCAGGAACGGCCCCGCTCGCTCTGTTTGAGGAGCGTTTGGACAGCAGTTTGCGCTAACATGTGTACAGATGTGGAAGGAGTCACTTCAGTTTAACTGGACTCAGTCAAACCATGAAAACGACTTATGAAAATGCAATCAGAATTTTAAGTTTTCAAAACACAAGTGGCTTTAAAAACAACTAAGATGTGAACATTGAGTGGGTTTTTGAATGGTTCCACTGGTACGTGTACAAAACAGGCTGTTGTCATACACCGTTCGTAGCTATACCTACGAAAAGCAATGCACTGTAATTCCTTTATATCCCACAAAATCCATTTGTATGTAATCCACGTAATTGTGAACCAGGAAGTATAAAGAGACTTTTAAACAAACTCCCAGTTTAGACAAACTGATTTGGAGGTGAACACATGAGCAAATAGTCAAATAATTACCCAAACTATCGATCAAACTATCTGCTTTCAGACAGAATTCCTGCAACTCTGACCTACTGTACTCACCAGACTGTGGAAACACACGGTTTTCCTCTGCAATGAGGGATCATTACAATCATTACAGACAGTTTTCTCAAACTTTTACCTCCAAATATAGTAGTTTGGATAATCTGGCTAAACAGTCGTCTTGTTTACAACCTGTTTGTGTTTCTTGCCCTGTTGGACTTTGCTGTCTCTGTATTGCAAAATCTCAGTGTCAGCGATTACATCAGTGAGTAATATGTTATCGTAACGAATAGAAATGAGGGAAAAAAACTGCAAAAATATGTCCCAAGTTGTAATAAATCTGCCGCTCTCCTAGCGGCCTTCAGTAGAGATAGCTCTGTCTGTATTTTTTATTGGATCTTTACCAGGCAACATGGTCTCACAGGAAGGTGTATAAATAGCCAACATGTTCTCATCCCGACTCGTCACACACCGCCGTAGTTAGGTTTAGGAAAGAAATACATGGTTGGGCTTAAAACGACTACGTTTGTAAGGTGAAAATGACACACACATTTTAGGCTTTTCGTTTGTTCTTTGTTCGCCACGCAACAAAACATTAACATCTGCAGTTGAGGCAAACGAAAAAAACTTAGTTAGGAAAAACGTCATGGTTGGGCTTAAAATAAAACACACATCAAAACACGTCACAAACATCACTAACGTAACTTACAAAACAAAACACCGGCCGCGCGCCATAAGAGGCCTTTCTCACTTTTTATCCTACGTCACTAACTTTGAGCATAGCACATGGACCACATCGACATTGCAGTCAATACAGACTACATGGCGTACAAATAACATGCCTAAAGCATGAAAAGCGTCCTTATTATACGCTAAATGTGAGGCGAACAGACTGTTACCAGGACAGCGGTTTAGACTGGGCAGCATACAGCAACAGTGGGGTTTGATAATGGTCACACATTTCAAGGTTTCTGATCTATCAGATTCACGTCTTTTTGACCTATATAGGTGGACTTACTAAACTATTATGTATTTAGATCAGCTTGTTAAAGAGGTAATCCAAACTTTCTGTCTTCTTTGACGTTTTAAATCCATTTAATGCTAAGTGCTCGTAGCTCTAAAGCACTTATTTTGTGCACAGTCTGTCCAGCTTTTTAATGTTTGGATTTTCTTTTGGTGACATTTGGTTTTCAATAATTATGTTCTGATACCCACTAATTCTTAATACGTTGGTTAAAAAACATAAAACATTGAATCCATCAGAGGTTTTTGTTTCCAAAAAAGGCCCGCTAGACATCGAGGATGGAGAACAAATAGAAACACTTCTGGACATCTGTCTTTCTGACCCCTGATGGTCTTGTCTGAGTCAGCAAATTAAGTTCTGATGAAAGAACAGTTGTACTACTGTACAACTGAGATATCCTGACGGTGCATAACTGCCCACCACTACTCTATACTTCCCTCCACCCTCCCTGCTCCTCCCTGCTCTGCTCTGACACACATCTGACCTCAGGTTCACTACATCCATCAGATGATCATTACAACGTTGGAGGTCACGACCTGCACACTCCAATCACCACACCTCTGCCTCTTCCTGCTGTAACCCCCTGCGCTGTATACATACCCTTCACTTCCCCCTCACACTGAAAGAAAAAAAAGAGCTTCATAATGTTTCCCTCTCGGCTCGTGGATTGAGATATAAAGCGTCTGACTGCAGGAAACAGTCACAGGAAATGGAGATGCGCCGCGTCACTTTGAGTGCCACTTCAGGTTATTTATTTGGACAGATTTTCTCCTCTTTTTTTTTGCCTGGGAATCCCCTTCCCTCCATCACTCTTGGAATCCCAGAGTCGACGTCTGGGAGTCGGAGGAACAAGCCAGCAGTGTCATGTAGCTTGTTGAGGCTACAGGGAGGGATCACTTCCCTTAACCCCCTCCTCCTCCTCCTTCTCCTCCTCCTCCTCTTCCTCCAAACAAAAACTCATGTGGGGAATCCAATTAGTTAATCTCACTCTCGACACACTTCCACTTGTTTGCAGCAGAGACACGCCATTCCTACGCAGATCGTCTCATAACAAAGCTGTCGAAGAGGAGAGAGAGAGAGAGAGAGAGGGAGAGAGAAAGTCTCTAAGTGAGGCTATTGATTATGAGCCTTAAACAGACAGGAGGACATCTGGCTTCCATTACGGGCCTGTGATGGGATGCAGGGCTCCTCGGCAGCCGGCAGCGCAGGCCACACGACGTACAGGCACATGCTACGCAGCCTGTAATTACCGCCTATGGGATGGTCTGGGGGGGGGGGATAGGAGTGATGCTATGTCATCTGAAGCTGAAACAGGTTTATGGTGGATTTTCCATTATTCAAAAAAAGCTTGCAATTTATCTAAACCTGTCCAACTGGTGGAAGACTTAATTTGGTCTTTATGAAACACGGCTGTGTACTGTAGATATATTAGGACCACAACTAAAACGTATTCATCATCAATCTATTTGAGAAGTCAGAAAATATATAAAAAAGTGACGCATTCAAATTGATGTTTCACCAAACATTCAATTTACTATCATAAAAGACGAAAGAAGCCGATAAATATTCACATTTGAGAAGCGAGAACCAGATAATGTTTGGGATTTTTGTTTACAAATGACCCAACGCCGATAAATTTTCCGTCAAATAACGCTAAATTTGATATGATTACAGGGTGGAGGGCTCGAATCTGGAAGTCACAGATGAAATGCAGCAGGGAAACACCGTATTTCACTGGAGAAGAATGCGTTGAAACCATTTAGATTAACGATTAAAATTATTAAAAACATCTGTGAGAAGGTGGATAGTATGTTACAACTGCAGCTGAAATTTAATGTTGCATTCATATGGTAGGAATTTAATACGATACATATGCTGTAATTCAAAAATCTACATTGATTCTGGAATGTGCCATGTTTTATGCCAGAATGAATTTAGCTCGGGTGTAAATATACCAAACCTGACACGAGAAAAGAAACTTGATATCGGACCAAGTCTGCAAGACTCCTCATTATATGTTCAATGACAACATTTAGCTGTTTTACATCCAATGACAACAGTTGTTTTATTCTCACTTTCTGGTATTTCATTATCTTTTATCTTAAAGCTGCAGTAGGCAGTATATATATTTGTCATCATTGGGCAAAAATCCCATAATAACCTTTCAGCATATTGTAATTCAAGTGTTCTGAGAGATAACTAGACTTCTGCTCCTCCTCATGGCTCTGTTTTCAGGCTTTAATAAATCTAGCCTATGACGGGAAACTTTGACCAATCACAGGTTAGTTCAGAGAGAGAGCGTTCCTATTGGCTGTGCTCCGTTCATGTGACTGGAACTTGGCGTTCCTTCAAGAGAATTCACAATGGCGGCGGCGACACAAACTTTCTCATTTTACAGCTAAACCGTGCACTACAAGATGATTCTGAAAACATTTGAGGAGAGAAATAGGCATTACAGTAACAGAATATTGATTCATATTTGATCAGCGCTGCCTAGTTTGACCGTTTGGTCAGAGTTTGTGAGTGATTGACAGCCGGCTCTGATAGACGGCAGCTGGACAGCAGACCTCTGATCAGCTCTTACTGCTTGTTTTCCTCCAGTTTGTGAAATCTTGCAGATGCTGTTACGTGCACCGGAGGACACCGACATTATGTATTTCTCCACCAGAATTATACTTCTGGCAATCGTGTAGAGAAATCAAATTTGCCCAACAATATGTTAGCAGTTAAATCAATGTAGAAAATAAATCTGATATATCTTAAGGCGGGTGACGTTACACTGGAGGACTTTGGACTCATGGCTACGGCCCTGAGTCTGACTTTTGTTTATGGTATATGGACAGTTTTTTTCTGATTTGTAATCATTGAATGTGTTTTGTTTTATCCAATGATATTTTCACAGTTTCACAATTGCCTCCAGTAAGAAGTTCAAAGGTCAGCTGCTGTCTTCAACCTCTCTGCAGAGTTGTGCAAACGGTGAGTTATTTCAATATATCATGTAAAGTGTATATGATGCAAACGTTTAACCTTTAAAGAAAAAGCAGTACTGTGTGTACATCTTTATCTGGGCTCCTCACATTGCATTTGTTTGGGCAGTGAAGTGTATTTGTAGAGTGGAGAAAGACTTCCCTTTTACTGCTTTTCAACCACTACTGTGTACTTGACCAACGTGTCCAAATCAACACTCATTAAGTTTCCCACGGTCCCGTACGTCGCCCTCATCTTGCAACACAGACTGCACATCCTTCGCAGACATCTCTGTAACCACTCGGTAACGCTGACATTGTCTTCTGTGACCATGAAATGCAATTTGCCACATTGTTCTTTTACTTTCGAGGGTATTTCTCCCTCAGGGTCAATTACTCAGAACACATGTTCCCACTGATGTTTTTGCTATAAGAGAACTGAAACAGCCAGAGAGAAGTAATGGTAAAGAGTCTCCCTGCAATATCACTTATCACTGTGGCAAGATGGAGATTATTGACTTAACTGGTCTAAACATCAACAATGAGTGATTTAAGGTCCCCCCTCTCAGCGTCTGAGATTTGTGTATTTTACTTAACCGGAGGTGGGAAAAAATATCTTTATTTATTCTTTCAGACAAAGATGCAGGCGGTGAGCTGCACAATCATGTCGTGTCATCTCTGAGGAACAAGACGAAAAGCTGTTGTGACTTTAATGTGCTTGTTTGGGAGTTGTGGGGGCGCGTTGATGAGGTGGGAGAGGGTCGTGTCATGGTAGCGAGCAACACTAACAGCACTAAATCACCTTTAAAGCTAAACTAATCAGACAGTGAATACACACAGACATACGTTATGTCTGTCTGTGTGTGTGCAGGAGATAAGTTTGTCTGAGTGTTTGTGTGGACGAGTGTGTGGGTCACTTTTGAAACAGTTATTTAAAGCCAAACCACGATGTTTTCCCCTAAACTTTAAGTATTTTTGTTGCCTCAACCTATAGAAGTTGTAGTTTTGTTGCCTAAACCTGAAGAAGTTGTAGTTTTGTTGCCTAAACCTAACTGTTTTTGTTGCGTAAACATATAGAAGTTGTAGTTTTGTTGCTTAAAACTGAAGAAGTTGTAGTTTTGTTGCCTAAACCTGAAGAAGTTGTAGTTTGTTGCCCTAACCTAAAGAAGTTATAGTTTTTGTTGCCTAAACCTAAAGAAGTTGTAGTTTTGTTGCCTAAACCTGAAGAAGTTGTAGTTTTGTTGCTTAAACCCAAAGAAGTTATAGTTTTGTTGCCTAAACATAACTGTTTTTTGTTGCCTCAACCTAAAGAAGGTGTAGTTTTGTTGCCTAAACCTAAAGAAGTTATAGTTTTGTTGCTTAAACCCAAAGAAGTTGTAGTTTTGTTGCCTAAATGTAACTGTTTTTGTTGCCTCAACCTAAAGAAGGTGTAGTTTTGTTGCTTAAACCCAAAGAAGTTGTAGTTTTGTTGCCTAAATGTAACTGTTTTTGTTGCCTCAACCTAAAGAAGGTGTAGTTTTGTTGCCTGAACCTGAAGAAGTTGTAGTTTTGTTGCCTAAACCTAAAGAAGTTGTAGTTTTGTTGCCTAAACCTAAAGAAGGTGTAGTTTTGTTGCCTCAACCTAAAGAAGTTGTAGTTTTGTTGCCTAAACCTAAAGAAGGTGTAGTTTTGTTGCCTCAACCTAAAGAAGTTGTAGTTTTGTTGCCTAAACGTAGCTGTTTTTGTTGCCTCAACCTAAAGAAGGTGTAGTTTTGTTGCCTAAGCCTAAAGAAGAGTTTTTATTTATGTTCAAAACGTAACGTTTTACAGTTTTACAACATGTTAGAACGTGTTGCTTTTAAGTTTCGCTTTCACTTTTACAACGTAGTAGGCTCAGTAGGCCCCAAATGAGCCACATCTATGGTGCTTATAGCAACAGATGATGCCTATTTAATGGCCTGATAACAGTCGAATCGGGTGCTACGAAGGCCCAGATTTGACGTGATAGCCCTCATATATGTGTGTGTATGTGTATTTATTCAGAAATGTAACATTATGAGCTCCACAAAGTTTGTATTTATTGCAGGGCTTATATTTTGGATTGCATTATATTCTACAGGTGTTACTTTTATGTGGTCTTGACTTACAGCTCTGCACTGAGCTTCTCCAGCATATATCAGACTAGACTACAATGTCTCATCTCATTTATCAGTTCTCTCATAAATAAATGTCTCAAGTATGCAAGTGCATGCACGTATACGTGTGTGTGCGTTCACTCTGCGACATGACAGACACTAAAGCTGAACCACGAGGCAATAATTTACTAATGCACTCCTCGGCCGTGGCTCCCTGGGCCTGTCTGCAGCTCCTGATGGATGCCGACGGCTCCAGAGATGGACTGCTGCTGATAGGGAGTGACCAGAGAGGAGCCTGATTAAAAGTAGTGGAGCACGGCGGAGGGCGATAACCCCGATCCACCGGTGATGAATCCACTCTGGACAGGCCGCTGTCTCATTAGGGTCTACCCTCAGCCAGGCACCGCGTGTCCAAATAAACTTTGAAACAATCCCGCTTTTATCAGCTTGTTTTCCTTTCCACGTCTTTCCTTGTGTGGGCTCGTACGGAGCGTCCTCCCCCTCTGTCGGCCTCTATAAACCGAAGGTGTGATTCACCAGCCCTGACTTCACTGTGTTTACACAATTCTGGGTCTATCTTCTTGAATTAATGAGCCCACCAGCACCATTAGACAACTATTTGCCTGACTAATCTGGAGCCAATATGAAATAGTGAGAAAAAAAGTTGGAATAATCTGCCCTTTATTTGCGATAACATAAACAGCGGAGTTGTTTTAAAGGATGATAACATTAAATATTGGGCCTGGGGAGGGGGGGACAGAAAGAGGTAGTTTACATTCTCACTGGAGTAGTCTTGATAACAGGCCAGAGGGAATATGAGCCCCTTTAAATGTGTGCATTAGTGTAATTTATTGGGCTTCCCTCTAAGCCCTGCTGTTCCTCCCGCTCCTTTTTTTCCCAAACAAAAGACAGGCCAAGGCTCCAGAATGGATGGGAGTGAAAAATCATTCGCAGTTGATAATCACATAAAACAACGCCATATTTGCTGCCTAATAAGCACAAAAAACGTTCCATCGGCCTCCTCCCCGCGATCAGGATGAGGCGACTCCTCCGAGCAGACCCCGCGTGTGATTTACACCCGGCGATTTGGAAATGCTTTGCTTTCGGAGTGGGTATACGAGGAGAGTCCGGGAGGGGTTGGGGTGAGTCCAGAGATTTCATAATTCTTTGTGTATGTCTGGAAGTCGTCCACGCGTTCCGATTTTTAACCAATTTATGTCCGAACGGGATGACCCTGGGAATTAATGAGGTTCTGGCCGCGAGTTTCCAGCACTGCGAGGTCAAGTAAATCATGCTTTAGGGCTCCAGTCCTCCCCACTCTCCCCGACTCCACATCCTGCGATAACGGAAAGACAAGGGGCCTGAGAAATACCACCTCATCGACACTTGTGTCCATCCAGTAGGACATATTTTAGAGTAAAGCCTGCTTTTAGTGGAGACTAGCAGCTGATGAATGGGAGCGGGGCAAGAGCAGTGGGACTAGAGGTCACTTTCTTCATTTCACATTTCACAGCAGATTGTTGATGTTATGCACATTTCTCTCTCCAGTGGTGACTTTTTTTTCCTATCTGGGCCTGTGTTTTATTGGGGCATTATAAAGAGTTTATACTTGATTTAGCTGCGCCGTTTTCCCTTTGAATGAGAGCACATTCAACATGAGGGAAAAGTTGACATCATTAGACATAATACCATGAAACCCAATAGAGTAACACCTACGTAACGAGCGCCGCAAATCAATCAGCTCCTTTTTTTAAAGCCGAAAAATAATTTGTCTTTTCCATTTTAATAGCGGTTAAAATGCTATAATTTTTACGCATGTGTTTAGTGTTTCATATTTAAGAGGAAAAAAGGGTGACAACATTGTCAAACAAGCATGAAACTGGAGCACAGTTCACCACTCATGGAACATTGTGGGAAAGGACTGCCAAGTCCGGCTTGGCTGCATTTCTTGTCCTACTGTAACCAACAAGGCAACATCCATCACCTGGATTAATTAACAGAAAATAAAGTCTGCACAAAGCTAATTTTTGCCAGCATTTTTTAAGAGCCCTCAACAGGAAATCTAACCATTATTTATAATAATAATAATAATAATAATAATACTATATTTAAAAATATACACCCAAAAAGTAAACAAAATGGAGAAAATAACAACAAATAATTCAAAGAATAGATAAATAATAATAACATAAATAATAATAATAATAATAATAATAATAATAATAATAATAATAATAATAATAATAAATAGTAGTAAATAGTAATTCAAAAATACAAACGAAATGAAGAAAAGATAGTTAATTAATCATGTATGAAAAGAAAGTGACTTGGTTTGTTGTTAGAATTGCAACTACCAATAATCTACCTATTACAAAAGTATACATTTATACATACAGCTTCAAAGTCTTGTTTTTTGTAAATTAGATTATTTTTTTATTATTATTGTTTTTACTTTATTTATAAATTTTTCAACAAAGTTACACACATTCAAACAAACGCAACCGCCCACCCTCCCCGGACACCCAGAAAGTAAATAAAATGAAGAAAATAACAACAAATAATGGAAAGAATAGATAAATAATAATAATAAATAAATAAATAAATAATAATAATAATAAGAAGAAGAAGAAGAATAAATAGTAGTAAACAGTAATTAAAAATAAAAATAAATGTAGAAAAATATGTTTAATTACCTATTAAAAAAGTATACATATATACAGTATATTCACATGTGCATATAAAGACATATACCCACGTGTCTCAATACATACTTATACAATACTTATCTGATCAACAAAAATCCTTTATTTGCCCTGTTGCAGTGCAGAGGCTGATTGCTGATCAAAACATGAAGTTGACAAGCGTCAATAATGATATGAATTAAACCTGCCTTCTACATAAGAAGATTTGTGTTCGGTCAGAAAATGCAGCCTATGGATGTAATCGGATCCCCATGAATCCAACCATAAAGCAAAATAACCATAAATTCTGTCCATACTACTGTATATCAGTACGGACGGAGCTGGACGGTTGCCAGTTCAAAGCTCTGGACTGCCTCAGGAAATCTGGCAGGGCGAGCGAATGACTAATGCTTTGTCCTGCCTGCAGTGCTACCATCAGGGTGCCCTTGAGCAAGGTACTTAACCTCTAACAGTCCAGCAAAGCTGCTCAGTGGATATAGCAGAATATGGCACAGGGAAATCCAACCGTGCATGCCTCGTTAGTTTTAAAAAACTTCTTCCTGAAAATAAGTCAAAAGTTATGCAGATAATCCAGTTTTAGTTCTGAGAGGTCATTTCTTTCCTCAACAGTATGTTGAAATAAAGCAGATCAGACCATTAATATAAAAACTAATTCAAGAAAATTCTCTATTTCCTTTTCAGACAAATTCAAAGACGATTACAGCGCAGCTTTAACAAACACCTGTAAGACTTACCCTATATATCAAGACAAAATAACCCAAAACAATAAGGTTTCCAGTTAAAGGAACAGTGTGTAATAATATTCATAACTATGTTTTCTTTAGTGTATAATCACCTGAAAGTAAGAGTCGTGTTTTCGTTAGCTTAGAATGAGCTCTTCATATCTACATAGGGAGCGGATCCTCTTCACGGAGTCCGCCATGTTTCTACTGTATCACAACCAAACACTGGCTCCAGAGAGAGCTTCTCACGTTTTTAAATTACCTGAAGGCCACCGTAGTTCTCAGACATGTTTGTGAAACTGCAGTAACGTGAGCTGCAGAGTGTAAAACCGCGGTACCGCCAGCCGCCGTCTGACTTCTGTTGCTCCTACAGTAGTGTTATTATGGTAAGGATGGCCTCTGAGGGAGGAGAACGGCGTTACCACGGTTTTGCACTCGGCAGCTCACGTTACTGCAGTCTTGGAAAGGGAGGAGTGAGTGCAACCACACCACTAGATGTCGCCAAATCCTACATACTGTCTCTTTAAAGAGGTCGTATTAGTATTTAGTATTGCACTTTGATAAAGTTAGGCGGACTCACAAGAGACGGATTCAATTTAAAAAAAAAGAAGAGCAGAGGCCAAGATCTCCTGACTTTTAGTCCCTATGTCGGCCCCAAAAAGCTGGATCCTACATTTCCCACAATGCAACTCAACAAAGCCTTTCATTAGACCCTCTTTGCCTCCTAAGGCTGCATTCACAACCTCCGCTCAATCGACTTCTTTAAAGCCCCACCAGTTTATAACGCAGGCTTTCTGTTGAACATTTAAGCCCAAGTTGAGATGACCCTGATGACATCATAAGGGTTATTTTTTTTTAAACTTTGGCAACATCCCTCCAGAGTCACAGAAGACGTTATTAAAACTGTTTCCACAGGCTGAGTTGACTGAACTGTTGCGTGTAAAATCAACGCTTCCATGTATCACTGATATGCTTTCAGGAGAACTCCCTTCTCCACCGAAAGTTTATCCACACATTCCTTCCTCCGGCTAATACTTTACCTTGTTTATAAGATTATCCTCCCAGTAACAGTTAACTTAATGTATGAATTAGACCGGGGCGACGAGTCAGAATAAATCTGGCCTGTCTGCGATTATCGCCATTACATACTTCAGGCTGTGTTAACACAAACGGAGCGGTGATGTCAGCTGAGGAGAAGCAGTCTCCACACTCTTGGCTGATGGCTCCAGACAAGCACCTTGATGGCTGTAATTACTGTCATGTTAGAAAAGAGATGAGAGATACCAGAGGCCCCGAATAAAACCTAAAACGGTTTTGATATGATGGATTTCTCCGACTTTGTTTAAAAATTCCTCGAGCTATCTGTCTGCAGTCTCGAGGAGATGATGACTTTGAGCGCCGCCGTCCGTCTTTATAGTGTTTAAATCAATACGGCCGGTCACATTCGAGGTTTTTGCACGCGGCCACGATCGCCGCCCCGCTCGCTCCACCAGTAAGTATGCAGACTGGTTTCAGTAAATGTCTGCTGCGTGTGTTTACATTCTACCTAATGCACTCCGATGACACTGAATCTAAACACATTCACACAGAGACTCTCCACTGCTCAGCTTTACTGCCACATTCCTAGTAGGTCCATCTTTATGAGTCCAGCTGTCTTTAGGCTGAACTCTCTCACTGCTTAGCATCTAAACATAAGCAGTCGCTCACTAAGTCAACAGAGAGGTGAATTATGGGAAGGAATTTTCATTGTTTGAGTATTTAGCTGTGGTGGACCCTTTACTTAAATATACTCTGAAAATACTAAGAGAAAGTACACAGATATTAGTAGTAGGGCTGTCAAAGTTAACACGTTAACGCAAATTTGTTTTAATGCCACTCATTTCTTTAACGCATTAACGCAACTTGCAATTTTTAGGTTGTAGTGGGCTCAGTTTTAAGAGTGAGTGAAGATACAGGTATCATATGAAACTAGAAAACCTAATGAATCCATGCTTCCTCACTCCAAACTTGTCAAAAACTGTCATGGCCATTTTCAAAGGGGTCCCTTGACCTCTGACCTCAAGATATGAGAATGAAAATGGGTTGTATGGGTACCCACGAATCTCCCCTTTACAGACATGCCCACACATGCCTTGTGCGTTGGTGAGGGGCGTGACAAAGCTTCTGGATTTGACGCCCTGGGAATGAGAATGGGCTGGGCAAACTACATGTTGGTACCCAACCAAACAAAGCTTACTGTCTTTCATGACGTACTTGATGTAACCGCGAAGGAGGCGCTAGAACCCGACTTCCAGGAACATGTAAACAAACCGTGGCAGTGGTGTGTATGATGCTGGCTATCTTAGCCTGAAAGAAGAAGGAAAACCAGCCTGACCATTATTCTGTTTCACAGTTCCACCTCAGCACAGCACCAACAACATCATTCCTCTTTCGCTTCGCCATGTTCACAGTTGTGCGCGTAAGAGCTCTCTGTGCTCCTATTGGTCAAAGTCACGGCCATGATGGCACACGCTGTGGAAGGAAAAACAGATTCTAACATGCTAGTGTTTCTGACGGGATGTCTTGAGGCGTCCCAAATGCGACGTCGATTGTCGTCTACTATGACACACCACACGGGATAAAACGATTGATTGATGCGCCCGATGCCAGTTGTTGTTTCCAATCTGAGCTGACACCCTACGTCTGCCGGGTCGGGCCATAATCAGGCTGATATTACGTAGTCTGAACCCAGCATGGTGTGTTAAAGGTCCCATATCGTGCTCATTTTCAGGATCATACTTGTATTTTGTGTTTCTACTAGAACATGTTAACATGCTGTAATGTTCAAAAAACCCTTTATTTCCCTCGAACGGTCTGCCTGAATATACCTGTATTTACCCTCTGTCTGAAACGCTCCGTTTTAGTGCATTTCAACGGAATTGCAACGTATTTGTGTTGCTAGGCAACAGCTTGGGTACATGTTTACTTCCTGTCAGCTGTCATTTACATACACTGCAACAGGAAATAAACTGGGACACATTTAGAATGTTTATGTTTAAAACCGTGTAATGATCTATATATTGTATATTTGTGACATCACAAATGGACAGAAATCCTGATGGCTTGTTTCAAATGCACGATTTCTGAATACAGGCTGCTTTGATAGTTTAACAGGATTTATATAGCACTTAAACCTGCTTTATAATATAAAAGAAATACAAATCTCACTTTTTACAATATGGGACCTTTAAGTATGTAATTAGCTACATTCCACAGCTGGTATTTCGTGTTGTTTTTCTGCATAACCCATTAGCACTCCTGTATGATCCCTATCAGCTCTGTACTTGTTATACCTTACAGTCGTGTTCTGATGGACTCCAGTTAAGTAAATGCGTCACAGCGGGAGCTGCCACATCCTCACAGCGAACACGCCAGAAACTTAAAAATGAATGACTCCAGCAATCACTTGAGGTTTCACAGGCAGCTCTCCTCCGTGCTGCAGGACTTAACACACCGGGGAGATAAAAATCAAATTTTCACAAATGGGATTAACGCACATACAATAACAAAAAGAGGAATGAATGGACTCACTGTATTAAACAAAAGATGTACCTGATAGTCCCTGTGTGGTTTCTGCTCGACATATTTCTATAAATGGTGGACAGCTCGGAGGCGCCTTAAACGCAAATCCATTTAGCTCCGAAGGAAGATTTGTGGGCCGAGCTACTGTTTAAAGATGTCAGAATAAAAGTCTCTATTTTGAGACGGGAGTGCCCACAATGGGTGAAATATTTTGAGGGGGATACAGTTTGTCCTGGCATACGACATGCAGCTTTGTGGATATATCAATAGCTAACCACAGGACTTTAATGTGTGCATCACATATCTATCTCAATCAACTTTATTTTTACATCAGCAGGCTCATATATTGTGTGGCTGGCTTTAATCCTGACATTCAAAAGGCCTTGAAAGTCTTCCAAGCTTCATGAATCATAAAGTAAACTAAATTTGCTGAGATATGTTTGTATGTTTTGCAGATGTTTACAGTCTGCTGCATTATTGTCAGTCTAAACCTTAAAGGGCGGGTCTATTCTTTTGGGGGTTTTGAGGTTTGTATATCATTCTGTAGCTTCCCAGTGTATGTTTTCAAATCGTAACATTCACATTTTGGTCAAAGTGTGCATGTTTTAGCATCAAAATGCTATTTTCCCTTCAAGCCCTTCTAAAATCTTTTTCCCACGTGACCTGACGTAGGTTTCTGCATGACGCTGCTACATGTACAGTATATATATATATACATCCTTATGGTCAGGGTCAGCACGCTCCCAGTTTGGAGAAGCAGATGTGACGGAAGCTAAGCTATGTACTGCTGTGTGGACGCCACATTAGTTTGGATCCGAAAGTCACACAATAACACAAACTAACTATCCGATCGATGCAACGGTAGACCAGCAACTGTCGTGTTCTGCGAGGTAAAATTAATGTTTTTGTGAATGGAGTCTGGTCTGGTTTTGAAGACAGAGATGTAACAGCTTCAGTTCCCCGTCGGAAAGGGCTTTCTGATGGCGAGGTAGAGCGGTGAAAATATTCTAAATATAGCGTACACTTAAACTGATATTGATTTTTATTAATATGCTTTTCTGCTGCTGCTGTCCACAACCACTTTACCTCGACATCAGACATCCCTTTCCAACAGGGAACTGAAGCCGTTATATCACTCTCTTCAAAGCCACCAGACTACATTCACAAAAGCAGTGATTTTACCTCGCAGAATGTGGGAGTACAACTCCACTTCAAAATATCTAACTAACCCTTTCAGTTATTTCCAAACTTAGCAAAGCTAACTTTGACTCAGCTAATTCTAGCGTTCACATTATTCATAACCTTATTGATTAGCTTATGGTGCCTTCAAATGAAACTCGTGAGCTCATGTTTACAACACGGGAAGTCCTGTACACAATATGCTTGGTGTTCAAGTGGTGAAGTCGTGAGAACACAACTTAACTCGCTAAGCAACGGCAATATTAACGTTACTGTCGCCGTCTAGAAGCCACAGAGGCTAACGATTTAGCAAGCGTTAACGTAATGCAGGAAATGCAAAGGCATTATGACTATATCAACATTTTCCTCAGACCTATTATAAAATTCAGAAGAAAAACAAAATACAACTAAAATTACAATATGTTCACTTATTATGCAACGAAAAATGAACATCCAAGGCCTCCGCCATTTCTGACAACGTCAACAAACACGTGAACACAACTCGTGAACTCGGAGGTTGTGAATACCACAAGAGGGGGGCGTTCATATGGACTCTTCTAGTGAACACGGTAAACACGACCCCATTTGAAGGCACCATTTCTTCGGTAACCTACGTCACTGCTTTATGCAGCGGCTGAGTGGGCGTTTCCAGATGCAGATGGACCCGTCCTTTAAAGAAAATGCACAGTAAAATAAACTTTCCAACAGCTTCCCCCTACCTCGCTGTTAAACCTCATGTGTCTGCGTTATATTGAGTTGAGAGGGTAATACGCTCTGTGTCTCCTCTGCTTTAAGGTGAAGGGCAAAGGGTGTTAGTTGCCAGTTCTCACCACAGCTTCCTTTCTTAAGTAGCTCTGATGCTGCAATAACACAAACGTGCCAAAAACAAGGCGATACTTTCAAATTGTCCAGACCTTTTTAAAAACTTGAATGCCTGAATCTCAATGGACTACATAACGCGTGTGTTTTGCAAGTGACAAGCATAATTACACGGATAACTAGACGGATAAGCAGACAATGAGCAGACCTCATTGTGAATTAGAGAGAAAAGAGAGAGACCCGTCGGCCCTTCTTAAACCACAGGTATGATTTATAGAGCAGGGCTGGTCGCCTGCGTAAAATTAATAATAGGAAATGCGAGGGTAGTCCGGCGACTTGTCCAAGATATACTTTCCCCGGCTCTCTCCAGACCCCTGGAAAACCTGGGTGGCCTGCAACCGGGCTTCCTCTGGTTTCTGATGTTAATGTCATTGCTTTTGCTGGTTATGACAGGAGCTTCACCACAAAAGCCGCGTGGTTTGGGTCAGACTAAAAAGGGGACAAGCTGTGATAGCAGGATGCACAAACGGTACAGTTGGTACATCGGGGTGTTTTTGGTCCCACGGTGGAGTTTGTTGCCACAGAGAGAGAGAGAGAGAGGGGAGGAATGAAGAGGAGGATTTCTCAAATGCGATTGTTTCTAAGTACTTCACTTTTCCAGAAATCAGAAACCACACGGTGTATTATGGTTAGTGGATGTTTTGAATTACTTCAGCTACTTAATGGTTCCTCCTTACCCAGCCCACAGAATTGTTTCATAGTGGTTTTAAAACTTTGCTTAAGTCATTGAGTTGGATGTTGAGTAATCTGCTTTCTAAACCTATACCCTTCACACTTAAGCACGTATAGGTTGTTCACTTTATGTGCATTTAATGTAACGTAAGGGTAAATTAAGCATTATTACTGTTATAAGGTAAAGACCACCTTAAATTTGGGGTAAATTGAAAAGAGAGTCTTTGTTTGTAGCTTGATGGAAATAAAAAGTTTTTTTATGTTTCCGGTGGCGGTCACAGGGTGTTTAATTTTCATTGAAATGAAAATGTGAAACTCAGTGTGTACATATATTTTTACAAGGGTCATAAATAAGTTTAAATTAAGCTCCGAATATTTTTGCTCTCCTTACAAAAAGTGCAGTGTGTCCTTAAAGTCCTGGCTGTCAGAGTAAGTGAGAACAGCCCTGCCGGTGTTGCTAACTCCGCTCAAGTTGGCACCATTTTGAGAATCCCCCTGTTTTCTGAAATAACAGAGGATCTAAGGCCCATTACTTTATATACAGAGTATTGTAAAGAGGTAAGTGGGAGGCGGGTGGAACATTTTGTAAATCTTGTGTCACCAAAACCGCCGCAAGCAGGATGAATGCGTTTACTTCGCCAACAGGATATCCCCTCAGACTCGCTCACTGTGCCGCTGATGAGGATAACAGAGGGGGCATTATTTTTGCTTAACAGCTCGGGAAGGTGATAAAGGGTTCCCAGATCCTCTCGCAGGGGTGCAGCGGTACACACACATCCATTCACGTTGACGCAACATTTCATCTGCCCGACAACTGGATTTAACCCCTAAAACAGAGGTCATGGCCAGGAAAAGATTTCTAAACACGCCGCTGCACAGACACATCCTATGTCCTTATAAACAATGTCTTCATTATAGCATCATTTGGCATATATGTTAATGATGTAGTAGAAATGTGTCTGCATTTTCCATTTGCACTGTGGTCATCACTACCGGCCACGTGGCTCGTATTGTTTTCACCTTGTGAGTCCGTGTGTGTGTGCGTCATCATGGCAAAATGTGGTCTTGGAGACACCTACTGTAGCAGGAACTACCACAGAGGCGGCTCTGAGCACTTTGCCAGGTGTTTATATGTCTGTTTGTGGACAGATTTTTGCAAGATGCAGTCACAAAACTTGGTGCGATCCCATCTCAAGATGGTCTCTAGTTTGTCCTATTTATAGCCTAAAGTGCAATGCTTATGAATAGCTATTTATTGAGTGTACAGTAGGCCTATACAACTTGATAACTTTTAATTACTTCCAATGCAGCACAACTACAAACCAAGTATACCTTTCTGTAGGCCTATAAAGCAAGAAAACTTAATTATACTTTTCTTAAGTATATCTCTCAATCAAAAGATTAAGTACAAGTAGGCCTATAAGCCAAGTATACTTAGGCTTTTCTGTATACTTGTCGAGAAGTATACTAATGCACACTTGAATAAACTTCGGTTGTATGGTGTGTAGAGTAGCCTACAACTTTGTTGAATTCACAATTAGTTCAACTTTATTGAACTAATTTGCAAAGCTAGTGTTGAAATGCAAATTAGCGTAGGCTATAAACGCTGTGGTGGTTTCGTGCTATTTGTCAACCATACAAATAAACATTAAATAAATAAAATAAGTTCTTCCAATTGAACTAATAGAGCTTAATTCAAAACCAGATAAAGTACATCACAATATGAGGCAGAACAGATAAACAGACAAAAAGACAGACATAAGCAAAATAATGAAGAACAAGGGAATGTTTCCATATAGGCCTATTTAAGATAAGGTGAACATTTAATTATATATATTTTTTGGAAAAACTATATAAAAAATAAAAAATAAATAATTTTAGCCAGCTTATTTAAAATACATGAAAATGTCACATCATTTAAGGAAAATTTTAAAACAATCAGGTTTACAGTTGACAGCCACAGCCAGTAAATGAACGAAGAAGAAGAAGAAGAAGAAGAAGAAGGAGGCTACTGATTGGCTAGGGGGCTGGAGAGAGCAGAAGTAAACAGGTGTGTGAGGGATGGCCCATCAAACATGGCAACCTGTTCTGAGGAAAACATGTTGAGGAGGACTGGTCATACTGGCACAAACATCTGTATTTGTTTTCTGGAGCTACTATTTAGTTCCCTAGTCAAGATAACAACAGAGCTAACGCTAAACTAGTTTGTTCCCGGGGAAATCTTGTGTTTGTAGCCGAAAACAGGAGACCAAAGGGCGGATCGACGGGTTGTACCTCCCGCCGGCTCCAGGGACTACGAGACGTCACGTCTCTCCTCCGTTGCTAAGCAGCTGTTACTCAGCAACCAGCTGTTTCCAGCCTCAAGGGACTGACAGAAACTACCTGTGAGTAACCCCACTTTCATCACTATTTAAAGTTTATTTTGTTAATAGTTAAAGTGTTAACACAAGTGTATGTTGTTATTGTTGAAGATATTTTATAGATTCAAATAGTGGAGTGTTCATTTGTAGGCTATAATGTGTATTTATGGGTTTAAAACAAATTGTGCACTACATCTTCACACACTGTGTTGTGTGAGACATTTTCAGTGTATATTAGTAAAGACCTTGTTGGCATAGAACCTGAGAGAGTGAAAACTGTGTATTTTTCCCCCTTGATGTATTGCTGCTTTTGAGTTTTTGTTTGTTTATAATCCTGCCAGGAGCAACAGGGTGAATTAGCCTAATGTGGGACATTTTTTGCATTTCAGACTTCTGGAATATATTGCTATATAAATACACACCTAGTACCACTCTGAAATCCCCGGGATGTGTTGTAATCAAACCAAAAAAGATGCAAAAAATTTGCACTTCACTTTAAAGGTCCCATATCGTGCTCATTTTCAGATTCATACTTGTATTTTGTGTTTTTACAAGAACATGTTTACATGCTGTAATGTTAAAAAAAAACTTTATTTACCTCATACTGTCAGCTTGAATATACCTGTATTTACGCTCTGTCACACTCTGTTTTAGTGCATTTCAACGGAATTGCAACGGAATTGCGTTGCTAGGCAACAGCTTGGATCCATGTTTACTTCCTGTCAGCTGATGTTAACAGGAAATAAACAGGGACACATTTAGAATGTTTATGTCTAAAACCGTAAATATTTTATATTTGTGACATCACAAATGGACAGAAATCCTAACGGCTTTTTTCAAACGCAAAATTTCTGAATACAGTCCGTGTGTATTTCTCCATATATTGAGAGTTTTGATAGTTTAGCAGTATTTATATAGCACTTAAACCTGCTTTATAATATAAAAGACATGAAAATCTCACTTTTTACAATATGGGACCTTTTAAATATCTTAAATAATGCATTAGAAGACTAAAAACCTATAACTAAACATTGTTATTGCACAATCCATGCTGTCCCACTTTGCAAAACCATATTTCCTAAAGTGGGACAATGGAAAATTTGATTGAAATAACATATATAGAGTATATTTTAAATCATGTATATACACAGTAAGAGAGATTTTACTTTCCCAGCCCACAGTTTGTTACCAAGCAGTGAAAACACAAAGTCAGAAGCAATGTAGATATTATTATGATTATGATTAGGTTGTTAGTAAAGAAACTGAGGGTGCTGCTGTTCATAAGGCCAGTAGGAGCAGGAAGTGAGCCTCTCTCTGTCGTGTCAGTGTGGGCTGTGAAAGTCTGAACATTTTCAAACTGTCTCAGCACCAATGACAACAAGACAAACTCTATTGTCTCTTGTCTCTTGGTGATTAAAATGAATGATTCCTGTTTTGACTAGGAGCCCCGTTTTACTTCCCTTCTATCCACTAACAAGTGCAAATACTTTCACTGTGAGGAGCAGCTCTCAGTCTCGATCAGTGCTGGATGCATACACATTCACACTACCAGCACTTCCCCATGCTTTTATTCTTTGTTTTGGCTTCTGTATGGACTATGACATTTTGTGTTTTTGCGGTTACAGCATTTTGGTATAGGTTGATGGGTTTTTGTGGTCAACAGCAAAAAACGTAGTCACATTTATGTTTTGTCAGACACTTTTTTCATAAGACATGTTGCAGATCTACACATTCTTGGTCTATGCTAAGTTAGTAAGCAACTAAATGTGTTTCTTAACATGCAAGTATGCATTTTACGTTGCATGCATGCATTGTAGAGCTACTTGAAAGTATAGCCGCTATAAGATTCGGATTCGGGTTTAGGTTTGATTATTTTGAAATGCAATTTATTAAGACATATCTCTTTTTCTTTCGCTGACTGTGCCAATAGTTTGAATCCAATCCAATTTTTACTTGCCCCTATACAAATTGTTTTATTTATTAGCGGTTATCAAATAACAACAAAAAACAAAGTTAATTGTCATGTTTAATCTTTATTTAAGTAAATGAATCTGGAGTTTTGCCCACATCCTCTAAAGCCACCCAACTAAACAACTGTTTCTAGGATAATTGAAATGCTCGCTTGAGCTTCAGCTCATAAAAATGTGTCTTTTCCCGCCGCCATTTTCTCACGAGCAACTCTCATCAGAGATGATAATGAAGCTAGATGGCTCACTCCTTAGCTACTTCCATCATCAGCTCCGAAAAATACAATGTGTTAGTTATTTTTACCGGCAAGTGAGTTTCTAGATTAGCCCGATGTGGCATTTTACTTGCCCCGGTCAAGCGGGCAATGCTTATTGTTGAGACCTGTGTTGCATTAGCCTGGTGAGCTAATGGTCAATAAAAGATGGTCGGGTTTGGGTCTGAAATGTTTGCAGTATCTGGTTCGGCCAGGTCTTAAAAGCACGCATACGGGCCTAGTAGTCTCAGTTTTAGGCCCACACAGAACCCTTTAGCTGTTGTAAGCACATATCAGTTTCTATGCAGCACTATCCTGAAGTTGTAGAATTCAGGTCGAGGTTTACTCGAGAAATAAGATAGCTAACTTTGTTTGAAAGGTCTCTATTCGGTTGTCTTCTAAGCATTAGGCTAACTTCTTTCCGATGAGTCCACACGTCTCCTTAATGTGTCTATCTTTAAAATCATACTTTGCTTCCACAGTGCAAACAACAGTGTGACTGTGCAGGCCCAATAAATCACACTGAATCTCTTCAGTGAACATTTAAACCGGTGCACTTTCTACATTTTCAACATAACTGTAGAAACTTCAGCACTGATTTACTAAACATTCAATAATGAGGCCTCTCCATCATTGCCATAACTCCCATGACTTGTTGAAGGGAGCTGCTCTCAATTATAGGGAAGGTGGTAGAACATAACGCTTCCTTTATAGCTCTGAAATCATTTCACAGGCTCTGGTAGCGCTGGCATAATTTTAAAAAGCTCGGGTCTGAGGTAGCCCATTAAAAATACTCATAAACATTAATTTTGCCAGTGGGATGTGAGATTGTGTTACCCTCTTGGCAGAAATGCGTATGAAATATGTGGTTTTGCATTGGCTAAAATAGTTCCCAGTCCTCGCTTCCTTTGAAAAGTGTATAATCTAGACTGTTTGTCAACTCGGTCTGAAGAAATTGGACGCAACCCACTCACCATGTGCCTTGTCATGATGGTGATGGCGGTCGTGTCAACATAAAACCCTGCAAATCTGAGGGAGGTTACCAAGCCAGAGAAATGTGCTGACTGATTAGTGCAGCACATTTCATATATAGTAAAGCCAGAACATAAATAAAACTGGAGTGATGAGGGGCGGAAAGTTACTGCGACGTCTACAGCGCGATGACCTGTTCAAATATGGTTTTCAACCATTATTGTTTTAGGGTAAGAACTTTCTTACAATGGAAACTCATAATGAAAATATCCTTCTGTTCCTCACAATAATCTAATTTGTGCTTGTAAAAACACTTAAAGCAAACAATGCAACACAGCTGCACAGGTTCTTTTAAGTAAAACTGCAGAGATAACAACTCTTAAATAGACACATGTATTTGATTGTCTGAAAAACAGCAGTAGCAGCTGCTTTCACAACGTCCGTGTTAACTGAAAATGATATCGGCAGATTGGATACGTCACTCGTTACTGATTAGTTAGGGCAAAACAAAACATAACATGCCCCGCTACCATTAAGAAATTTGCTAATATGAACATGACGTCAGGCTGGATGAATGAAGTGAAATGAAATGGCAATTCAGTCAGATTAAAGGTGCATAATGTTGTATTTTAACATCAGTGAGTTGTTACCAATATTAACACACCAATACACAAATCAGGGGCCTGAAAAGTGAATCCAATTGACTTGCATTCTCTGGTTGCTAAAAGAAGTCTGATTGTATAGAAGTCTATGAGAAAATGAGCCTACTTCTCACTTGATTTATTACCTCAGTAAACATTGTAAACATGAGTTTATGGTTTCAATCTCTAGTTTCAAGTCTTCTTCAATACAGCATGATGTTCGTTTAGTAAATTATGGACCTATTTAGAGTCAAATAGACCATAAAGCAGGGGATGCTTTAGGGCGGGGCTACCTTGTGATTGACAGGTCGATACCACGGCGTTGTCCGGTCTGGCAGTTGTCCGTGTTTTCGTCTTACAACTTTAACCCCTTCACAGCGTGTTTTCAGCTCTTGAAAGTTAATCGTAACATGTTGGTCGCCTAAAAATGTCTTACTCAGCGTTCGGTTGTACTTAGCTCCACCCTCTTGTGTCATTTCTGGTTGCAAAAAACCAAGATGGCAACGGCCAAAAACAAAGATACCGACGGCCAAAATACCGAACTTGAGGCTTCAAAACCCTAGTCCACAAACCAAAGGGTGACGTCATGTTTGGTCGCCTAAATGTCCTATTCACCGTCCAGTCGTACTTAGCTCCACCCTCTCATGTCACTACTGGTAAAGACTAGAAGCAAAGAGGTGAAGCTCTGGTGCCATTTTGACCTGAAAACGCTTTTTATGTTTAGAATATTTTATTGTTCAACACAGGCCATATAGATTTAATATGACGATAAAATATAATTCATTTTGATTTACTTTTGTTCGGCACGTTTTAGGTGGACGTTTTACTGACGTCAGGTAGTTGCTTTCAGTCCAACATGGCAGAAGCATAGCTTTGCTGCTGGGCGCTGATGTCACAATGGAACGAACAATTGACTTTCACTTCTTGGCGATATACGTTCTTTGCTACTGGTTCCCAAAAACCAAGATGGCGACGGCCAAAATGCCAAACTCAAGGCTTCAAAACGGCAGTCCACAAACCAATGGGTGACGTCACGGTGACTACGTCCATTTCTTTTATGTGGTCTATGAATAGATGTCATGAATTGCTTTACACAAAACATTAAAGGTTTCAAAGTTTGTCACAACATTGTACAATGAAACAAATTACATGCAGATGGACAAAAAATGTTGTTAATATGTTTGTTTTTATAGCTAAAAACAAAGATGAGACAAACGCATACAAACCAACACTAGTTAGGTTCAGCAGGGTCATGCAGCAACATATTCTTTGGGGCTTATGGGTAATGCAGTCTTAGTTTTGACAACCAGCAACACCAGCAGCAACATCTGTTTACTCTAATAGCACCAATGGATCATGATAAATTTGACAGACATGTTTAAACACTGCAATGTTGTGTTTCCAGCATTTCACCGCAATCTTAAAATACACTTCAGTAATTTGAATTTCAGGTGCTGTGATCATGCGGAGAGCGGGTCAGAATGATGTGAGGAGTCGGATATATGAGCAGTTCTGTGGTAGAAGGGGCTTGGCTTCCTGGCACACACTAAGGTACACCCTATTGATGCTCAGCCAGCAGCCCGACCTACACCGGGTCAAATTTATGGGTAGACGTTTAGCTCGTCTCTGCCACTCTGTAGGGCAGAAAGAATAACATGGTGCCTCGAGCCCGGTGATGTTTCCAGCCTGGCTGCACATCACAGACCTGCTGAGAGTCAACTGAGAATGTCAAAAACACTCTGTCACTCTCCTCTTCAAAGTTAGCGTGTGGTCTGTAGCCTCGTTTTATCATTAGGTTTGCTCACAGTTTGGTTTTAAGACCTGAGTTTTGAACTTGGTTGCCATGGGGCGACATCATCTGCTCAAACCAGCAAAGAATATTTCCATATGTAGAATCATAATTATCAATATCTTAACTTCTCTTGGTTATTTACCTTGATCTTTCTTTGTTAGTCTTTGGCAACCTGTAATGCTGATGATAATAAAACAGGAAACAGTCACAATGTGTCATTGTCAGAAAGAGGAAGTAAAGATGCTGTGGTATCAATATAGTTTTCTGCAGAATTTATGAGTTACTCGTCACCAAAATGACCGTAAGAGCAATCCTCTGCATCACCGACACAGGAAGGCACATTGTATTTAAACAAACATTTTAAAATACTGACACACATCATTACTAACTTCTCAGCATGTTATATATCACACCTCCACCCCTCCACCTCTCCAGCAGGCACACTATTTTTTTTATTTAGTATGAAATTACATATAGTGTAAAAATGGGGAAGTACCGTTTTTTATTTTCCTGTTACATGAACCCTGGAACACGCTACCTTCCAGCTGCTCCAGCGGCTCAACCCCTAAAGTAGTTTCACTTCTCTCTGGCTCAATTTTTCGTTTAAGTTGCAAAATACCGAGTAAGCTCGTTGGTACAATCACTCTCTCCCAAACCACATGTTACTCCGACTGCAGGACTTCAAGTCACGTCGAGAGGATCCGGCTTTCTCACTTGCAAAGAACTTCAGTGTTACTGTACTTAAACCGAACTACTGTTTATTCTGAGTCCCACCACATAATTACAATTACCTGTAATACCTAAAGTGGAAATCCTCAATTATCTGTAATGCTGTAAGTGGAAATCTCTTTTTGCTAAGCACTTACTGGTACTGCTGTCGTGTTTTTCCACTGCACTTCCCAGAGTGAACTGTGTCTGGATTTTTCCTGAGACTTTCTGCTGATGAAGTTTGTCTTTCGTGAAGTGGTATTGTTTGTTCATCCATGGTGGATGTTGCTGCTCAGACTGACTAATGCTACATTTCCTTTTAACTATCCCACCCTTGAGGCCGTCAGTGTGCTTCAAGCGAAATGCCTGTGATATCATCTTGGGAGGAGTGTCGGGGGGTTATGTCACACACTTTTGATGTCACACAACTTGTATCTTTCAAAAACCAACAACAGAAGAGACTTTTGTTGTTTTGTCCTGTTGTCTTAATGATTATCACATCTCGCCCTTGTCCACAACAGCCAGTGGGCTACCACCAGGGTCTGAGAAGTGAAGCCAATGCTGAAGTGCCTTAAACTTGCATTCTTTCTAACAGCCAGCAGGGGGCGACTCCTCTGGTTGCAAAAAGATGTGTGATTGTATAGAAGTCTATGAGAAAATGAGCCTACTTCTCTCTTGATTTATTACCTCAGTAAACATTGTAAACATGAGTTTATGGTCTCAATCACTAGTTTCAAGTCTTCTTCAATACAGCATGATGTTCATTTAGTAGATTATGGTCCCATTTAGAGTCAAATAGACCATAAAGCAGGGGATGCTTTAGGGCGGGGCTACCTTGTGATTGACACGGCGTTGTCTGGTCTGGGAGTTGTCCACATTACCCTTTCATAGTGTGTTTTCAGTTCATGAAATATATATATAAAAAATTATTATTATATTATATAAATAAGTCATTAAAAATGTCTCATTCAGCGTTCGGTTGTACTTAGCTCCACTCTCTTGTGTCACTTGTGGTTGCAAACAACCAAGATGACGACGGACAAATACCAAGATAACGACGGACAAAATGCCGAACTTGAGGCTTCACAACGGCAGTCCACAAATCAATGCATGACGTCACGGTGACTACATCCACTTCTTATATACAGTCTAAGGCGACAGCAGGCTTTTAGCCCCACCTAACCCAACACTTTTGCCTTTAGACATGGTCGCACGTCACTTAATATGGACTTGAAGGCATACCCCTGCCTAAAGACAGCCATTGGGTTGACACAACAAGGGTGCAGAAGCAGAGAACTCCAGCAAAGAAATAAAGGGTCGTCCTGTAACACATTTATCACAACGTAGGATGAAATGGTTGTTGCCATAGTTGTGAAGTCCTTCCTTGTAGTGTTATAAACTGCTGTGCAGTGTTTTGGTGTCTGCTAAGTCTTGAAACTGATGGATCTGTCACCCGAACGGAGCCTCCTGGATTGTATTTCATTGTCTCAACACGCCTCCACCAACGCAGCCACGCTGTTTTCCGTTTAAATGCCTAGCAACCTTTAATTTCACCTCTTGCAAAAAACAATGGTACTGGCCTTTAAGTAGCTCCAATACACTCATTCATGATGTGTGATAACCACACTCTCAAAAGTAACCGAATATTACTTTCACACTCTGACAAACACAGCTAAGTTTAGTTTTCAACGTGCTTTTAAATGAGCCAGCAGCACATAAAGTTCAGTTTGATTCATGCTTGGTCACTCGACACATGACCGTCGTCTCTCAACAATAGATATTGTGTTGCACAACGCTCTGCTTTTGTACTTTGGCAACAGTAAGTAGATTGACAGATAGATGATTAGCAGGAGTGATCACACACACACACACACAACTTGTATTAGCGTCTTCTGCCAAGTGCGTGCGTTTGGGGGTGGTTAAGGTGTCCGTGCTGGGAAGGTAGGTAAGAACAGAGGGCTTTGGAAACTTCTACAGAGTCCAAGCAGCACATTTGTCAATGTCACAGAGAAAGTACTAATTTGTAGCACAGCTGTTTCCCTCTATGATGTGTTGAAACACTTTATCAGAAGAATTGGGCCGGACCAGCTTGTGTCTCCAGCTCATAATAATGCCCCATTCACAAGTTGGTAACCGGCCTGTCCGGGCCTCCCATGGCAGCCTCTGTGAAGTAGCAGTAAACCTCAGCTGCTCTAATTTGTAAACTAGGCGAGAGTAAAAGTGTGTGTGGCACTGGATACGGTGGCGGTGGTGGTGGCGGCAGTGGTGGGCAGGGGAGGGGGGCAAGAAACACCATATGTTCCTGATTGACGATGATTGAATCAAGTGCAGTAGCGGAGAGAAAAGGGTTTTCCAGCCAGTGAGAAATGTGTGTGCACTGAGGCGTTTGACGGAGCGACGGGGAGATCTCACTGGAGCTTAAACAACCAGGACAAATCGATTAGTGATGACCCATTACTCCAAAGAGTGTGTGGAAAAGTGCTCCTACATTTTCAACTGCACTATTGCTTTCCTGGAAAATACTATTGACACGGAAATACATAAATTCAACCATGGATGACTCTGTCTCAGCTTTTTATTGTGAAGGAAGAGTCATTTTTATATTGGTGTCATAAAAATATGACTAAAAAAACAGCTTCTGGGGAGAAAATGTGATCCTCTCCCCGATGTAAAGGCTACAGAAAGATGACATTTGGGTGAAAAAACTCAACCTTGAAGTTCCCCAAAACGCTGGCCTGTGACATTATGGCCTCTAGTGGTACACTGGCGATTGACACAGACAGCTCAATCATTTCCTTATAGGCGTGTGCTGCCAGGTCCAGCTGGCTTTGACATTAACACCAGGCTCTGACTGACAGAGGCCCTGGCCTTGGGCTGGGCTCCCGGGGCCTCCACAGTACATTCAGCTCTCCTTTTAGCCTGTTGATTTACTGTCCCCGGTGGCCGCTCGTTGATCCATTTCCCCTCTCAGTTTGCTCACAGGGCACCCCGAAAACCGTCCTCCAGCAATATATTTGCTTTATGATTTCCTGAGGAGCCAATGAAGAAAAACAAGCCCCCGCTCACTGCACCTGTTCCAGTTAATGTGCAGCGGGCCGGTCGGCCTCCTCTGGTCTCGGCGACTGGGGAATCGCAGAGGGCCGCGGTGTCACAAGCTCCATGTGGATCTTCCATTTCCCCCCCAACCGGCCCAGTCGGGACCGAGCGGCGTGGGGAGCAGAGAGAGGGGGGGGGGTAGATGGCGTATTATATGTGTGTCAGTTTAACACACACAGGTCAAATGGGGCCCACATAGAGTCTTGCTGCGTGTGCATTATTAACATGTGTGTGGGTGTTTATGTAGCGCAGCGCCCAACATGGAGCTGACATTAATAAGGGAAAGTGATGGGAACTTGCTTACATCATTTTGGACGAGATGCAGATGTGACTGAGTGGAAGGTCTTAGCCATCTTCCATTTTGCACGATGATGTGACCGACATGGTATTTATTTAAATATTCCAAAATAGAAAAAAAAATAACAATAAAAATCGTCAGATTTATATTCACCCGCAAGTCAGTTTCTTACGATAAAAACCTCAGCCTCGTGATCCAAGTTAAAATGATGAATAACATGGAAATATGTTTTGGAAATGCAGGAGTGGAAGGAGTAGAGTGATTCTAGAGGTAGTAAACCAGAGGCGCCACGATATATTATCACGATTATCAACATGGGAGTGAGCAAATATGCTGCTTTATGCAAATGTGTGTAAATATTTATTATTGGAAATCAATTAACAACACAAAACAATGACAGATATTGTCCAGAAACCCTCACAGGTACTGCACTTAGCATAAAACAATATGCTCAAATCATAACATGGCAAACTGCAGCCCAACAGGCAACAACAACTGTCAGTGTGTCAGTGTGCTGACTTGACTATGACTTGCCCCAAACTGCATGTGATTATCATAAAGTGGGCATGTCTGTAAAGGGGAGACTCGTGGGTACCCATAGAACCCATTTACATTCACACATCTGGAGGTCAGAGGTCAAGAGACCCCTTTGAAAATGGCCTTGCCAGGTTTTTCTTGCAAAAATTGAGTGTAAGTTTTGGAGCGTTATTTAACCTCCTTCGTGACACGCTAGTATGACATGGTCCAGCTTTAAAACTGAGCCCGCTACAACCTCAAAATCGCAAGTTGCGTTAATGCGTTAAAGAAATTAGTGTTGTTAAAACAAATTTGCGTTAACGTGTTATTATCGTGTTAACTTTGACAGCCCTAATCATGATACCTAAGTCACGATACAATAAGCGATAAGCGATTTACTGCAATTTATTACCTTTTTTCAACTGCAAATTAAGTAGTTTGTCAACATCTGTTTTATCTAATAAGATACAGTTTTAACTTTGTTCGTCTCAGAGTTTTCTTTCACATATCTTGAGGTCAAAGGTCAAGAAAACCCTTTAAAAATGTCCATGCCAGTTTTTCCTCGCCAAAATTTAGCCTAACTTTGGAGCGTTATTTAGCGGTCTTCCCAACAGGCTAACATGACATGGTTGGTACCAATCTATTCCTTAGGTTCTAGATTCATATAATACCAATACATAGATAGTATAATAGTATAGTATAATATACAGTGCTCCAGGGATGACCAGGAAGTTAGCATCGTCTGGGTTCCATCGACCAAAAGCCAGTTGTATTTTTCCATTGGGTTTTGTATTTTTTGCAGAAAATAAGCTCTGTGGTAAACACACATTTATGATACTTACACGTTTTGTTAAGCAAGATAATCTTCACAAATGAACACCACTTTATGATTTTAGAAGTGTAAATGCAATCGCCAGATGAACTACACCACGGTCGCATGAACGCGAGTAAACACCACGAGCAATAAACCGCCGTAGGATTGTTAAGAGGTTAATAGTTTATATCATAAAAGATTGATGCTTGACGTCCGTGTATCAATACAGTGTAAAATAAAACAAAATAACACGATACTATGCTGTATTGATTTTTTTCCCCCCGACCTTTAGTAGCGTCTGAAGACAGCAGGGCGAGCGACTACGAAGCCCGAGGCCTGCTGGGTGACATTCAATGATTCGGGGACACTGTGTCCATTTCCAGCGGAGAGCAGGCTCTTATTTGACAACGAGTTCCTGTTTTTTCAGCCATGCATGTTTCCTCAAGTGTTTATGGACGCTTGAGCTATTTAGTGACCCCTCTTTGACCTTTGTGACTGTCTAAACTCCTCGGTGGATATACACTGTCAGTAATCCCAAGTCAAAACGTGATATATCTAATACAGTTTTTTACTCATATTATCTTAAGTGGAAGACCAGGCAGAAATCCCCCTGGTCTGAAAATGTGATCCGTTTATTTCACAGTCTGATATTTCCATTCATAAAAAAAAAAGTCCAATAAATTCCCAGAAAATCAAAACTCATAATTCACGCAAATTCCTTTTTTATTATTAAAGGTCAGGTCTTTCTTTTTTTCGCCTTCACTGCCATTATTAGCTGACAAGCGAGAAGATTTGGTTTGACAATTATGAGGCTCACGTCTGTGTAATTGCGTTCCGCAGAGTGGGAACAGGCCCTCACTTCCTCGCAGTAAGCCTCTGAACATGGTAGATATCACCGATAGTCCATCTGAAAGCTGTCAACTGCCTCGCTGGCCCAGTTCTTCCTGTTTCCTTGGAAGTGGCCCAGTGGTGAAGTGGCCCAGTGGCTTTTAGGTCAAGAAGAGAGGTGAACAGAATTATGAGAGGAAGCATGCATGTGGCAGAGTCTGCTTTTCTCAGTCATGTGTGTTTAAGTAGTAACCTGACAGAGTAAATGTATTCCAGGGTGCTTTTCCCTCCTCCCCTCCCCTCCCCATCTTAACTCAAGTCGTCTTCCTGATGGCAGATGCATTGGAGCTCACCCTTGCGTGTAGTTGCTGAGTGTGTGTGAGTCCTTGTGCTTTTCCTTATGTTGTTTTTTCCCCCCCACTTTTTTTTTTCTCCGGGCTTAAACAGTGTGTTAACCACCAGATCCCATCGCTATCAATCTTAATGGTGGTGGGTCAATGTAAACGCACACATGTGTAGGCTCTTTCTGCAAAGCCGCAGTTTAAGAATAATTCCTCCTCCGAAAAAAAAAAAAGATGGAGGGAAAATATTCTGGCCCCATTAACAAAATAGGTGCTCAGAAAACACCCCAGCCGGCCCAGAGTGATAGCTACTTCCTCAGCTTTTCCACTTCATTGATGGTTATGTGAGTTAAAACAACGAGCTTAATGGAGACTCCGGGCCCTCGGGGGGCTAATCATAGCCACGTGACTTCCTCCGGGGCTTCCATGAAAATAACTCCATTACAATGGCCTGTGATATTAATATCGGCTTTGGGAAAGTCAGGCACGGGATCCGCAGGGAGGGCCTCGCTATGAGCAAACAAAGAGGAATGCACGGCATCCGAGGGA
This sequence comes from Sebastes umbrosus, assembly GCF_015220745.1. NCBI lineage: Eukaryota > Metazoa > Chordata > Actinopteri > Perciformes > Sebastidae > Sebastes > Sebastes umbrosus. The sequence continues at coordinate 4,499,359 of NC_051286.1, forward strand.
GCGAGGGAGGGAAGGAGAAAAGGAGAAATGGAGGGAAAGACGGAGGGAAAGAAAGTAGTGAGCCATTTGTGATGAGTGATAGCGTATTGCACAGTCATGATGTTCGCTTTCTCTTTTTGGGAGCTTCTGTACTGTAGTTTTCTGATCTGAAATGTCTTCCGGATAGACTAGTGGTTGAATGTAAGCAGTGGAAAGTAACAAAATACTTTTACTCTGTACTGCAGTACTTTTAATTTGGGGAAACTTCATACTTTTACTCCACTTAGAGCTGGGCGATAAATCTTCTATCACGATATATGTCATTTCATATCTCGATAACGATGTATATCACGATATCGCATGTCTTCTGATCATTCAATAGATAAATAGTCTATATGAAATAACCACATGGTAAAGCCTATTTTTGTAAACTCCTGTGTGAATTAGATACTTGACAAATGAAAAGTGTTTTCTCATTTTAAGAACAGTTTTAAGCGAAATTATAGAGAAAAAATAAATAAATATAGGCCTAGCCTATATTGCAATAGAAATTATATAAAAAAAATATATACAATAGATCATTTTGATGATATATATATATTGTCATATTGCCTATATTTTCTGGCATTTTATAGACCAAACTACTAATCGATTAATTGAGAAAATAATTTACGGATTAATCGGCAATGAAAATAATCGTTAGTTGCAGCTCTTTGCTTAGACTATGCACACTGATATACTTTTTCTTTCTTTCTTATACATGAATGCAATAATTAAACACTCACACTACATTTTTTAACATCCATCGGTACCAACCATGTCAGACTAGCTTGTTGCAAAGGAGGCTAAATGACGCTCCAAACTTACGCTAAATTCTTAGCGAGGAAAAACTGTCATGTCCATTTTCAAAGGGGTCCCTTGACCTCTGACCTCCAGATATGTGAATGTAAATGGGTTCTATGGGTACCCACGAGTCTCCCCTTTACAGACATGCCCACTTTATGATCATCACATGCAGTTTGGGGCAAGTCATAGTCAAGTCAGCACACTGACACACTGACAGCTGTTGTTGCCTGTTGGGCTGCAGTTTGCCATGTTATGATTTGAGCATATTTATTTTATGCTAAATGCAGTACCTGTGAGGGTTTCTGGACAATATCTGTCATTGTTTTGTGTTGTTAATTGATTTACAATAATAAATATATATATACATTTGCATGAAGCAGCATATTTGCCCACTCCCATGTTGATAAGAGGATTAAATACTTGACAAATCTCCCTTTAAGGTACATTTTGAACAAATAAAAAATGTGCAATTAATCACGATTAACTATTTTAATCGATTAACAGCCCTAGTTATCACACATAACAAAAAACCTGTACAAATGAAACAAACTATCAGCATGGCTAGATATCATTAAAAGGTACAGTAACTAGTTATATTTTACAGGCATGAATTCTACTAAATAGTTTATAATTTAAAAGTAATAGGTCATTTTCTGTATCTGTAGTTAATGCAGGTTTGAATGAAAAGAGAAAACATGTCAGTTGTCGTTCCCGACAGTTCAACTGTGACTAAATCACACACATGAAGTATTAGACAGTGATGGGGATATTTAGCAGTCAGTTTGAGGAGACAGTGTGTATGTAAGCGAGAGATATGATGTCAGATAGTCTCTGCAGATGATTTGTTTTGGCCCGGCCTCCTTTTAACCGTCTTCTCCTCCTGCCTGTAAACCTGCCATGCTGTCATTCTGTACAGGCAGTAACTCGCCGCCAGCTGCATTCAGAACAATTAAACCTCAAATGATCGCAGCGAGGAGAAGTCGCCCACCTCGGCGTTCAATACCCGCTGAAGACTCCCAGGCCTCCTCCGCTTCCTCCCATTCAAACAGACACGTGCGTTCGCTCTCATAACCAAATGTCGTCGTCGTCTTCTAGAGCAGCTGAACTCTTGTATCGGCCGTCACTTGTAAAGAAATACGCGAGTTCACTGGATCATAAGCCAGACACTTTTTCCTCCAGTTCCTCCTGTTGTAGGAGATTTATTGAATGAAATAACACCGGCTTCACTTTTATGAATATATATATTGTTTTAACAGCACTTTTAAATTCCTCCTACACTCCCGTTAGGGTCACGGCGAGGCCTTCATCTCTTTGAGGATTCAACATGATAAAAGATTTCAGACATTATCATAAACTATTTGTCCTGGACAGGCCGCTACATTTTCTGCTGAAGTATGGAAATGATACGGGCAGAGACACACTGAGGGGTATGTAGAGAGTACATTGTGAAGTATTTCGCTGATACTGTGCGTTTTGTAAGTAGCAGGAGGTCAAATCTAGAATTTAGATATTTAGTGAAATCAAAATCTTAAATCGAGATCTTAAAATTGAATTAAGCTAAAAGCACCACATGTTGAATGTAATAGAGATAAAACAAGTAACTGATTAATCGATTAGACAACAGATGTGTATTGGCAAGAATCTGGTGATATGATACGTATCATGATACGGGGGCAACGATTCAATGTATTATATTCAATATATCGCGATTCTGTAAGCAAGGTGATATATTGCAAGGTTGAATACTGTCATAGTGTAAAGAACACCAGAAATACACCATTTTATAATAGGCAAAAATAACATTTTTGTACTGCATGCAAAAAACTGCATGGTTTTTCCCCAAAGATGCATGTGATTATCATCATTTTTTAAAATTTAGCGTAAGTTTGGAGCGTTATTTAGCCTTCTTTGCAACAAGCTGGTATGACATGATTGGTACCAATGGATTCCTTATGTTTTCTAGGTTCATATGATACCAGTACCTTCACTCTAGCTATAAAACCTTCTACAACTTGAGCCCGGAGGTTGAATAGTGGCCCACTGGATTTTTAAGAGGTTGATTAAAAGTGTTTTAAAGAATCGATGCAGTATCACAAAACACAACATTGTGATTCTCATATGCATCAATATTTTCTTACACCCCTAGAAGTTGCAAACATTTGCTGAGTTCTGCTTCTGATGTGTGTGGATTTGCTGTGTGTGTTTTTCTGGCTGTATAATATCAATTTATGTCTTATGAGGCACTTGCGTTGTAAATTGAATATCTTTGGGTTTTGGACTGTTGGTCAGAAAAAAACCAACTAGACATTTAAAGACGTCACTATGAGTCTGGGAAATTGTGATTTGCATGTTTCACTATTCCAGACATTAAATAGACTAAAACATTTGTTGAATAATTACAATTGTTGTCAGATTAATCAACACTGACGGTATTCATTAGTTACAGCCCTAAAATGCAACCTTATCAAAAACATACAAGAGACATTTGTTGAATGACTCTAAGGCTGACCCGAACGCTTCGGAACTTTGACCGTTGCCATGGTAATCGACCTCCAAATTAGTATTCGAATGCTTTTTTTTTAATATAAGTATGTAATAATAACGTATAAATCTCAACTAGCACGTGAAATAAGGAATAATGCCACAACATTATTCAGTATTCACATTCAACATTAATTCTTATTAGTTATTCTCAGACGGATATCACTGTGTGTGGAGGTGCAACACCACCAAGCTTCCAATACCTTCGAATATATCTCACCGAAGCTTCGAAGCCTTAAATGAATCGTTTCCTCGTATTGTTGTAATATACAGTAATTTGCAAATTTTTAATTCAAACCTCCTGAGCTGACGTGGAAATTCAGAACATTTTATAATTTAGTTTTGATCATCAGAGATCCCGATGGTTCCAGAAAGTGTTTTTTCATTCTCATTCAGCTTATTAAGATTTCAGAAAAGCAGGATCCCAACAGCTTAAGTAAAAAAAATCAACATATGAGTTAGTAAATCAAACTTTATGTAATAGCACCTTTTAAAACAAACCGTTACAAAGTGCTGCACACACAAATAAAGCATCAAACAATGAGAGAAACCAAAGAATAATCACAATATGAAAACACAGAACAATGAGAGACAGACCAAACTAAAACAAACAAAAACATATTTGATACAGACAATTGTAGATTAAGTAGTTTGCACTCTATAGAGTTTTTAAAATTAATGTTAATTAGTTGAATTACATTGAGTGGGGAATAAAAGTGCGAGCAGATTTCAGAATCTCCAGCAGTGTACTTACTGTACACCACAAGGCAGTGATATGGCTTTCACATCTTTCAAGTGAAATATTAGATGGCAGTAGCCAAGCCAAAGAAAAGGTCCTCCTCCAGGGTCCAAATAATTATAAGAGTGCCATAACAGATCAAACATTATTTCCTTGACCTTGTCTCCAGCTTGAGGAACAGCTCAGACTTTTTGGCTGAACGCTCGGGCAGCAAAAACTCTCTCTGTCTGCAGGAGCTCTCGCTACACGGAGCTGACGTTTACACAGGATTAGAGATTCATTCACCATTAAGTAAATGACCCTCTGCCGGCCAGGAGCAACACTTCTCTCGCTGTTTGGATTCTGTGGTGCAGAATTCACACAGGGATTAGTTTAAAGCATAAATCAGCTGTTTTGGCAAAGTCCGAATAGTACGAGCCAAAAGAATCCTTATATGCGTTTTAGCGTCGACTACCTGAGAAAATTTTCCACTGACACGCTCTTTGAAGTGTCAGCTGTCAGCACGTCGATGGACTCTTTTCATCCTCATTTAGGATGTAGGGTATTCGCACATTTCTGAAAACAATGTGTTTTTCAGCTGCACAGATGCACCGTGGGGTCGCACGCCACATCTGAGAAAACACTGATTGTTGTCTCACATTTTAATTGAATCTAAGGAAGTTAAAGCGAACATCGTGACGTGAGGTTATATTTTTGGAGCATGATGTAACACTTTAAACGTGGTAACAATGTCACTTTCGAGTTAAAATAAAAAATAAAAAACAAGTGAGCCAAGGTTTGCTGGGAGCTCCGCCACACGTCTGTTGTTTTTTGTCGACAGGCTTTCCTGTCAGGTGCGACCTCATCAGCTCTACTGCGTCTAACGACTTAATTTCAGGAAATGCAGTCTGTTAAGAATGCAAAGCACTTAATTGACCCTTCCCTTCTTAGAAAGTTTGCAGTGTGGGAATTGAAAATGAGCCCTATAATTCATACTGGTGCACCCGACTTACTCGGTTTACTTTAAACAAGCTGCTGAATTTTCCCATTTGGCCTACAGGCGATCACACCTTCTGCCGCTTAACTAAGACCACAGAAAGAAGCATAAAACTTGACCTGGTCGATTGCTTACAGCTGCATGAAACAGTCCAGATTGTTGGAATACGTATAGATTCCTCTGTATTTCAATCTCCTGTCTGTTTGAAGCTGCACAGCTATAACACCAAGCTAATTTTACCGGCAAATGATGGTCTTATACAACCAAACAGCTGGAGGCAATTTAGAAAGCAGTGAGGCCGGACACACTGTACATTTAGAAAGAGAAGCAGACACAATAAAGGAATGACATTTCCATTATTTGTAGTGTACAGTGCACTACTTGTCTGTTTTTTTTTCCAAAATATGCACTCCGCTTTTAGATAAAACATTTAAATTCAAGAGCATTAACACTAAATAAATAAATAAAAATGACACTTTTCTTATTTCAAGTACATTTCAATACTTGACTGGAATTACAGGAACAATTGGATGTCTTGAAAATAGGAAAAAATGCATTTAGAAATTCAAAACTCTGCAGTACATTATGTTTTGGCAAGTGCTCTGCAGTATGTTTGAGTTTATAAATATAAATTGTTTGCATTAAAAGCATGCAAAAAATGTCTCCTCTATGATCCTTTTACCAATAGTGCTTTTGGCATGAACATAAACTTAAACCATGAGGCATTATAAAGCTGTTCAGTGTTCAGTGTCCCGATGCTCTGTTTTGCATATGGCTCCCACAACTCCATCATCACTTCAGCCACCTGTCAGCTGAGCACCATCAGCATCTCAACTTGGCTCACAAATAACTGCCTCATTCACTGGGGATGTGACAGATGCATGCTTTAATGTTGATGCTGATACATAGTTGTCCCATGCCGAACTCGCAGTGTTCAATACTAACAGCAGAAACTGTGGAGAGAAGTCCGAGGAGCCGGCCGGCGGTGTTATGAAGAGTGATTTAGGACGGAGCTGAGGCTCCCTCTATTTCTGCCTTTTCTTGAAATGAGAGCTTTTCTTTTGTGCCACCCTTTAGAGTTGGGATTTAATTGTCAGGAAGGGGATAGATTTATTTCCCCATAAATTACACAAGTTTTCTGTGGTAGGACCCGGAGCATAATGTAATCTACACATGTGCACACATGTGCATTGTGAGGGTGTGGATGATGTAGCTGCTCTATTTCTCCTCTCTCCGTTCAGCAGAACTAAGACGTGATTTTAGTTATTTATGTCTCGAAGAATTTTTAAAGGTTCTCTATATGATATCCAGAGCGTTAATATAGCAGAAAACAACGATTTGCTATGTAAAGATATAGAGGAGTAATGTCTACCTGAGCAGAGAATGAAGTCACTCTCCCTCTGTGTGTGTTGTAATCAGAGCTTCTCCGCACTTTGTTGCTATCGCCGGGCATGTTCGTGCATGTGAGCGTGCCCCACTGGCTATCATTATAACGCCGCTAATTTCTTTTAACGCATTAACGCAACTTGCAATTTTTAGGTTGTAGCTGGCTCAGTTTTAAAGCTAGAGTGAAGAAAACTCGAGGAAAAACTGGCATGCCAATTTTCAAAGGGGTCCCTTGACCTCTGACCTCCAGATATGTGAATGAAAATGGGTTCTATGGGTACCCACGAGTCTCCCCTTTACAGACATGCCCACTTTATGATAATCACATGCAGTTTTGGGGCAAGTCATAGTCAAGTCAGCACACTGACACACTGACAGCTGTTGTTGCCTGTTGGGCTGCAGTTTGCCATGTTATGATTTGAGCATATTTGTTTTATGCTAAATGCAGTACCTGTGAGGGTTTCTGGACAATATTTGTCATCATTTTGTGTTGTTAATTGATTTCCAATAATAAATATATACATACATTTGCATAAAGCAGCATATTTGCCCACTCCCATGTTGATAAGAGTATTAAATACTTGCCAAATCTCCCTTTAAGGTACATTTTGAACAGATAAAACATTTGCGTTTTAACTATTTTAATCGATTGACAGCCCTAAAAGTTTCCAATTCATCTTTATTTTGATTAATGTGTTATTTAGTATAAAATGTTAACTGAAAAGCTAATAAAATGTTTTATTTAGAATCGTTTTCGGTGTCATATTCTGTACAAGAATGTGACATAGGAAACATATATATTAAACAATGCTTTATCTCTTCTAAATGTGGACAACACATTCATCTTATTGAGTGACTCACTCTCTCCTGTTATGAAAGAAGCGTTTATCCCTTAATGTTTTCAAGGCTCGATTCAGATTCTGCACAAAATTTATACCATTTCCCAGTAATTACAGCAAAGAGAGCAAGGGGCTTGATTGATGCTCCATATGAAACTGAATTGCGGACGTTTTGCCAGGTTTTTCGGAATATCCTCTCTTTTTTTTTTCCCCCCGCAAATTGGTTTTCCTCCCTGACCTTACAGAGTCGCCACTCGGCATCATGAGGAAGCTTCTGCAGGGAGCCATAACGGCCGCCAAAGGCCTTTTAAATCCTCGATTTGATGGCTTGAGGATTCGGCAGGAGGATTCAAAAAGGATGAAGAGAAAATTGCACATCCTTAAGAAAACAAAGAGCATTTGCATCCCTGTGTCAGGATGAAAAAGGGAGAAGAAAAAATGGAAATGCATACTAATTCATCATCGGCTTTACTGCTCCTCGATGGTCCATAACTCACTCCGACCACCATTCCCTTTTCCCCTTCATACCGTCGGATTCACAGCCCACTACGCCATGTTTTAATGACCTTATTATAGACAATTCTACACTGTCCAATAAAAGGTTTACACTTTGAACTGTGATCCATAGTATGACTAACATATTTTATAATATCTTGTGAATTACAGAGTAATGGAATAATGGAGAAAAGAGTCAACGAGGAAATCACCGCCTGAGACCTCAAATCCCAAAATGATGACTCTGCTCTTCTCAATTGTCCTGTTCTTCTTATATTAACGCATTATCAACGTATTAATAGCAATTCAATGTAGCTGACAACGTTTAAGCACCGCTGCCATATGGCAACTCCATTTTGGAAGCGCTGCTTCAGTGGATTCCTGAAAGTTGTCTGGTTCTGTCATTGTTCATCCTACAGACAGGAGAGTGCATCTTCCCCAACCTCTATTCCATGTGGACGGTATGGATGTGACTGATTAGACGGGCAGATAAATGCATAAATGCATACATTCATTATATTCATACGCCACCAACAGGCTTCAATATTTATCCTCTGAAACCTCAGCGAAAAGGTTGACTCATAAATCAAAACCTGAAACAATGGTAGCATTTACAACCACCTCTCGTAGAGATGAACTTCACTGGCAGTATCCTTTGGAAACTGGAGCCATAAATTTTATTACTATTAAATGTTTCTAAAGGAGTTGACAAATAGTTGAATGGAGTTGATTTTCCCCTCCTGCTCTTGGCACGGCCGCGGGGAGGAAAATTCCCTGTCTTGAAGAGAAGAAAAAAATGCACTCACATTAGTCCTGCCAATCCATTCATCTTGATGCTGTTTGAGTGTAATTTAAGCCTTTTTAAAACGCCTGCTGAAAATACAATGTGCTTAAGGGCAGTTGCGAGCATTTTATGAGCACAATAAAATTGTCACTGCATATGGATTAGATGGATGTTGATATACGGGTATGACGTTTTTCATGTGCACGGGTGTTTACTGCGGAGTGTTAATATGTCTGCTGCTGAAGGAGTAACTATGGGCTGAAATTACTCCGATCTAGCCCTCGTCGGCATTAATCATAATCTCTGATTTCAAAAACAGCAATAACCCTCGCATAAATTTGGGGTTAAACATTTCTATTTAAATCCCAGATGCAGATCTGAAAAGCAGCTCTAAAGTTAAAGCTACTGAAACCGTGACGATTAAGATACTTTAATTGTCCGTTAAACTCTTTCCCTGAACATAAATTGTCTAATTGTAGTTTAGTAACCGTAACCGTTTTTATTGCCATTCCAAAACCAAAATAACACAACAGCGAAAGTGTAAGTGGTGGATTAAACAGTGTTTTTGTCATCTCTAACATAAACTGCAAATATTAGCATGCAGCAAACTATCTCTCTACCTAGAGTACAATTTTTTAACCTCGCGGATCTTCCAAAGTCAAACAGCTAACTACGTTATTATGTTGGTTTACAGGTTAGATTACAAAAAGCCACAGTAAGGACTGACATGCTTCTATATCAGTTTAGTTTAGAGTCAAATTAGTGGCTCTGCCTTCCCCTTTATTGGATTTATGCAGATTTATCCTCCAGCAACTCCAGACAAACGTGTTACCAGTGATAGCGTTAGGTTTGCCGAACTCTTCGGTTGAAAATACAGAAAAAAAGTCTTACATCTGTGTGGCTTGTAAATTGTAGATTTTTTTTCTTTTCTTTTACAGTATATTAAAACAACGGAAGAAACCGGCTGTACTCATTTATATTAAGTCTCTTTAAAACCTTCAGAGTGCTACCAGCTGCTCAGTTAACATGTCTGCATCTAGATGAATTATCAACTGGAGAGGATGGGACATGAAACATTCGCTTTAGCCTCAATCTTTTTGCATTATGCCATGTAGCTTTCTAGTGCATATTTAACACCCTTTTACATGGTACTTGTTTTTAAAAAGAGTTGACTAGAAACATTAAAAACACAGTTTTCAGCTCACAATTATCTTGATGATAAAAACGAATAGCAATAGTTGTCATTTCAGCGTAAAAAAATTAACGGTTGGCTAGAAATGAAAAGCCTGCTTTTGTTTAGACCTGTTGAAAGTAACTATGAATTTTGAGCGGTAAACTTACCATCATTTATCGTTTTAAAGGTCCCATATTGTAAAAAATTAGATTTTCAGGTATTTTGTATTATAAAGCAGGTTTAAGTGCTTTATAAATACTGTTAAACTATCAAAACGCTCAATATACGGAGAAATACACACAGCCCGTATTCAGAAATTGCGCGTTTGAAACAAGCCATTAGGATTTCTGTCCATTTGTGATGTCACAAATATACAATATTTAGACCATTACACGGTTTTAAACGTAAACATTCTAAATGTGTTCCAGTTTATTTCCTGTTGCACTGTATGTAAATAACATCAGCTGACAGGAAGTAAACGTAAACCCAAACTGTTGTCTAGCAACGCAATTCCGTTGCAATTCCGTTGAAATGCACTAAAACGGAGCGTTTCAGACAGAGGGGTAAATACAGGCATATTCAGGCAGACAGCACGAGGAAAATATTGTGTTTTTTGAACATTACAGCATGTAAACATGTTCTAGTAGAAACACAAAATACAAGCATGAATCTGAAAATGAGCACGATATGGGACCTTTAAACTACCTTCACGCTGCCTACATTCCATTCTAGAATGGTGAGCATAGCAACTGTAACTAAGGGGGGCGGGGCTCAGGGAAGGGTCATTTGCATGGATGTATAATAAGAACTCGATACCAGACCCCAAGATGTTGCCTATATTCAGTCCAATGAGAATTGCTCGCTTGGCACGTACGCCAAACAAATGTTCTAGCTTCCAGGTTTACTTCCGGGGTTTACGGCCTGCTGAATATGCGCAGTAGTGTTTCTCCCGCTGGGCTGGCCCCACCCACGAGTTCCCACTCAGCCCATAGACTTTACATTGTGATGATGATGATGTCACAGATGTTTTTAATCGTATTTTCGCAACATTCATAATAGAAATAGTCATAATTGACCTTGTTTGCACTTCCATGTGTCCTGTCAACAGTTTTACAGATGTCTCTTTTACAACGGTGTCTATGGGGAAAATGCTTTTTGGCTGCAGGGGGATTTTGGGTTGCAATGCCGCGAGTGCAAACTGGAAGTCATTGGAAGAAAGGCTGTATCCAGTTTTTATTATACATCCATGATCAGTTGCTTAAAGGCTTCCGATTTTTAAAGTAGGCAACACAACAATGTGTCTCAAGGCTTATCTGGTTAACATCAGAACAATTATATATTTATATATTTTCATTGCACACTCCATCCCTCTTGTCAAACTAATATCAGTTGCTATTTTCACTAAATAACAGCAAAGCCCATCCTCTCCTCTCTGCTAACATTTGGCAGGCCGAGCTGCCGTGGGCGGAAAACTTACAACTGTTGTAGCTGCTGATGCCAAAAGTGATGTTCCATATTTATATTCAGATCTGAATTTAAGAATGTATCTCCATGGACTTTTATGTAATAAATCATTCAATCTGTGTTGTCTGGGGAGAAAAAATTAAATGTTTTGACCCATGTGTGCGCCACTATAATGACAAATTTCTAACCGTTCTCTGACAAAAAGCGATATAGAATTACATCCAGCGGTTATTCTCCAAGTCATAAAGAGATCCAGGTGTGTAACAGGTGAATTTGGGTGGAGATGTGCAGCTGATTTAGCCTCGATTGGCAGGAAACAGTTGTCACGCCTGCTGTACTTTTATGCAAACTGATGGTTTGCTTGTTTGAAAAGTGCATAATTACTTGCGAGGTCACTGAAAGGACAAGCCCTCATAATTCATACAGAGCAAAAACATCAAGAATCTGGGAATAGACTTAACATGGTCCTGCCGTCAGCCCTGTACTCATCCAACCACAAGATGATTTTGTGGAGAGAGAGAGACTTTTCCTACCATCGCTTCGGGTCAGTGTGATTTACGCACATGTTTACTGATGTCTTTCAGATGGCCCCTCTCGCCGGTTATTGTCTTCCACTATTAGTTCCCAGATGAATCACCAGTGGACAAATTGGGGGATGTCTCTGCGGACCTGCGATATTTATTGAGGTTACGCATCGCTGTGGACCTCTCCGTTGGCTTCCCAATGTAACGAGGGAAAAACAGATGGCTTGCGGTCATGGCGTGTTTGGACATTGAAACACTTGGGTTTCATGGTGCCTTTTATGCTTTTCTGCACATTTGGTTTATATCTTGTTCAGAGATTATGGCAGGCCTCCTTTTGTTCTTCAGGATGTTAAGTATATATTGTCATAATGTTATTCTGAACTTTTGTAAGATATCGGGATCCCCTCTGTTCTGCGAGACCTCCGAATCACGATCTGTTGACCCCTGCAAAAATCGCTGATATATAACATCCTCCTGGAGATATTTCTAAATACATTACTCTCTGGCTGTACTGGAGTCGGTAGAGAAATTCCTCATACCAAAGCAATTCCCTGTTTCTGGTTATACAGCAGTTGTTTTTAATCCCCCGTTCTATTAGCCAGCTGGTAATACTCCAGCGTGTTTATTTTAATAGGGTAAAAATAAATGAACCGCAGTGATTAAAGCAGATATGTAAATATTTTGTCATGTAGTTCACGGAGCAGGGAGCCCCACTGATTACCTTTAAGTAAAGAATAATGAACTCAAAGTTAAGATGACAATGAAACTATTCTATTAATGCACAGGTCTGCTTTTCAGTGAACTTTTTTTATAACTTACAGACTCTGCTGTGAGTTTCACTTTTTACGTGTTTGCATTAGTGCTGTCAAAGTTAACGCGATACTAGCGTGTTAACACAATCGATCTTTTGGAGGTTGTAGCGGGCTCAGTTCTAAAGCTAGAATGAAGATACTGGTATCATATTAAACTAGAAAACCTAATGAATCCATTGGTACCAACCATGTCATACTAGCTTGTCAGGAAGGAGGCTAAATAACGCTCCAAACTTGCGCTAAATTTTGGCGAGGAAAAACTGGCATGGCCATTTTCAAAGGGGTCCCTTGACCTCTGACCTCCAGATCAGTGAATGTAAATGGGTTCTATGGGTACCCACGAGTCTCTCCTTTACAGACATGCCCACTTTATGATAATCACATGCAGTTTGGGGTAAGTCATAGTCAAGTCAACACACTGACACACTGACAGCTGTTATTGCCTGTTGGGCTGCAGTTTGCCATGTTATGATTTGAGCATATTTTAAGCTAAATGCAGTACCTGTGAGGGTTTCTGGATCAATATCTGTCATTGTTTTGTGTTGTTAATTGATTTCCAGTTATACATATATACATACATTTGCATAAAACAGCATATTTGCCCACTCCCACGTTGATAAGAGTATTAAATACTTGACAAATCTCCTTTTAAGGTACATTTTGAACAGATAAAAAATGTGTGATTAATCGTGATTTACTATTTTAATGGATTGATAGCCCTAGTTTGTATACGTGACAAAAGTTTCCAAATAATTTGCAAGAATACAACATTATATGCACGTTTCATCAAATTAAAATGAGCCTTTTTTATGGTCACATAAGTGTAAGCGTTGCCTGTTAGATCAATAGAGCTTCTCTGAGACAGTTTTATTTCCCGACTTTTCTTATCTATTTATTACGCTGTCAGTTGGACTCTAAGTAGATGACTCCATAAACCACTCACTGGTGTTTTGGATACCATCTACACACAAATACACCAGTATCCATCTTACCATGACAAGCACTTGGAGCGGAGCAGATGGTGGATGTTTTATCCCCTTAACAGACCACGCCCTGATAGTGATTACTGACCTACAGCTTAGAAACATCAAAACATAGAGATGTGGAAAGAAAGCCCCTTGGGATCTGTTTAAAAAGCATGGCATTTAATTTTCGCGGTTGTCAGCGAGAACATAAGCATTTATTTTATTTCCATATCATTTTTAATTCCATGCTGTTTTGCTGAATTGAGGCAAAGTGAAGAAATGTAAGTAGGAGGGAGGAGGAAAGGCGCGCTAACTTGACCGTCTTTTAAATGGCGATACCGGAGTTTGGTCCAAATCTTGAAAACATATGGAAACCCCTTTGAAGCGCACTGGGAGCAGCTGAGGCGGCTGCACAACTTCTCATTGTTTACCTTTCGACCCCCAACCTCCTTCCTCCCAAATAAAAAAAGGTAAAATGTTAAAGCTTGCAGGGGTGCACATCGGCTCAGTTCATTACGCCCGGCTAAGTGAAGACTTCCTAATTCACCTACCGCCCCACAAACCCCCCAGAGTATCTCCTGTGTGGTTCCCAGTTACTTTCCCCCAATTAAATGCTTCAAATTGGCCCCGAAAAACCCAGATACCCCCATCACCTGACGGGGTTATCTAAAAAACAGCCATAACATGTGATGCAAGTATTTAATCAAAATGAAATATGTTTTCCAAAGTGAGTGAGTGTTATTTCATCGTTATAGCTTCCTCTCCGGCTAAATTTAAACCCTGTGCCATTATATTGTGTGGCTGCGGAGATGACCCTCTGGAGAGAAACACTACGGGCGAGAGGCCTGGATGTATTTATCTTCCAGTTTTTCACCTGTCTTCAGATACCGTTTCCTTTTTAAGTCGAGCAGTAGGGATTTACTGGGCTGCTTCCTTCCGGGACCCAGTGGAATACAACATTAAACTGCAGGGAGGAGAGAAAACCTGTAGCGCACTAAAATAAAGTTATGTCAAAACCATTCTGCTCTTCCTGTAGTCTTTCCTCAACCTTGCAAGTATCCTCCAAGGGCCTGAGAACATTACAAGCCATTCAGTTTATATGAATGGGCACTAACAGACTTTTTCGCCATTTTGATATGTCTAAATTTTGCAGGCATATCCTGTGGTCCATCAGGCACAGCCTTACTTTCAATTTAGTGTCTCCCGGTGGACCCCTGTCTTCCTATTTCATGTGGAAATTGTATAGAGTTTTTATCCCTGTGCACTTTCAGCTGCTTCAAAGCTGGCGTTTTTTTTTTTTTTCGTCACCAGGGAGATGAACAAGTTAGCATTCGAATGTTTGGCAAATCATTCACAAACAGCAAGCAAAGGAGTGGATGTCCTGACATTGTCTGTCACCTCGGCCAGATCAGTCAAAGAATAAATACATGATATATCACCGTTTAGCTGTAATTGAACAGAAGTCTGCAAAAGTCTTTGAAAGAGGAAGAAAAGCACCTGTATTTTTATTAGGGCAGGCTTGCCTTATACTACTCTATAAAGTTTGGACGCTGCCAGGGGAATCATTCCTGATGATCTTTAGAACAGCAGTGCGCCTTACTTCACGCAAATTTGGCCCGAAAGGATTGTGTCCGGAAGAAATGTTTGAAAATGATGTCAATGAAAGGAATTCATTTGATAGGGCAATTAGGGGTAGTTATTTTATTTCATAGAAATTCTCTGCAGTGACCCTTTAATGAAAATAATCCTCAATCTACTTGGAAAAAAACGCTTAGCTCCCCTGAGTGTCACGTATCAGTGTACATTCACAGATTTCTAATAATGTAGTATTATAGCTGAACTATAGGCAAACTGTACATTATATATATGTCATATATATTTTAGGGCTGGCAATCATTTAAAATATTTAATCACGGTTAATCACATAATTAATCAATGATTAATCGCAAATTAATCAAATTTTTTATCTGTTCAAAATGTACCTTAAAGGGAGATTTGTCAAGTATTTAATACTCTTATCAACATGGGAGTGGGCAAATATGCTGCTTTATGCAAATATATGTATATATTTATTATCCAACGGATTCCTTAGGTTTTTAACACATACCTTTAGGTTTCATCTGATGCCAGTATCTTCACTCTGCTTTAAAACTGAGCCCGCTACAACCTAAAATTAGTAAGTTGTGTTAATGCGTTAAAGAAATTAGTGGCCTTAAAACAAATTTATGTGAACTTTGACAGCCCTACTAAATATAAAATGTCACAAAATAGTCAGTCAATATCAGTCACGTATATAAGAAGTGTATGCAGTCACCGTGACGTCATCCATTGGTTTGTGCACTGCCATTTTGAGGCCTTTTGGCTGTTGCCATCTTGGTTTTTTGCAACCGGAAGTGACACAAGAGGGTGGAGCTAAGAACAACCGAACGCTGAATAAGACATTTTTAAGCGACCAAAGTGTTTCATTTAACTTTCATGAACTGAAAACACACTGTGAAAGAGTTGAAGCTGTAAGACGAAAACACGGACAACTCCCAGACCGGACAACGCCGTGGTAGAGACCTGTCAATCACAAGGTAGCCACACCCTAAAGCATCCCCTGCTTTATGGTCTATCTGACTCTAAATGGGACCATAATTTACTAAATGAACATCATGCTGTATTGAAGAAGACTTGAAACTAGTGATTGAGACCATAAACTCATGTTTACAATGTTTACTGAGGTAATAAATCAAGTGAGAAGTAGGCTCATTTTCTCATAGACTTCTATACAATCAGACTTCTTTTTGCAACCAGAGGAGTCGCCCCCTGCTGGCTGTTAGAGAGAATGCAAGTTTAAGGCACTTCAGCATTGGCTTCACTTCTCAGACCCACTGGTCAATATGCACATTAACATTTTACCACATTGACTGTCACAATGGAGTATCATGAAGGTCTGTATTAGCTGAGTGGCTCAAGGCAAGTTCGCACTTAGAATGAGATAAAATGTTTTGAAATGGACATCTAATTAGACTCTTGCTTTCTCACTTTCTGTTAAATGATTTGATCTAATCTAAGCCAGACTGTAAACACAGTCACAAGTCTTTGGTTCAGAGCTTCAGACTGGCCTCCTCCTGGTTTCTGCCCAGTTGTAGTAATCATATCTGCCACAGCTGCCACTTTATCAGAGATCTTGAGGATAAATAGATTCCTGGAGGTTAACAGCTTTCGTTGAGTGACAATTCTGTCACCCGTGGTATAACGGGAATGTATGAATCATTTGAGAAAGACAATCTAACACACAGAATGCACCAGAAACGGAAATGTACTTGATTAAAATATTGAAAGTCCTTTTATTGCCGGTGATGTCTTAATAAGACAGACTTACAAGCTACCAAAGACATACAGAATTAGTCTGACAGCTTTTAGAGATGACCTCACATCGTCTTATTACATACCGCCGGTGTTTCCCTGCACATCCATGTCAGATCCTTTTCAGCAATTAGCCTTGAACTAGGAAAGACGATCGGCTCCGGTTTCCCATCGCTGCGTCCCTCGTCATCTTGGAGTACTTTGAATCTTTCCCCCTGCGTCCTAATTAAGACCTTAATGCTACCTCCCACGGGGATCTGGATGCCCCGCTCCCGCCCACCACATTCCCTCCGTAGCCATCAAAACTGTTATGATAATAGTCAGCTTTGCACAGGTGCAAATTGCTTACATTTAGTCTACATTTGCTCTCAATCACGGGCGATCATCAAAGCTTAACTCTCCCTGATTTGAGCATTTGCTCGCAAGTGGCTTGGATGGTATTTGAAAGTTGGTAGAAAAGTTATTTCCACGCATCGGAAAATGTTACTTTGCTGCTTCTGTGTTCAAGACAACCATCTTTTTTCAGTACAATCTTCAAGCAAAGCCATATTTTCTTTCAAGATGGAGCCCAGTTGTCATCATGAACCTCAACACTTTCACATGATGGTAATTTATTCAGACCAGGTACTGCAATAAATCCACATACTTACTCCATTAAACCTCTCCTTGACCTTCTAACTATTGAGCTGGACTGGTGCCACATAATGTGTATAAGCTACCCAGGGCAATTACAAAGACCCGGGATTGAAAGAGAGCTGTCATTAGGATGTGCTTTCACATACCAGCCTGCAGAGTTTGGCTGCGGGCCATGCTGGCAAATGGGCCCGGCTCAGCGAGGAGAGTCGGGGGCCAGGCCGAGGGCCGTGGGGGATAATTAGACAGTTTTATCCCGGCTTGTTGATATAAATGTGGCCGGCTTAGCCCCCCTACGCCTTGCTTCGTGGTAATGATCATGTCTAACAGGTGGCAGGCAAACAGACGGGGGGCATGAAATGGATCCCTCGCTTCCTGGCCGCGTCTCCTTTTTTTGTTTTGTTTTGTTTTCTGGTCCAATCGGAGCCGCGTTCTACCTCCGTTGTGGTTGCGTTCGGGATTGTTGATGCGGGGGAGTGTTGGGGATTTGTCACCATCTCATCTCATTCTAGCTAATCTCAACCTCCCGTGGGACCGTCACACTGAGGGCCGGCCTTGCAGAGGGTAAAACAAAACACATCCGTGTGTTTAACTCAAGTGGGTTTTAGAATCTGATGCAAAAGAAAGTTGACACTCCTCTTAGAGACATAGTGTCGTTGGAACAGCCTGGACTTGTATTTCACTTTCTGACTGACATGTGCATGAGAATACTTTTGTCCAATAGAGAAAACATGTTTATGGAGGCAATTCCTTCTACTCCTTTCCTCCATTCAGGATCTCCAAGATGTGTTTTTGGAGTTACAAGCCTCTGGATTGAGTCATATCTGACATCAGGGGCTGAGCACAGCTTTGCACATCCAAATCTCTTGTATCCTGTGCAGGGGGGGGGGCTGTGCTGTTGAGGTATGCATGTGAAGAGGCATTGGAGACCACTCAAGTCCAGGCTCCTGATTCACTGTCATATAATGGATCATTTGGGGCAAAAAGAAGAACGAAAAAATTATGCATGTACTGAAGTTTACTACCTTCCCAGAAATGTGTGGAACAGATCCAGCCAGTAGACGATGCCCCTTTTACCGTTTTAATTTAGGCGGCCTGTTGAGCAGAAATGTGTGATTACCTAGATCAGTGGTTCCCAACCTGGGATCCGGGCAACCCTTAGGGGGGCGCCAAAGATCACAGGGGTGCACCAGGATTTGTCTAAATGAACACTGACTGGATAATTTATACAAAAGTCTGTATAGAAAAATATTTAAAAATATATATGTTTTTTTATACTAAAATCTAACGAAATATTCAATCCATATTTGTTGGCGTTTAGCCTTTCAAAAACAACATTTTCACTGCTTGACGCACACAAATTGAGGCTTGCAATTGTATTAACGGGGCGGTCTAGTAGCAATCTAACAACACCATGAATTACATTTATTTAACCACAATAACAAAAAGTCTATTTTGTGCTTTAACGCTACTATAGTAAATTAATTAAGTTAGTACCAATAGAAATATCATATTATGTATCTACATTCGCTTGGCGACTCCGCCAAGACGTCATCGCTTTTTTTATGTTGAAAAATCTGATGAGTTATATTCATTAAAGAAAGTTGATTTAATAAAAAAAACACTAACTCATTTAATACACTGAATTTTTTTATACTCAGTAGCAAAATCTAACGAAATATTCGATCCATATTTGTTGGCGTTTAGCCTTTCAAAAACAACATTTTCACTGTGGTCAAAAATGTATTTGCTCTCTCGTTTGACGTGCACAAATTGAGGCTCTCAACTGTATTAACGGGGCGGTCTAGAAGCAATCTAACAACACCATGAATTACATTTATTTAACCACACTAACAAAAATGCTACAAATTAAGGATTTTGTATGAGGATTTGTAATTTTGTTTAAGGATGTAGATGTGTGTGTGGATAGCTGATTCGTCGATGGTCTGTCCTGTGACCATAGAGAGCATACAGTAAAACATCCACAGGGCTCTTGCTGCTCTGGTTCGCGGTCGGTTGTGTCCAGCTGATTGCGGAGGCGAGGCTCCAGATTTAGGAGCTTGATCCCTTCTGGCCAGGCTGCAACCCTGGATTTTGTTATAATTTTCACCTTCCAAGTTGTTTTTAAAGCTTACCCTAACCTTAACCCTAATCTTACTCTCATCGGAGGCTTAAAGCCTAACCCCAGCTTTTAAAATAGAGTTGAAAAAACACGTTTTATGATTGCAAATTTTCAAAGATATATCTTTTTTTTTTCTTCTTTGTGGTTTTGGCGCTGCAAAGTGAAAACCGATTTAGGGTGTTCTGTGGGGGAGTCAGGCTTTTCGCTGGGTTGCCTGGCGTGACGTCCTCGGACCTTTGGGTCACTCCGCCTGTTGGTGGTGAGGACTCGGTATTTTTGTAAGAATTACCATATGGTCAGATGTAAGAATTGAGTGATGAATGGATGTAGGGACCTGGTGAAAAACAGCCAGAGGAGGATGAGGAGAGGACAGCAACTCAACTCCTACTGGCAACACTCACAGGTCTTAATCCAACTCTATATTTGTTTGATTGCCCGCCACAGCTGACAGCAGGGCATCTGCCCTCTTGTGAGACAACAAGAGTTGTTGTGACAGAGTCTCTGATTAATAGCCAACGATACTGTTCAGTATTTTTAGTGTCGTGCTGTAGACGTTTAACAGAACATTTCTCTCACCTCATTGCGTCTCCAACAGATTTTTCCTCCCCGCTCATGTGTTCTCCGTTCTGAAAGGATCTTGGCTGGTTTCGTCGGTGACGGAGCCGGTTCACCGGCTTCAGGTCACGGCGGCGGGAACACAGCCGCTGTGAAGCTCCATTGCACTGCACATGGAGCGTTCGATCTAACATTTGTGTTTTGAAGCATTGAGCTTAAGTGATGCAAACAGACCCTGGGAGGCGGCTTTTTTGTATAAGATGTAATGAAGCACATAACTAGTAGTTATATATAATACTTTTTACAAAGCCTCATACCACTTATGACCACTTAGGTCTAAGTTTATTGTTTTTTTGGGCGACATGAAATATGAGGTTCATTCAGAAACATTTGGTAGAATATTTTCGACTGTGGTTGCTTTTACTTTTAGTATTTAAGCATTTTTTGATATATGAGGATGTAGCAGGAGGGTTTTAAAGCTAGAGTGAAGATAATAGCACCATATGAAACTATAAAACCTGAAGACTCCATTGGTACCAACCATGTTATACTAGCTTGACGTGAAGGAGGTTAAATAACGCTCCAAACTTACGCTTAATTTTGCCGAGGAAAAATTGGCATGACGATTTTCAAAGGGATCCCTTGACCTCTGACCTCAAGATATGTGAATGAAAATGGGTTCTATGGGTACCCACGAGTCTCCCCTTTACAGACATGCCCACTTTATGATAATCACATGTAGTTTGGGGCAAGTCATAGTCAAGTCAGCACACTGACACACTGACAGCTGTTGTTGCCTGTTGGACTGCAGTTTACCACGTTATGATTTGAGCATATTGTTTTATACTAAATGCAGTACCTGTGAGGGTTTCTCAATATTTGTCATTGTTTTGTGTTGTTAATTGATTTCCAATAATGAATATATACATACATTTGCATGCTGACCTTTTGAGGAAACAGAGAGTCCAAAAATGGAGGGAAGCAATCAAGGCTTATTAGCAGAGTTTCAACGTCTACTTTTATTTATTGGAGTACAAACTTCTCCACAAAAGAGGAATAGTTTGCAGACATGAGACATGAGTCGATGGTACGGATACATCTCAGAGAGCTTTAATAAAAGCCTTTGTTGAATGAAATGATATACAATCCTCCAGGGATGTGTAAATTTCCCAGTACAGAGAAAGTAGAAAAGAAGGTCTGATAGCTGGCTGGCTTGTTAGCAGTGAGCTTCTATCTACAGTAGTTCACCAGCTAGTCCTGCAGTAGCCCCACTATGCTGATTGATATCGCCACCGTGCCACTTTCTGGTGTGACCAGGCCTTTAGAGTACATTTTATGAACACCCCCTGCTGGAGAATATCATCAGTGCATTACAGTTTGATTTCTTTTTTTTTTACACTCATTAAAACATTAGTTCAAATTTAAATACAAAGTGACTCTCTTGTGGTGACCGAGTGTTGTCCGACAGTGTGTGTGTGAGGTGGAGATGTAATAGGAGATAACGGAGGAGAACACACATTTATGCTCAGTGATGTAACTGAATATTATATTTTTCTTTATTCTAGTTGTTTGTTTACAGGGGATTATTCATACAGAACAGTAATTAATAACTTTTCTAAAAAACTAAGTCCAAACACAACTAAAAAAACAAAACTGAAAACTTGACACGGTTAAATCTGCTGAGAGCAGTAAAATGTGTAAAATTCAAATAAGAGTGTAAATGTCTTTTCACATTTTGTTTGACAAAAACGTTAAGCTATTCATACTTCATCATATGACTATAAACCTGCAGTACATCCAGCTGTTGATGATGTGTCAACCTCAGCTTTCCACATAGAGCTGACCTCCAGAAATACATTTTTTTCCCACAAGCCCACCGGTGTCTGAACCTGCATTTCGTGCCTTTCCTTTTTTTTTTGCCGTAGCTGAAACGAGCGCTCTATTTCTCCATATGTTTATTTCCTTTTCTCAGTGCTCACCCGTGCTGAGTGAAATATCTCCGACCCGAAGGTGACAAATATCATTCCCGCTCGGGCAACAGAGCAAAGGTCTAAATTTGTCTCTTTGTCTTTGTGTCTGAATCCTGTCCAGAAGCTCTGACGTCTTCAGCCTCCAAAGAATATTGCCCCGTCATTGTCTGAAGCTACTGGCAAGATATTTATTTTTAGCCGACTTCTCCACCTACGCACACAAACACACAGACACACGTTAGTACCTCTGTCTTTATGAGGGGCCTCCTGTCACTACATACGTCAACTATCCACTAACCACTATCCACCTTTTTCAACCTTTCCTCGCACGTTTTTTCATCCCGAAATCGTCATGACCCTGCAACAATTTTGATAATCGATTAAAAGTTAAAGTCACTTTTAAAGGAAAACATTTCCTCCTTCTCAGTTTGTGAGGATTTACTGCTTTATTCTGTTTTATATCATTTTATATTATATATCTTTGTGTTTTGGATTGTTGGTTAGACAAAACAAGCAATTTCTGTGTGATGCAAACATTGTCCAAATATAAAGATGCAAACAAATATGGGATTGGAAATTAAGGATGTCACCAGACTTCGATACCAAGTCAATGTCAAAATTCTGAAAACGTGGCGGTACTCGTTTTCTACAGTACCGCAGTTACTGACAGGGCTCAAGAATAACATCGTTCCGTGGATCTGGGGACGATAGAAATCATGTTTGGGACGCAGTAAACTCATTATTGACATGTCCAGGCGACGCACTTTCCCTGATAATGCTTCATTGTGAACAACAAATCTGTGTTGAAATCAGCCAGACGACAGCTACCTAACGTTTGCTGTTAGCTCCGTGCAGGATTGTGCTGCTTACCGGCTGCTAACTGCTAACGTTAACTAGCTCTCATCCTGCCGATTTCAACACGGGAGGTGCCATTGATTTACATAATGATGCGTTCAGGCTCTATTCAGTAAAAATGAGAAAATTGGGTGAAGGTATATTCTAACGTTTTCATGATGTGTTCAAATGTAATCTTGTAAAATGTAGTTTTTGGTGAGAAAGTTGGATAAATCCAGTTGTTTGAAGGAGATGTTTTCACAGCATTATGAAATAGATAATAGAGAAGGGGATTATGACCTGATTAACTTCCTAACAAAAACCGAGAATCGTGGAATTTCACTGGTATTGGTATCGACTACAAAGCTTCTGGTATCGTGACATCCCTATTGCAAACTATCCAACAATAACTGTATCCCAAAACTATTGTCATTACAAAATAGGACATAAATCTAAAATGTGAAAAGCAAAGATCCAAAATGACATCTTCACCTTGACTGTGTTGCATTTCTCAGTTTTTCTTTACGTTTGTACTCCTGAACTCTGCTCTAACGTAACTGTAGAACAACCTGCAGAAAAACCAACACTTTGCAAAATGTCCTCAATCTAAAATTATATTCTAAAGCTCAAGACGGGTTCTTCATTCACGTCATTCAACCCTGAATGATGCAGCTGATAAAGTGTCTAGGCCTCATTAATGCAGCTGTTTAAGTGCCTCATGTGTTCATTTTAAATCTGTGTCGTGCACTTGACTCACGTGTGCTTAAAATACAGCGCCGCTCCCATTAGCGTGTCCGCGGTGGGAAAGGTCCTTGTGCAGAGTCTCTATTATTACAGCCATTATTATACTTCATCAAAATCCAAAGGCCAAACTGGAGATGTTGTTTCATCCACTCACAGAGAGAGAATCACCGCGCCTTCATGCCAAAAGGAGGTTAACAAAGACAGGAAGATTAAATAATACATTCATCAACGTTCTGAGAGGCCGGGGGCCAAGTTCATGTCAAATCCATAACAAGCAAAGTATCCTCGGCCCAGCTCATTTCCCCACACGCACGTCACACTCTGCTGGAAATCTACGTAGAGGATGTATTGATCTTACTGGTGCTTCCTTTCTCACAAGCGCACAAACAGAGCGGCCGTATCACAGGCAGCGCCGCAAAACAACCCCCCAACCCCCATCCCCACCTCCACCACCTCCACCACCTCCACCCAGCCCCATAAAACAAAATAATAAACTCGCCGCTTGCCAAAATAATCCAAGCACCTTTGTGTGTGCAGACGCTTTTGTGTGCGTGCAGCCTGTTCTGATGCAGTTATTTGCTTCCTTTCACTTCAATAGATGAAAATAGCCTCTCTGTGTGTGTGCAGTACGTGTGTTAGAGGTGAGATGTGTCAGAAAATGATGTGACGGTGACATTTTACCTTCTTTTCTTAGTTGGTAACAACCAGCTGATTTCCTCTGCATGCCAGTTTGTTTTTGTTGTTGTTGTTTTTTCCTCTGGTCCTCCTCTAGTCTCAGTCTGCTGGCATCTATAGCCTCGTTTTTACTCTTTTATTACCACTAAAGGTGGGATAAAAAGGGGGTACAACCAGGCAAAGTTATGGAGGAGGTGGAGGTTTTATTATTTCTTTTAAACACCTCTAGACTATATATTTTTTAAGGCATGTTAAATGACTTATTTCCAAGAAACTTCTGAGCACATCTCCGGTCAACACAAGATTTAAAGCGGTGCTTTTGTGTGATTCTTTGTGGAGAAACTCAGTTTTACAGATCTGTCGATTAAATCAACTAATCGATTAGTCGACTAAGACTTTCTTTGATCAAGGACAGCCCTAGTTTTTCCAAATAGTACATTATTAAAGATCCATAAAGTTCATCATGTCAAGAAAAATTGCATTAACAACACGGTGTACGTGTAGTTTTGTTCTCTTATTAATTCTTCCTCTTTAGTTCCTATATTATGATGCTGTTATTTGCATAATTATGTACTAAAAAGTACAGTATGGGGCTGCAGCTATTATTTTAAGTAG
The DNA here is from genome assembly GCF_015220745.1 of Sebastes umbrosus. Lineage (NCBI taxonomy): Eukaryota > Metazoa > Chordata > Actinopteri > Perciformes > Sebastidae > Sebastes > Sebastes umbrosus. Next base: position 4,524,382 of record NC_051286.1, read on the forward strand.
TTCTGATTATAATCTCAATTAATCAATGAATTGTTTGATTTATTAAATGTCAGAAAATGTTGGAAAATGTCGACCACAATTCCTAAAATCCAACACAAGCAGCAGATGTTCACTGTTGAGAAGCTGGAAGTTGGTAATGTTAAATAAAACTGTCACTTCGTCTAATCAATTAACCAACTAATCTACTAAAACAGTCCAATATTTCCCTCTGAAATGTAGCACAACAGTTGTGTAAAGTAGTAGTTACATTTAAATTTAATACTAGAATAAATGTCCTGATAATTATTATCATCTCTTCTTTAAAAAACTTTGAATATTCATCATCTTGTATTACCGAAGCTTCATAATTATACAAATAAGGAAACAATTAGCCTGTATGAATTATTATTATTAAACATTATTAAGCATCAAGTTGATTCATTTACTCCTCAATTGACACCACAGTCACAATAACTGACGCAGCAAGTGATGTCATATGAGCACGAAGAGCACACCCATTGTTGAGCCCATATCTGCTGTATATTCTCTGTAGTTTTGCTCTATTGTTTTGTATTTAGTTTCCCTTGTTGAAGCCGTCTCGCTGCCTCTGATGATTATGATTGTCCTCAAACAGGAAAACAGCAGGTTGTTTACCGCTCCTGATTGTTACCTTGTTTGTTCAGCCTCTAATTACAGACCTGATGTTGAGATTATTGACTGTCGTGTACCGTACTGTAGGATCATCAACAACCAGACACAGGAAGTCAGAGCAGCGTGCATTAAGTCGTGTTATCAACTTTGAATTCATTAATTAGACTTATTTAGGTGAACTTTACTGTACAAGTGAAACTAATGCATCATCACTCATCCTCCTCCTCTTTCTAATTATCACCTTCATCATCACAAACATCGATAAGAAGCCATCAACACTGTTTACAGTATAAATACTGTTTATATCTCCCTTCTCTGATGTGTATTCATACATTTGATAAGAAAAACTGACTCCTAGTGGATCCAGAAAGCAACTACATTTGTGAATGACTGTTTATACACTGGAAAGTACACGTTACCAGCGTACACCACTATATTCAGAGGTAGATATTATATTTTTTTACTACTGCATCGCATTTATTTCACAGCTATAGTTGCTTTTATAATCATAATTATCATCCAAAACATATAAAGTATTATGTGTTGTTTTAGTTTGAACTACCCAGCTGTACATAAACCAGTTAAAATTAGCTTCATCTTGGCCAACTGCAGCACTAAAATCCTACTTATGCATGAATGCATCAGTGATAATAATCCAATAATATAATATAGATCGATAAGTGACGTCTGTGTATCAACACAATATTGATGCGTTATATGTAAATAAAGTCAACCCTGTATTTCAAACATATTCCATTTTAAATAAATGTTGGAAATCTCCCAATTAATATTCTCCAAATATAAAAACGCAAATAAATATGGGACTGCAAACCATCCAACAATAACTGGAACCCAAAACTATTACCATTACAAAATATGACTAGTGCTTAAAATGTGAAATGCAAAGATCAAACTTTTCTTTACATTTGTGCTACATTCAAATGCATCGATGATAATAATATAATATAGTAAGTACTCTATTAAGGGTGGATTCTGCATGATGAGTACTTTTACTTTTGATATATTAAGTATATTCTGCCGATTAGTAAATCGTATGTTTTGAATGCAGGAGGTGAAACACACACATTTTAGTATATATATATATTTTTTAACAATATATTTATTGGTTTTCAGTTTGCAAATCGCATCAAATTATTATATAAAACATTTATATAAAATACAGCCAACATTTTTCACCCTGTTCTCCCTCCCATCACCCATAAACATTGTAGTATTACTACTTTAACTTAAGGATCTGAATACTATCCCCACCACCACATGTATTATATATATACAGTACGCAGTTCTGTCCCTCCTCTTTATCCTCATGTATGAAAATAAAAGCCGTGCTTAACTAGCTGTGGTCTACATGAAATAGTCGTCATGTTTGAGGATGTGACAGATCAGTGAGAGCTGAGGTCACATTTCTCTTGTGGACACTTTATGTCCAAAACGTCGGGGACTCCGTGTGGGCATTTTTTTTTTTTTTTTTTTAAACGCCCAGAAATGTAAAAAAAACACTCTTGATTACAATCGCAGAGAGCTCCTGAAACACGACCCCGTGGAGCGACGGAGGGGAAAAAAGCGAGAGATTTAAAGGGTGAGTAGAAGTGAATGCTGACTGGGTGACTTTTTGCTCTCTCTCTCTCTGTGCAGTGCCTCGAGACACCTGACTGCAGCGCTGGCTGCTGCTGCTGCTGCCTTTTAAACCTCGCTGCATCAGAAACACTTTGCGTTTCAGGTGTTGGGTGAATTTCATCCCCCGTGCGCTCGAACATTAAGTTTCAAAATACACGAGGAGTCATTGAGGAATTTAATGTGCATTCCTGAAAACAACAAAGCATGTTCCTGCAGATGCTTTTGTTTCCTAACAGCGTTATTCTGACCGTTGAACGGCAGCCAGCTTCGGCTCTGACTCAAACTTTTCCACCTCTTCTCTCTTGAGCGCGTCCAAATGTGCTCGTAGCCATCGCCAAGCCAAAGCCCCCCCACACCCCACCCCTCGGGCTCTGCAGAAGGTCGAGGCAGCTGTGTGTGGCCCTCCATCCTTACTGGGTCGACCAACTGGTTAATTATCCTGCCACATGGGGCGGGAGGCGGGCAGGCAGGGGATTATGGGAACAGAGGGTTGGGTTAGCTTGTTGGTTGTAATTCAACACAGCTAGTTTTGATCCTGAACTCTGATTGGTTGAATCATGTCCACAGCCAAACTGAAATATAAATCAGTCAACTATTAAACACACTTGTGTGACCACATTTATGTTGATGTTAATGACCACCTGTTACTTTATCCGTTGGTATTACCCGTCCAAGGACATCGGTGTTCTTTTTGTTAACTGTGCCCTGAAGAATTAGATCATTTATTATGGATCATCCCCAAGATGTCAGTTCATTTATTACTCAACTTTGACTCTTGCTGTATTCAATGGCATTCACATCAGGATCAAATCAGTAATTCTACAGGACATGTGTGAAAACAAATTGTATAAAGCTGTCAAAGTGTGATAATAACGCATTAACACATATTCGTTTTAATGGCACTAGTGATTTTTAGGTTGTAGCGGGCTCAGTTTTAAAGCCAGAGTGAAGATACTGGCATCATACGACACTAGGAAACCTAAGGAAACCATTGATACCAACTATGTCATACTAGCTTGTAACGAAGGAGGCTAAATAACACTCCAAACGTAAACAACATTTTGGCGAGGAAAAACTGGCATGGCCATTTTCAAAGGGGTCCCTTGACCTCTGACCTCCAGATATGTGAATGAAAATGGGTTCTATGGGTACCCACGAGTCTCCCCTTTACAGACATGCCCACTTTATGATAATCACATGCAGTTTGGGGTCAAGTCATAGTCAAGTCAGCACACTGACACACTGACAGCTGTTATTGCCTGTTGGGCTGCAGTTTGCCATGTTATGATTGGAGCATATTGTTTATGCTAAATGCAGTACCTGTGAGGGTTTCTGGACAATATCTGTCATTGTTTTGTGTTGTTAATTGATTTACAATAATAAATATATACATACATTTGCATAAAGCAGCATATTTGTCCACTCCCATGTTGATAAGAGGATTAAATACTTGATAAATCTCCCTTTAAGGTACATTTTGAACAGATAAAAAATGAAAATTTGATTAATTTGCGATTAATCCCGATTGATTATGGACAATCATGCGATCAATCGCAATTAAATATTTTAATCAATTGACAGCCCTAGTTTTGTGGCTTTAGAAGGAGCTGCGCAAAGTCTGATAAATTGCCTTAAGTGATGTCACTTGAGTCGGCGTCGGTCGAGGCTGAAAACTACAAGTTTGCAAATGAAAAGAATCTGGACGTGTGGAGTTAGAAAGAAGTGATCCTACCAGACCTGTGTAGCCAGCTCCTCATCTCTGCCTGAGGCTAGCAGCTACTAGCAACACACCTGAATCTCCGACTAAACTGTCGGCAGTTAGAGTTGCATTGTGGGTAATGACATGGAAGAATGCATGCCATAAAAATGACAATATCTCTGGTTCTGCTGCATCGATTTAACTAGTTCTCTTTGAAGGATTATGACCTTAATGTAGTTAATAAAAAGCAAAGCTACTTGTGGTCTACTGTAATTGTAGCACGGCTTTTGTCCGGGTCGCGTCGCGCCTAACAAAACGCCTCATAGCTATTCTAAATCCCTGCAAGCCACAGCCTCGAGTGGCTCGTTGCTTAAATGAAAACGGAGCAGTGAGATATCTGCTGTCCTAATGAGCGCTAATAAAAAAAACAGGACCCATATAGCCTGGATGATCACTCCTGCTCTTATTCTCATGCACACACACACACACACACACACACACACACACACACACACGCACACACACACACACTGTATTTCACTGCATCTGCTGCAGTAGAGTCCCATCGGCTATCCAGTTACGGCCCACCTGGCCAGGGCCTTGCATTAGTGGCGTAGGAGAGCTGTGAACAGGGAGTATCGGATGCTGTAATATGGAAATTCCTCTGTAATGCAGAGGCTGCGGGATTGTGCGATTACTTAATTCATTTAGCTGAGTAAATGTTACTGATCTGCCAAAGCACAGAGGGGATGGAGGGTTAGTGTGTGTGGGAGTGGATCTGTCTTAGGGAGAGAGATGGTCGTACTCTGTGTGAGCATGTAATGGCATGCATGTGTGGTTATGGGTGCGTTACGGGTAGATGGGAGTACAAATGGGGGCTTCAGTAACAACGGGTCGGGTTTAAGGCTCCGGTTTCATGCGTCCGGGGAACAAACCATTAAGAAAGAGCGGCGAGCCCACCAAGCCCACACCTCACAGTACCCACATGACCTATCCCAGACGCTGATTTGTGGCTCCTGACACTTTAATTCATTGGAAAACACTAGTCAGGACCCAGGAGTTAAGTAAGTCCATTAACACTAAGCAGGAGTAATGCTTCGCAGTGCGGTGCCAGTGCTGCCACCCAGCGTGATCAAGCACGGAGACCCGGTTATTTCACAGTGGGTGAAGATTTCCTGGAAGTTTTAACACTGAGCTCGCTGACAACATGATATAAATCTGTAGTATTTATAGGTGAATTTATCAACGATAAATAATCGTATTATTCCTACATTAGATTACTCCTTTGGTAATTTAGAATCAAAGAATTACTGACCGTGTATTTGCTGTTGCGAAGGGCGTGTTGCACATAAGAGATCAGTTACAGGCTGTTCTCATACAACGTTCATAGCTACACCTAAGAGAAGGAATGCACTCGTATATATCACACAAAATCAATTCGTATGTAATCCATCTAATTGTGAACCAGGACTTTCACCCACGAGACCGGCGTTCGTGTCCCGTGTGAAACTAGAAGTGAAAATATATTAATTTGTCACATAATTTCCGTACATAAGTAAAGCCACTTCTGGGGTTATTTTACCCCAAACTACGGTCTTTTCCTAAACCTAACCAAGTAGCTTTGTTGCCTAAACCTAACCAAATTGTTTCCTGTGAAGATGGAAGTTTATTGTGAAAAGACTGGAGCAGAAATTGACACGTGTGTCACGTGTTGTTGGACATTCTTAAGGAAACGCACAAAAAATGAGTTATAACTTTTTCGTAAAATATCATATGTATGAGGATTCGTTGAGTTCTAGGGTTACATTTTGAGCAAGGAAAATTTAAATGTAGATAAAAAAGTTTACATAAATGATGCTATAGATGTCACTGCGAGTTGTTTTGACTTCTTTATTGAGAACAAGTAGGACTGGTCACCATTAAAAAGGACACAGATGTTAAATAAAGTGAACAGTTACAGCAAAAGTCACATAAAAGATTCAGATTCTGCTTCACACATTCTATCTGACATATTTGAAATATTTTGCTTGGATGTACAGTAAGTTTTGTATTGGTTGTGTTGTGTAACGAATGCCCGAATGTGCAAACCATGTGTACAGTATAATGAATGCATGTACGTGAATGCATGTGCAACTTTTTGGTAACGCACACGTCATTGTTCAGAAGTTACACCACAATTTAAATTTTGACTTTTATAATGACTTTAAAGGAGACCTATTATGCTTTTGTGCTTTTTCCCTTTCCTTTAGTGTGTGTCATAGTTTTTCTTTTGCATCTAAATTTGCATTTACATTTGCCTTTTCTTCCGTAACGTGGTGATGTCACCACGTAACACAATACCTGCCTAGCGGCTAGTTTGGCACATGCACCCTCAAACAAAGCTAGTTAGAGCGGAGCTGGAGCGGAGTCTGAAGAGTTTGGTTCGGTTGACGAATCACAACAGTGAACCAGCTGTTCTAGTAGAAAAAAACAAAATACACGACCTGAAAATAAGCATAATAGGTCCTCTTTAACGTGTAAAATGCAGCAATTGCGCCATGCATTAGATATAAAGCTAACAAGTAGGGCTGCAACTAACCATTATTTTCATTATCAATTAATCGGTCGATTATTTTCTCGATTAATTGATTAGTTGTTTAGTATATAAAATGGTGAAAAACGTGGATCAGTGTTTCCCTAAGCCCAAGATGACGTCCTCAAATGTCTTGTTTTGTCCACAACTCAAAGATATTCAGTTTACTGTCATAGAGGAGTAAAGAAACCAGAAAATATTCACATTTAAGAAGCTGGAATCAGAGACTTTAGACTTTTTTTTTCTTAAAAAATTGCTCAAACCAATTAATCAATTATCAAAATAGTTGGCAATAAATTGAATAGCTGACAACTAACGTGCAGGAATTCAACACGTCCTTTTACTGTGATTATCCTAAACTGAGTAATGAAGATGTGATCTTCCCACCCCACTCCATCTCTGTCCAGCTTTTCAACACAATATAAAGTCAAAGATGCATTTTATCAGCTGTTGTATGCACTGAATCCATCATTTCCCCCCCGAAGGCGTCTCTTAAAAAAATGATTTCATTGTCCTCCTAATCCATTATATGTCAGCTGAGCTGTAAATGACTCAAAACACAGCTGCTGCTGGGGAATGGAAAACGGGGAGCCAGATTCAACTCCAGCAAAAATGGAAAAAAAGGTGGAGTCGAAAAAAGCTGTTAAAACTATCTGACAGATTCGATACGCTCTGCAATGTGGAACAGAATTATTAATTTGGGAACTGGGCCTGTTAAATCTATCATTCCATTATTCTAACAGGAATCCAAAGGACATTCACAGCCTCCAGTTCAGCGGCCAGTGAGCCCGATCCGTTGTTTTAACAGTAAAACGTCGCTTTATCTTCCATTTTAAGACGAGGAAGTGTTGCCGTACTGTACTGTAACAGCTCGTGCTCAGATGGAAACTTTGCAGTGCCACCCCATGGACGTACATTCACTGAATTGGAGTTAGATATCATGGTTTTTAAGCTTTAACAACAGCTACCAAATACTCTTTTTTTACACCTCAGCGTTAGGTGAGATCACTCTTTTTCCTGCCACTTCTTCTCCTCTTTTTCCTCATAATTATCATCACTTCTTACGGAGCAGTCCGGTCCCATTAGCTGCTTTTCTCTCCTCCTAAATAAAATAGTTGGAGGGCTGAATAGAGGACCCAGAGGAGGAGCAAGGTTCAGTTTATTCATCCATAAAATCATGGAAATTACAGCCTAATCAACGAGAGGAGAGGATGTTCTTACTGTATTTGTTCTTGGCACTGCGTAGAAGTATATGATCAGCTACTGGAGTCAACATATTGTGGCCATAGAGATGTTTTCTTATTCTTTTCTTCCCAGAGGCGTGATGAGTATATATTGTATTTCAGTCCCTGGCCAAAAAAAACAATATTTTCTGTCCTATTTCCATCATTTATCTGCCTCTCAATGTCTCCCGTCAGCTCCAAATACAGATGTATTGCACATTTTCTTGTTCAGAATATCCACCGTTGTTTGTAAATGAAGACATATTACATGTGAATGATATCCCCGAAGACTTGTGATGGATTAAATGTAGAATTTATGTGTCAGATATGATAGCTCATTACAGAAGAGCAATCCAACAAATCATTGAAGTCAAGCGTTTTTTTTGGCAAAACTGACTGTATCTATAGACTCATGTTGGGATTGGAGCGTGATTTAATGCATCCGCGAGGGTTGCGAGTGGATGCGGCCAAAGTGACATCACACCAACCGTGCACTTCCAAATTTTTCTAACTATGCGGACAAGGAGAGGCGGAGAAAATGGAGAACTTTGAGGAGCTTTGAGGATGTCGGTTTTCCGCCAGAACAAACCCGCACGGAAGTATAAAAGATCCAAGCGTTTCCTCGTCACGATTCCACGTCAGCTCATGTCCGTGCGACCGTTCTTGCGTAAAGTAGAACCGAGACTTTACTCAGCATCACTTTTTCTCAGGTGTTAACCGTCTTGTTGTAGACAAACCATGTTGCTAACATTTCTGACGTCAATAGTTTCTAAAAGCGTTACCAATAAATAACAAAGATGATTATTAAACGTACTCTGGACAGCCTTTTCCTCAATTAATAAGAATGGGACACACAACACGCAATAAGGGGTTAAAATGAAGCATGAACAAGCTCATTTTGCTCTTCAGAGCTATCGATATGTTGACTGATACCAATCTGTTTATATGCAAGTCTCACTAAAACATTGGGCTGAATGCCAGCATGCATCTGGGACTGATCGGGTTTATATTCTTAATTCTCTTACAGTATTTTCTATTTTAAAACTGTAATCCTTAAAATGATCATGAAATCAAACCAACAATATTTATGCTGGGCATTTTTTCCAGTGATAGTCGATGTATTTATATTCTTTGATTACCTATCTTTATAGTTGTTGTCTTCGTTAGCGGCGTCGTCCGCCAGAATTCAGGGACCTTTAGTATTAAACCGCGCTGTTACGACCAGTAATCACAGGATCTGAAATCTAAAGGATGATAAGTCTATTTACTTCTGACTTCCCTCCATGGCTATTCAGGGTTCAACATTAAAGTTATAATCAAATTTACTTGCCAGAAGTCAATTTTCACTTGCCCCTATTCAAATTGTTTTATTAGCGGTTATCAGATAACAACAAAGACTAAAGTTAATTGTCAGTTTAATTTTTATTTAAGTAATGAATCTGGAGTTTTTGCCCACATCCTCTAACGCCACCCAACTAAACTCCTGTTTCCAGGATATTTGAAATGCTCGCTTACGCTTCATCTTATAAACTTTGAGTGTGTTCCAATCCGCGTACTTCTGTACTTACACTTACTATTTTGAGTGCATAAGTGCGTTCACACTGGGAAGTACGGCAAAATGCAGTGCACTCAAAGTACCCGGATGTTGTACTCAAAACGGTCAGATCGTTGAGTGTGGAACGCTGGACACTTTCCACACTCAATTGTCGCCATCTTGGCTACGTAACGGAAAGGAAAGGGCGGGACCACGACCACTATTCAAACATACGTAGATAACAGAATAAAACAAGACAGTACGTAAACATACCGGTGCATTTTCAGCCAACAGGAGGACACATCGTAGGCGTAGGCGACGACGTTGGAAACGTAATTTCCACTCTGCTTTAATTTTTTTTCAGAAGATATTTTGGCGGGTAGCGAGCTGCGGTCAAATGTTGCGATCGTCATTTCTGGTCAGTGCGCCGCAGAGTATTCGATTTGAGACGATCCTACCCCGCTGAAATTCACGCACTACTCAAATGAGTACAGAGTGCACAAAGTGCACTACACTGAAGTGTACTTCTAGAAGTACGTGGATTGGAACACACTGTTTGTCTTTACCCGCCGCCCTTTTCTTATCCTTATCGTTGAGCCCTGCTCTATAGTCCTCTGGGTCTGGCTATGAGCATGTTACTGTTATTGGATCTGTTTAAAACAATAAAGGTCTTGTGAGATCTGTTGGAATACAAAAATCTTTTTCAACAGCATTTGATAAATTCTAGAAAATAAAAGGAAATTAAAATATTATGTAGGTCGTTAAATCTCATAAAAGTTTGTGTGTAAAACTCTTCCTTGCCAGCCTAAGCTCCTGAAACTGGCTGCTCTAAACCCAAGTCCTCCAGGCAGCGCGGGCCCGATAGTGCTCCCCTTTAGACTTCAAGCAGCTGGGAGCGTCCTGCCCGTGTGTTGTGGTTCAGCCTGAGAGGTTGTGGGGTCTCACGGCAATGCCAGCGGGAATCGCAGAGGGGGCACGGGAGCCTTGGAGGTCCTGGTTTTTACAGCGCAGCAGTTCGCAACGTACACACCGGCCCCCGCTCCGCCACGACTGGAGTTTGTCACTTGCAGATTTATATTCCTCTCTATTAAAACTCCTTTACAAGCCCACCGAGATTCCGGGAGATGTAGAGAGGGAGTGGGAAACGCATAAGGAGAGGCTTGAAATGAAAGAATAAAGCAAGCGAGACACCAGGAACAAAGCGTAGTTTAATGGCTGTGAGAGAGTTGGGGAAAGTGTGTGTCAATGCCAGTTCACCGTAATGTTGAGTCTGAGCCTTACAGATCCATTTAGTGGCGGTCCAATCACTGGGGAACTAAATCATTGATGTTTAAAGGAGGACCTCTGAATGTACATGTTATTCTTCCTGTGAAACTGAAGAACACGCCATGAATTTAGGAGGATCAGTCAGCATCTTTAAAGTATCTTTATAGTCCTTTACTGTAACTAAATAACCGTTATAAATACAACTATAATGCTAAGATATATGAAGACAGTATACATCACCTTTAAACCAGGTCTAATACTCACTACTGTTATGTTACAGACTGTCTAAGATCTTTTGATCCACTAGTTCCAAATTAAATGGTGCCCAACGGTGGTGACTATTTTTACGATCAGGAAAGTATTCACATAAATATATATAAATATTAATAAACAACATATACTTAACTGCATTCCTACAGAGAAACAGAAGCCGGTCAAAGCCCACTGACATGGGAAGATAAAAAACTTGTCAACATGTCCTCAGAAATCACCACTAAATCAAATTAAGACTTCAAGATCAGTGGACAACCTCCACGTCTGAGAAGTGAAGCCAACGCTGAAGTGCCTTAAACCTGCATTCTTTCTAACAGCCAGCAGGGGGCGACTCCTCTGATGTCTGATTGTATAGAAGTCTATGAGAAAATGAGCCTACTTCTCACTTGATTTATCACCTCAGTAAACATTGTAAACATGAGTTTATGGTCTCAATCACTAGTTTCAAGTCTTCTTCAATACAGCATGATGTTCATTTAGTAAATTATGGTCCCATTTAGAGTCAGATAGACCATAAAGCAGGGGATGCTTTAGGGCGGGGCTACCTTGTGATTGACAGGTCGCTACCACGGTGTTGTCCGAGTTTTCGTCTTACAGCTTTAACCCTTTCACAGTGTGTTTTCACTTCATGAAAGTTAGTTAAAAGCTTTTTGGTTGCTAAAAAAGTCTTATTCAGTATTCGGTTGTAGCTCCACCCTCTTGTTTCATTTCTGGTTGCAAAAAAAACAAGATGGCAACAGACAAAATGCCAAACTCTAAGCTTCAAAACGTCAGTCCACAAACAAATGGGTGAAGCCACATCTTGCTGTATATACAATATATGGTTGCAATCTTCAACCTCACTGCTAGATGTCGCTAAATCCTAATCACTGTACCTTTAAGTGTTGAAAATATTGTTTGTTTTAACTTATGTGCCTTACGTAAAATTTTAATGAATGTATAGAAAGTGCCACATGACCTACTTAAAATTCCACAGTTGACAATTAATTTATTTATTTACTTGTGTTAAAGTAGAAGACATGAAAAAGCCAACAATGATTGGTTGTCAATAGATGTAGTTTTGTGTCTCTGTGGTTTTAATAACCGTTTTTTCTTCATGCTGCTCTTGACAAAGCTCTCCTTTAATGGATCCTTTAGGGCGTGGCTACCTTGTGATTGACAGGTTGCTACAACGGCGTTGTCCGGTCTGGTTGTTGTCCGTGTTTTCGTCTTAGAACTTTAACTCTTTCACAGTGTGTTTTCACTTCATGGAAGTTAATTATAACCTTTTTGGTCGCCTAAAAATGTCTTATTTTGCGTTCGGTTGTATGTATTTCCACCCTCTCGTGTCACTTCTGGTTGCAAAAAAAACAAGACGGCGACGTCCAAAATGCCGAACTCGAGGCTTCGTCCACTTCTTATATACATTCGATGCATAAGACGCAGAAAAGTTGGTTTTGAGCTACAAAATGCTGGTATTTATTTAAGGGCTGTCCTCAAACAAAGCAATTCTTAGATACGATTTTGTCGACTAATCGATTAAATGATTTAATCGATAGATCTGTGATCTGTTCTCCACAAAGAATCACACATAAGCACCACTTTAAATCTTGTGTTTACCAGAGATGTGCTCTAAAGTTTCATAAAAAATAATCCTTTTAGCTTTAAAAAAGCATAAAAAAATGACTAATCGACTAAGACATGTTTAGTGAAAGCAGGATGAAGTTAAATGTGTTTCATAATCTTTCCGATCAGCAGATGTTTTAGCAGCAAATATTAACAAACCTGCAGATTTCCTAGTTCATCCATCAAAGCTCTGAATGCTTTCCGAGTTTTGCTGTTCAGGATCCAGTATGACAGCAATTAAGAAGACAATATTTGATATACAGTAACAGTCTCATCCCCTGCTGTAGCCGTCCTGCAGTAGATAAGTAGTTTCCATGGGCGTCTGCCTTTCTGGACTTGCTGAATGTGGAAGTTCTGATATCCGAATGAAATTTAATTTATGTGGTCTTCTGTGGTAGCCTGAACCCAGAAGTATCCACATCCTCGTAAAATCACCCTGGGAGCTTTCACAATCCTGTTTTTCCATCCTGTCCAATCATCTCTCAGTGGTCCTATACGTCTCTGTCATTACAGACTGAAGGGGAGGAAACGTTGCTTTCTTTCTTCCACAACACAACTCAAGTGAATGCTCTCTTCTGGATAGATTCATCGGTTTGATTCGTTTGTAATCTAGGGATGTTAACGGCTCACGGTGTCACGATAAACCACAGTAAAATTCCCGATTATTGGTATATTATCGTTTCAAATTTTAATTATCATTAAAACCATGTTTGAAAAACTCACGGTAAATACGGCCCAGCAGATGCCGTCTCCCAGACGCAGCGTGGGTTGACTCCTATACTAGACTCCTCTGGTTTTATGCCAGTTGTTGGGCTCATTGCAGTTACTGTCACAGTCTTCTTAAGACTCATTTGTATTTATTTACAGTAAATTGTGCATGCATATACTGTGAGAGAATAATAATAATAATAATAATAATAATAATAATAATAATTATAATAATTATAATAATGATAATAATAATAATAATGATAAGAAGAAGAAGAAGAAGAATGATAATAATAATGATAATAATGATAATGATAATGATAATAATAATGATAACAATAATGATAATAATAATATTGATAATAATAATAATAATAATAATAATAATAATAATAATGATAATAATAATAATGATAATATTAATAATAACGTATCTATGTATATCAGTAATTTTTTAACATTTTCAGCACATTTTAAGAATACCGCAATAACACTGATAACCGTGATAATTTCGTCACTATAATCGTGATATGAAAGTCAAACTGCGAAAAATAGTAACATTTTAATTCTAGCACTTAAAAGCAGTACACGAACATTTAATTAATGATGTGTAACACGCTATAACGTAGTTGTACACAGGACATTTTTGAATATGTGGTCACAGGGCATTGCTGTAAAAGAGCTTAATGCTCTGTCAATTTCCCTGAATAAACAATGGTTGAATGATTTTTAAGTGTTAATGTACAGTATTTGTCAACAATTATAACTCCTCCTATTTTTATTATTGCAACTGTGTTTTACTATATTATCATTAATTATCAGTTTATACACCAACCTCCATTTTTATTGAAAAATACATTAATAAACAGTTAAATCGGCTATACATTATAGTGTGTTATAACTCATTTATTTAATATTGTTGTACTGCTTATGAATGCTAAATAGGGGGAATTAAAGTAAAGTGTTGCCAAGAGTTATAGAAATTACATACAAGTTATAACTACAATGATAATGTTACACTTCTAAGTTTCTTTATTTATTATAGTGCATATTCCTGGCACTACTGAACCTAAAGCAGGAGTCGGCAACCTGCGGCTCCGGAGCCACATGCGGCTCTTCAGCTCCTCTCCAGTGGCTCCCTGTGGATTTATAAAAATGGAAATGAATAACTGTTTTTTTGTTTACATTTTCATTTTTATTTATCATTGTTGTACGTTTATGGTACGACGGAGTATAAGGGCCACGTTGAGGAAAAAAAATAAATCTGATATTTCGAGAATAAAGTTGGAATATTACAAGAATAAAGTCAGAAGTTTATGAGAAAAAAAATGTTGTAATAATATGAGAATAAATTCAGAAGTTTAAGAGAAAAAAGGCATAGTATTTTGAGAATAAAGTCATAATATTATAAAGTAGTAATTTTATATGTTATTTTGTTTTTTTCTCGTAAAGTTACAACTTTATTTTGGAAATCTCAGATTTTATTTCCCTCAACGTGGCCCTAATACTCCGTAGTACATTTGCACTTTAGCCCTCACTGCATTAGACTTATAGATATATATATACTTAAACTATAAACTGTGTTATCTTCATCAAATTCTCAAATGTTTTGCGGCTCTAGACAGATTTTCTTTTTTTTTTTTTTTTGCCTAAAATGTCTCTTTTGCTAGTAAAGGTTTCTGACCCCTGACCTAAAGGAACAAGAGCACACTGTAGTGTCTCTGCAGTGCTTCCTTTGTACACTAGAGGGCGTTGCGTCCCTTTCTAAACCTGATCGTCAATGCAGAGCGTTCAGTCTCAGGCCTGTTCTGGCTTTCTCTCTCTGAGCAGGAGATTAATGAAAGGTGTATAAATTCACAATGCATCACCGCCGCCTATGTGAAGAGAGGAAGAGTTGAACACGAGCTGCATGCATATGGACGAGAGGCAGAGTGAGCATATGGAGGGGAGGCGTCCACTCCTTTCACTCCCTTGTTCCCTCTGTCCTTCCTTCCTTTTAAAGCCAACCACCTGCATTATAGACTTTGTTTTTTCTCAGCTTGTAAAGCATCAGAAACAGGCAGGTTGTGTAGGAGCAGCATGTTGTTTCACAAAACCCCCCCATACTGAGTCACATCAGACACGTTTGCCCACCTTCCTGCAGCCGGTCGGCCTCGGCGCTGTCCTGATCTGAGACCGCATGCTGAATCATAGCGTCTAAAGATAGACGCTCATTTGCAGCAGCAGCGTGTGGGTCAAGCGGTGCGAGACAAAGGTGAACCAAAAGTCACGTAGAGGAGTTATGAAAGTTCAACAGCCTGTTTTGCAAAGCAAAAGAGGCGGGCATATGGCCGTCTTGTCCTCCCACCTCAGCCCTCCTGAGAAATGGTGTTTGTCAGAGTAATAAAAGTGTCCCATAACCCCCATAACCTCTGTAATATTCATGATCCAAAGTTTGTGCCTCGCGAGACAGCTTGATAAGTGTTAGACCCGAGTCTGTTCCCAGGCTCGACCACAACAAGTACATTGTCTGCCGGGTTACCATGGGACGAGCTAGTCCAGACTCCCGACAACCTTGTTAAAACACACTCCTCATTGGTGGAGCCCCGGCGCTCGCTGCTCTGTTTACTGATGTCACGGGCTGGACGGAGCCCATAATAGGCAATGGCTCATCTCAGCATTACGAGCTGTTTATGAACGAGGTGAAAAATGACACTTTTATTGCCCGGCGCTGCGTCCTGCCGCGGCTCGGCCTGTCCTACCTTGTCCTGTCATATCAATGGAGCACTTCTGGGAGAAAATAAGTCAACAAGGAGGCCGAGAGAGAAACACACACACACACACACACACACACACACACACACACGCAACAGACAGAGAGAGACTATCTGGACAATGACAGCTTTAATGCAGTGTCTCATAAACATGCATTAATCAGAGCAGAGGGCTGGTAGAACTGCTGCGGCATACAAATAAAGACAGAGAGACACTGGTGGACTGATGAGTCACACTTTTATTTGTGCTCTGGTCAAGTTGTGTCTTCTCCAAAGTCATCCAGCGTGGTTCTGACAACCACAAACACAACAACACGCATCATCAGCGGCCTCGCCATCAGCATCGATCAATCAATTCTTGAGGAAAATTACACATTTTTTGTACAACTTCCTGTATAAACAACTCTATTTGAAGGGACTCTATGTAAGAATCAGAAATGCTTGTTAACAGCGACACCTGTGGCCATTTAGTCAATGAAAGTCAGCGTCCTGTTGCTCGCGCTTGTGCTCGCTCTACATAGACATGAACGAGCATCGCTCAAAACAGTGAGGCGACACACGTCAGATAAAACCACAATATCACTCTATATTTCAGCTGCTTGGTAGTAATGTTAGCTGACCAGACGAAGGTCTCTCCATGAATCACTGCTGATACTGTGTTTTCCTGCTTCAGCCTCCCGACTGCGGTCGGAGGGAACAGGGGAGACACCGGAGTTTTTGTCGGAGACGATAACGTTTCTCGCTGCAGAGCCCCGTCACTTCACAAGACACGGGAAACCTCTGTTGGTCTGGAGGAGCTGCAGCAGTTATTTCTGCACAAACGTCCACTGTACATTCACTAGATATTCTCAGAGCTAAACTAACTCTTCTGCAGTGTGGAGTGTGCGTGCATGCACGTGAGAGTGGAGCGAGATAGTGAGTGAGAACGAGCGCGGTGTGTGAGTGAAGACAAGCAGAGGAGCAGAGTACAGCAGAGACTCCGGTCCTGGAGACCAAAGCTAAGGTCTCCACTGTGTCTTCTGGACGCGGTCAGGAGGCTGAAGCAGGAAGAGTTAACACTGTTTAACAGACGGGCTTCACTAGATAGAACTTTGTGGTTTTGGTGCTTCTGTGTAGTTTGTGTTGGAGTCTGAACAGCGTAGCCACACGCGAGCGCGCATGGGACACCGATCCGCAATGATTTATACGTGTAAGAAGTTACAAACAGTATCTTTAAAGTCAACACTGCAATATTATATCTCAAATTCAGAAATGTGTGTTAGAGCTGCCCCCTCTTAGTCAACTGATCAGTCGTTTTGGTCTCAGTCGACTAAGATTTCTTTAGTCGATTAGTCGTCTTTTATGCTTTTTTCATGCTGAATGACTTATTTCTAAGAAACTTCTGAGCACATCTCTGGTAAACACAAGATTTAAAGTGGTGCTCTTGGTAGAGAAACTACAGATCTGTCGATTAAATCAACTAATCGATTAGTCGACAAAATCGTACGAGTGTTAGTCGACTAAAAATTTCTTTGGTCGAGGACGGCCCCAATATGTACGATATACAATAATGCAATTATGTGATAACTGTCAGATGAATTCTGCGGCGTTCCTGTGTTGCCGTGGTTTGAAAAAAACTGCGATATTCCCCTTTTCGATTCTGGCCAAGAACGTTTGCCACGTGTCGTCAATCCCTCTCTCGCTGCATTTCCTTTTTCTTATTGCCACGCTATCAAATAAAATGTTGCAACGAAAGGAGGAAATGTAAGTGTTAATGTTAACTTAAATGTTAATGGAAACATTACTACCCAAAACACCTGTACGGTTCAAAGACTCCTGCATATATAAAATAGCATTTTCTCGCGAAAGCATACATACTTTGACCAAAATGTGAATGTTGTGATTTGAATACATGAGGAACACCACTGTGAAGCCTCTTACAGTAAAGAGAATTACTCATTACATAAAGGAAACACAAGAACCACATAAAACACAAGAAAATAAGCAGAACTGGAGCCGTGAGATTGTCAGACACCAGATGAAAGTGTGAGTGTTTCAAACAGCAGCTGTCAGACTATCAAACTAACTAATTATACAATCTTTAAACGAATCAGTCATCTGAGCCCTGCTGGGTGTTTCCATGTTATTACATTAGTAATGACAGAGCTGAGAGGCTGAGGGCGATCATGTGGAGGGACATTGATGAGTGTTAATGGAAGAACATACAGAGAATTATGATTATGCAATAGCTACAGTATGAGATTAAGATTAGGTGGAATTCCCTTTAACTCAAATATCTACCCACAGTAATAGATTGTGTTTGTGTCCAGCAGAGTGCAGCATTCAGCTTTCTCTCCAGTACGAGTGGCTGCAGGGAGCTTCAGCAGCCCCACTGAGAAGCTCTGTTATGTTATCACAGTCTGTGCTATTTATAAAAGTCCTGATTCAGCTCCACTGATGTTTCCATTCTGAAAAAAAAAAAAAAGATTAAAAAATGAGAACAAAGCACGCACAAAGTCGCTCTCGGAGTAGATACCAGATTAGATAAGTTTCAGCTACATACTTGGATTGGTCATCATGAGCAGCATCAAAACACAAATTACGTTTTATTAAATGCTTTCATGTAGAGTGCATTGTGCGGTTTGGGTGTCACCCGGCATGCACTCTCTCTTTGCACCGCTCCAGTCTTTGCTTTGCTCCTGCTGGGAGGTGAAAAGGCCTCTGACCAGGCGGGGTCATGATAGTCTGGAGCACCTTCTGTTGTTCATGTTGTTATGATGCCTCCGCCTCGCCCTGCGTAAACCTTTTTCATTTTTATTGAACGGTTAAAATATTACAAAACAAACCAAAATAAGTTTGTTTAAGTAAAATCCATGTTTCTTTTAACGCCTGTTTCTCATGAGTAACTGATGTGCAAAAGTAAAATGCTGCATACTGTCTGCCCCAACAGATGAAAAACACCCGAGTTGTAATATTTTGGGATTTTATTAATATTTGATTGATGAGTGTTTTCTTCTTTCTTCTGTCCGTCTTGTGCTTTGCATTTCATTTTTCTGTCTGAATAAATTTCACGTTAGCTGAATACTGATAACCCTGCTAGCATCAGAGAACTGTATTTTTCATCCCTCATTTTAATCTTTAAAGGTACAGTATGTAGGATTTGGCGGCATCTAGTGGTGTGGTTGTGGAGCAACCACCTGAGTCCCCCTCCGCTCACTCCTACCTTTCCAAGACTGAGGTAACGTGAGCATCTGAGTACAAAGCTTTGGTAGCGCCGTTCTCCTCGCTCAGAGGCCGTCCATACCATAATAACACTACTTGAGGAGCAACGGAAGTCAGACGGCGGTACCACGGTTTTGCACTCTGTGTCTCACGTTACTGCAGCTTCACAAGCGTGTCGGAGAACTACGGTGGCCTTCAGGTAGCATAAAAAGGTGGAAGACTCTCTCTAGAGCCAGTGTTTGGTTTGTCTGTTCTGGACTACCGTATAAACATGGCGGAGCAACATGGCGCACTCCGTATGTAGATATGAAGGGCTCATTCTAAGTCAGCAGAAACACAAAGATTCTTAGTTTCAGGTGATTATACACTAATGAAAACATAGCTATGAATATAAAGGTGCTTTCACATCAGGGACCCGGGCCCGGATCCGAGTACACTTTGTCCCCAAAGTCCAGTTTGTTTGATTAGTGTGAACGCTCCGAAACCGTACTCGGGCACGGTTCGTTGATCTGTGCCCAAGTCCACTTGAAAAGGTGGTCTGGAGTACGGATCATGTGGACTCGGGTACGGTTCGCATCAGGTGTGAAAGCCAACCGTACCGAAACACGGAAGTGGACCGCTATTTAACGCGAGTAACGTTAGCAGTCAGCGAGTAGTTTTGAAAAGTCAGGCTTTTTTCAACGCCGCCGGTCTCCTCCGAAATCTGTATACATAAAACTGTTTCATATCTGTGTCTGTATCTACATGTAGAGTCAGCATTTTTTTTACATCAAACTCGGTGAAATAAGAGTTTATTTCGGCCAAACCAGAGTTGGTGATTGTTGGAAAGACTAACGACGACGAGTTTTATTTTGTTTCTGTCAAGTTTGAATGAAGTGTTTTATGATGCATTGCCGCTAGAACAGCTGATCTCAACATAAACAAATACACGTGGATGATGACGCAAGTGTACTCGGGTACGGAACAACTTTACTGATGTGAAAGCTGAGCGGAGAGGGGGGGGCAATCGTACCGAATGTGAAAACACCCTCAGATTCCATTTCTGCTAATAGATCCCCCGAAATGTTACACACTGCTCCTTTAAGATGTCAATATGATTCAACCAAAGACAAAACCCCCTGAAACCCCTCTTCCTACCACAATTTTCCAACGGCAGAATTGGTGGGGGGCTACGCCTGACGATTTTTGTCACTCTGAAACCGACAAACTGACATTCACGCCCCCATTTTACACAGCAACTGGTTTACATGAGAAAGGTTTAAACTTCTCTCTCCAGCTGCCTTTAGTGTAAATGTAGTTTTGAGCATACTGACGCCTCTACACACCAACATCTCTTTTTCCTTAACTGTAAGATGAAACAAGCCCTCTGAAGTCTGAAGTCCTTTTAAATCTGTTTCAGTTCTCAGATAAACTCAAACAGGGTTGCACCAAATCTGAATTTTCCACTTTTCTCATCTCACTGATCAGCTCAGTTCAGTCTCGCAGAAATGAGTTCAGTGGTGGAATCAGTATGTATCTGATCTTTACATCATCGCTGTCTTAGTTTAGCTTTGGAAACACCCTCTGTTTCCTGTCCTCTTCATCATGTACAGTCCTCACCGCCCTCACCACACACTGGAACATATACAGTCATACTTTCACTCACAGTGATTTTCCATTTTTGTTATCTGTTTTGCATTATTGTTTTTTCTGTTTGTGATTCCACAGTTGGTGCTCTTTAGGGAAGCCTCTTGTAATCCCACCTGAGTTTCCGTCCTCTCCTACGCAGCTGTTTTTTTTTTTTTATCTTTATTTTTACACTCGTTTCCCGCACAGATGAATAAAGTAAATAAAGACCTGAGCAGGCACACATGTCTTGAACCAGTGACTCCGATTCAATCTAAAAGAAGAGAGCGTCGCTCTCACGTCTATTCAAGGACAGAGTTTTGAATGAGGTTCCAGTTACCATGGAAAAAATGTACCTCTGTCCTACAACCCAAAGTGAAGCCTGCAGCGGCAACTTAATACAGCGACAGCATGCCTCGACGCCAGGCAACACGCCGTGTTCCAGCGTGCCGTTTCGTAAACAGGAAGTCTCTGATGAAATGACAAAACGTGTGAGAATAACCGTCTGTGTATAGGTGTTTTTAAAGGGTCTCTGTGTCACATAGATGAAGCCATGACAACAGGAGGATCCCCGCTGCTTTTCAGGCTCCGTGATATTTTAGCCCCTGTGATTGAGTTGCACGGCTAGTTTATTAAACTCTGCAGCTGTTGTTTGTGGAGGCACCTAGGAAACAGAGGTAATTGATGGACCTATTGAGTTACACTCGCTGCATATGAAACCACCGCCGCCGAGAAAGTCAAGGATACTAATACGAGCTCAACCTTAGCTCACTGTCTGCACACCGAACAGTTAGTGACAAGCTGAGTTACTACGAGTTGCTATGAGTTATTGCGTCTGTGTATGCGCTCCTGTGCATGCACCGTACATACTGATGTACACTGCCTGACTGAAAGGTCAGACTCTATTAATACTCAGATTGTTCAACTGAACTGTCTCTGAACAGTGCACCATTCACAAATTGAAATTTTTCTCACTGCAGTGAGCATAAAAGAGCATAAAAGATTTGACTCCCACCTGGGAAAATGATGATGTACTGTTAACGTATCTTTCAACAGCAGAAGGCTGTGTTAAAAATAACACCACACAGGAGTAAGGGAAGTTCATGTAACTGATTCAAAGCTCTTTTATTAGGATTTTGCCCTTGTTTGTTAATGAGAGGGATATCTGAAGTGATGTAAAGGGCCCATTTACTCATATAGTATAGTATATCTTCTTTGTCTAATTGAAACTAGGGCTTTCGATCGATTAATATAGTTAATCATCGATCATTATCTGTTCCAAATGTACCTTAAAGGGAGATTCATCAAGTATTTAATCCTCTTATCAACATGGGAGTGGACAAATACGCTGCTTTATGCAAATGTATGTATATATTTATTATTGGAAATCAATTAACAACACAGAACAATGACAGATATTGTCCAGAAACCCTCACAGGTACTCTAGCTTTAAAACTGAGCCAGCTACAACCTCCGAAAGGTCGATTGCATTAATGCGTTAAAGAAATTAGTAGCGTTAAAACGATTTTCCGTTAACGCATCATTAATGGTTAACTTTAACAGGCCTAATTGGTACACAAGCAGATATATAAAAATGACATTGGTCTAACAGTTTCTTGATGATCAGCGTCTCCATCAGCCTGAACCATAGACTGTATATAACGATGGACGACATGGCAGCTCCCCAAAAGTGAAGCCAAATGTCTTGATAGCCCCCTGGTGGCTGGCTGCAGTATAGCTCATAAAGGATATAACATGGGCCAAACTAAAAAGTCAAATATATTTTTCCCAAAGTTGGGTTCTGTCATTTTAATGTGTTGTTCATGTTGTCATGTTCAAGTGTTCATTTTTCGGATAAACAGCTGCTGTGGTGCTAACGTAGCAGACAGGTGGCTTGCGCTAACAAGCTTGTGATTGGCTCGGGCGGCTGTGTGGGCGGGACTTCGCCACCAACCAATCACTACTGCGCAGACTCTGGCTCCAAATGATGTCATATTTTGGCTTCACTTTTGTACAGTCACCTTCTATATATACAGTCTAAGGCCTGAACAGTGCACCATGCACTGATGAGCATAAAAGAGCATAAAGGATTTCACTCTGCCTTTGGAAAATGTGATGTACTGCTATGTATATTTTAACACTGAAAGACTGTGTTGAAAATGAACATTCAAAGTTCACACACATACAAGTAAGCCAGTTACACTTCAAACTCTCAACTTCTTAATTTTCCTGAATGTTGATGATGATCCCGTCTCGCATTCAGTGTGTGGCTTTGACTATTTGTGTGAGCACTTAGCAGATAAGTGCTCCAGTGAAATGGGGTCTAAATGATTGTTTTGGTTTTCCCGTGCCCCCCACAGTGCAATATAATAGGTGGGTTGAATGTGTCATGGCGACTGTGGTGAGGGGGTTTCCCAGGGTAGATGGAAAGATGAGGAGGAAGACGGGGGGGCTGCTTTCTCTCTGGTGGTAAAGAGAGAGGAGGACCAGACAGCGTTCATGATATCTAACTTCCACTGGATCAGTTTAGATGAGCAGTGACAAAACAGGAAGTTGCCTGGGGGGCATCTAAAGGAAAGAAAAACTCCAGTATAGTGAAATTTAAATTGTGGATTGACTATAAACGGAACTTGCCTTTCTGGGTGTTAGTTGTTGATTTTGTTGTAAAAAAAAATCCATAAAATTGTGACATAATCTTCAGAAATACCTTAAAATACTTTTTTAAATAAGTGAAAATCAGTGAGCAGCTCCGGGTCTGAGAAGTGAAGCCAATGCTGAAGTGTCTTAAACCTGCATTCTCTCTATAAGCCAGCAGGGGGCGACTCCTCTGGTTGCAAAAAGAAGTCTGATTGTATAGAAGTCTATGAGAAAATGAGCCTACTTCTCACTTGATTTATTACCTCAGTAAACATTGTAAACATGGGTTTATGGTCTCAATCACTAGTTTCAAGTCTTCTTCAATACAGCATGATGTTCATTTAGTAAATTATGGTCCCATTTAGAGTCAAATAGACCATAAAGCAGGGGATGCTTTAGGGCGTGGCTACCTTGTGATTGACAGGTCGCTACCACAGTGTTGTCCGGTCTTGGAAGTTGTCCGTGTTTTTGTCTTACAACTTTAACCCTTTCACAGTGTGTTTTCAGTTCATGAAAGTTAATTATAACATTTTTGGTCGCCTAAAAAATGTCTTATCCGGTTGAACTTAGCTCCATCCTCTGGGTCACTTCTGGTTACAAAAGACCAACATGGTGACGGCCAAAAACCAAGAAGGCGACAGCCAAAGTGCTGAATTCGAGGCTTCAAAACATCAGTCCACAAACCAACGGGTGACGTCAAAGTGATTACATCCACTTCTTATTTTTACTATACAGTGAAAATAGGTATTTTGAAATATTGAAATTGTAATGAAGGAAGTTGCTTCATTGTTTTTCCCCCCGAGGCATAAATATAGACCAAGAAGTCCACGGTTGGATAATACAGATGATAATTTTCTTGAAATATAGTCTGGTTTTTAGTAATGTTCATGTCCTATTTTGTAATCTGGTGAAATGACGCAACTCACAAACTTTCAACGAATCCCCCTCGGGCTGGTGGCGTGACCAGTCTGAGCCGCCGTTCTCCACGTGTGTGTGTGTGTGTGTGTGTGATTTGTGGGGATAAAGCAAAAGGCCGGCAATTAGAAGAACTTATCTGGAGCAGAAGAAAGAGAAGAGTAGCAGCGTGGAAATAAGAGACAGCTCAGCTGCACACATCACCCAGATTCACTGGTGTGTCTTCACATTTAGGGACACGCTCTTCTTTGTGCAGCAGCGACTGACCGTGATATTGTCAATGCTTGACGTGCAGTATCAATATTTAAAAAACCAACAAAACTTTCACTCAAGAAAACAGGTCTGAAGGTACCATTGAAGACACTAAAGTTGTGTTCTCCGTACAACTAAAAACCAACAGTGGATATCTCATATGCTTGTTGATTTACACTTAATTTATTTATATTTGACGGCTTTTAATGTAACTCCTGACAGTTAGACCTATCTATATAACACTGACAAAACAACCCCAACTCAAGATCCATTTACTAGTTTTATTTCCCCAGAGCTTTCAACTGTATCACATGGTCTTCATTCAGCGAATTTCATCCGTGAAACTTTTAGGACTTGTCAGCTTAAAAGTGACACATGAATGTTCATTCATGATTCTTGAATTTTGCCAAAACGATCCCAACTCAAGGTTCACTTATGTGCTTTTTGCAGAGCTTTCTCCTGTATTACATGGTTTTAATCAGCCGATAGAGTTAACAAGTCAAGTCAAATACGCCAACTCCATGTGATACGACTGAAACCGTGAGACGGGATTGTTTCTTTAAACCACAGCAGACATTTTGACGTGTCATAGCAGGAACTTAGTCAGTGGGACACGCTCACATGCACTAACATACACTGCAAGGCGTTTTGATAGTTTCGTTACGTTCCGCACGTAACGTAATGACGTCATCACGAGCGTTCAACGTGATAACGCAAAAGACTTTCCGCTGCAAAAAGAATGAATGCTCTCGCTATTATGTTTTTTATTTTAGATCTATTTAAACAGGATCATGCTAACAACAATCTTCCGCGGCCATTACGAGGGAATACTCTGGAGCCAACGCATGTTGTCACCATGTTTTGTACCGCATGTAAGGTAACGTAATGATGTCATCACAAG
Source organism: Sebastes umbrosus (assembly GCF_015220745.1). Taxonomy (NCBI): domain Eukaryota; kingdom Metazoa; phylum Chordata; class Actinopteri; order Perciformes; family Sebastidae; genus Sebastes; species Sebastes umbrosus. The sequence continues at coordinate 4,549,794 of NC_051286.1, forward strand.
CGTACAGCATGACGATGTTAAAGACAGAAATCTTAGCTTTCCGCTGCAAAAAGGAATTAATGCTCTAGCTATTATGGTTTTTATTTTAGATCTATTTAAACAGCTAACATGGATCTCCCGCAGCCATTGTCATCAGGTTTTGTACCGCACGTAACTAACCATAATGACGTCATCGTGAGCGCACAACGTGATGACGCGAAAGACAGAAGTCAGCTGCAAAAGAATGAATGCTCTCGCTATTATGGTTTTTATTTTAGATGGATTTAAACAGGATCATGCAAACAATGATCTCCTGCGGTCCGTATTTAAAGGGTTAATGCTCTGGATATCTGGATATATAGAGCACCTTTAATGACGGCTGCATTAGGGGAGCTGAGTCATCGTTAATGTGATTAATTCCACCTGTGCTTCTCTATACATGAACAAGACAGAAAAAGAAAAGCATGACAGAAGCCCATTAGGTCATTAGACTAAGACATAAATACCCTCATCATGAACTCACAGTTCACATGACGCTCACATTTCTGAGTCATGTCTGAATGTATTTGGGGTGTAATTGGATTAGTGTGTCTTACTGTATGATACAGCTATGCATTATGGGTAAGCTGCTATTTAAATCAAAGCTTACTGTGTGTTTCCCATTTAGGTCCATGAATACATCCCTCTATATGAATCATGAGGCCAATTAGAGCTATTACATTACAGTATTAGAGAATACATAAATGAAAACGACATGTAATGTTCTGACAATAGAGTCTCTGGCGGAAGGAGGAGCGTCGCCTCTGCAGCTCCACGCAGATATATGACATATGGCGTGGCGTCACCACACTGAGCCCCGGCCTGTCTGTTGCGCCGCGGTCAGTGTGTGGCTAATATGTAACGAGACATGACACTTCAAAAGTCCAACATGTGCCACAAGCGATAACAAACCGCACGCTGCGCTTCCCCTCTGCGAGCTTGTGGACTCAGCAGCTCTGCGGATGTTTTTTTTTGTTTTTTTGATCTCGTCTCTGTGCAGCGCCGGCGTTTGATATCATTTTGATCTTGCAGAATAAAAATGTTTTTTCTTCGTTTGTGTGTCCTCGCTCTCCTTGTCCTTCCACCGTCCTCAGCTGCTCTGTAGGTGGCATGTTTGCATCTGCTTATTTGCAGAGACATCACCATGGCGCCCGTGTCATGCCTGGAGACCTCCTGTAATCTCTTTGGTGTGCTGTGTGAAATGGGCCATGACCTCTTCTGCTCTCTCTTTCTATTCGTCTCTGTCCATCCCTCACTGCTCTGCTTGTCTCTCTCTCTCTCTCTCTGTGATGCAGGAGGATAATTCATACTCACCAACTAAGAGCTGACTGCAGAGAATCACAGGCCAGAACTCATTTACAGCGAGAATGCATCACAGCGAGTGGGACAGTGGATGCAGCTCATCACAGGGATATAAGGCCAAATGTATGTTGGACACCCAAACATAACACCCAGATGTGATCGTTGAACATCTTGTTCCTAAACTACATGAATAACTACACAGCTATAACAGCCTCTGCTCTTCTTTAAAGGCTTTTGAAGAGAACCAGGCTGCAGGGATTTGCTCTCAGTCAGACACAAGAGCATCAGTGAGGTCGGGCCCTGATGTTGGGAGACGAGGCCTCACAGTCAGCGCTCCAGTTTGACCCAAAGGTGCTGGATGGAGTTGAGCAGGTCAGTCCAAGTTCCTAACCCTAAACCTGGCTTTATGCACAGGGACATTGGTCATGTTGAAGAAGAAAACCTGTTGCCACTAGGTTCGAAGCACACTATTTTCTCAAATTAAAGTGTATGCAGGCAGCAACCTCCGTGGTCTGAGAAGTGAAGCCAATGCTGAAGTGCCTTAAACTTGCATTCTCTCTAACAGCCAGCAGGGGGCGACTCCTCTGGTTGCAAAAAGAAGTCTGATTGTATAGAAGTCTATGAGAAAATGAGCCTACTTCTCTCTTGATTTATTACCTCAGTAAACATTGTAAACATGAGTTTATGGTCTCAATCACTAGTTTCAAGTCTTCTTCAATACAGCATGATGTTCATTTAGTAAATTATGGTCCCATTTAGAGTCAAATAGACCATAAAGCAGGGGATGCTTCAGGGCGTGGCTACCTTATTATTAACTGGTTGTTACCACGCCGTTATCTGTTCTGGGAGTTGTCGGTGTTTTCATTTTACAACTTTAACTCTTTCACAGTGTGTTTTCAGTTCACGAAAGTTAATTATAACATTTTGGTCGCCTAAAAATGTCTTGTTCAGCGTTCAGTTGTACTAAGCTCCACCCTCTCGTGTCACTTCTGGTTGCAAAAAACCAAGATGGGGACGGCCAAAATACTGAACTCCAGGCTTCAAAACCTTAGTCCACAAACCAATGGGTGACGTCACGGTGACTACGTCCACTTATTATATACGGTCTATGATTGTGTGCTGCCTGTAGTATTAAGATTTCCTTAAGAGGGCATCTTCCAGTCCTGAAAAGTGAAGCCAATGAGGAAGTGCCTTAAACTTGCATTCTTTATAACAGCCAGAAGGGGGCGACTCCTCTGGTTGCAAAAAGAAGTCTGATTGTATAGAAAAAAAAATGTCTTATACAGTGTTCAGTTGTACTTAGCTCCACCCTCTTGTGTCACTTCTGGTTCCAAAAAACTAAGACGGCCAAAATGTTGAACTCCAGGCTTCAAAACGGCAGTCCACAAACCAATGGGTGACATCACAGTGACTACATCCACCAGAAAGACATGAACATGAAGTTATGAACATGTGAACACTGGAGCCAGAAGAAAAATGAGGAAAACTAAATATATATAGTTATAATTTTGTGTAACAGAAATAGTTTGTTCCTTTCTTATCCCTTTAATCATTTTTCATGGGTCTCTTTTGGTGGTCCCAACCCAAAGGTTGAAAAGGTTGGACATGGGAAGTAAACGTTGATCTATCAGATAATTAAATGATCAACAGATACAAAGAAAACATGCCGTCACATTGATATCAAAACATTAACATACTGGAAAAAGCTTGTCTGATTTAGTATATCTGTCGGTAGTGACTGAGCATTTGTCCTCTGCGTTCTTTCATACTTTTATCTGTTTCCATTTTCCCCTCATTAACCTAAATCCGTGTCGTCCTTTGGCATATTTAGTTGTAAAGTAAACATGAGAAGCATTATTTTATGCATGAGCTGTAAGTGCAAAGTGCTGCAGTAGTTTGGTTTAGTGAAGCCCTGGTGGGATGACGTGCGAGCGCGTCTTCCTGTGACAACGGGAGCAGCTTTGATGGTAACCAGTGCAGCAGTCCTCGGGCTCAGAGATCCTCTCTGCTTTATTTCACCGCCTCCTCTGACTGGGAAGTATGCACACACTTGATCATGTGTATGTGTGTGTGCGTGTGCACCTGTTTGTGTGTGTGTGGAAAAGGTAGGTCCTCCTCTCGGTCCCGCTTTGCCTAATACGTCCATGCAGGGCTCGCCGGAGAGCGGCGTGCAGCAGCACAAAGATCAGGGCTATTCTGGTGCTGCCAGCCTGCCCAGTGCTGATAGGAAAGGATTAATGAGGCGGGGCACTCATCACTTGTAATTAGAAACAACGCTAAAAACTATTTTTGTGCCTGTTCCTATGGAGAGATCTTGACCCTCGGGCCGGCGCCCCCCGCACCCCTTCGCCGCTGGCCGTGAGGCGGTAGACGCCTGCGAAGTTGGAGTAAATATAGGACCATAACTCCTGCAGCTATGTGACACATGGTTCAATGGAGGGGAGCGCAGATAATTCACAACTCTGGCTGTGTACTCCACTGGATGCTCAAATGTCAAGAGGCTGATAGAGGCTGTCTCTTAAAATACACACCGTGAGGCTTGTTTGTTGTTATTGATCCCAATAATCAGCGAGTCTCTGAGCTTCTGTTGTTTCCTGGCTCCGGTTGGAGTGAGGCCTTGAAATCTTTATCCCTCAATCTGTTGTTTCTCTTTAAAATCAGCGTGTTTTCACACAAATGTTTTCAGTTTCCTCTTGTATAGCTGAAGCAGTTACTTGATCAGTTGACAGTCAGTCGTCTGATTGATTGATTGTTGTCATTTTTCAGGCAAACATTTGCTAATCCCAGCCTCTCAAATGTGCCGTTTTTCTGCCTTTTCTTGGTTTTATGTCATTATGAGATGAGTCTCTTTTGGTTTTGGACTGTTGTTCAATGTCACCTTTAGCTCTGGGAAACTGTGATGAAAACTTTTCACTATTTTCTGACCTTTTTAAAACTAAATTATTGATTAATTGAAAAGAAAATAACATTACTCTACAATGACAGTATTCGTTAGTTGTAGCCTTTGTCTCTTGCTTAGGCTACATCCACACATATGTTTTCCTTTTAAAAACACACACGTTTCTACGTTTATACCTAGAGTCCACACTACTCCGGCGTATTGGAGCCCCTAAAACGGAGACGTTTGAAAACGCTTCTGACCCCGTTTTAGTTTTAAAACTTTGCGTTTTAGTCTGGACGGATAGAAACGGAGACCTTTGAAAGCGATGACGCAGACACCCACGTTTGTTTCTTGATTGTGTCTTATCAGTCATGACGTGTCCTTCCCTGGTTCGTCACGAAAACAAACGACATCAGCCTCGACCAACAGTGGTTAATTTCAACATGGATTAGGAGTTACAAGCATTGCTGAACCTGTTGTCAATGTTTGCAGCTGTTGTGCAGTTAAATTCTGCATTTTGTAATGTTACTACTGCCTACATGCGCAGGAGGCAAGCTATTATTTTATCACTTTACATAATTTCTCATGTCCAGCGGCTCTTCCTGTTTACGCACATGCCCAGTGTACGTGAATGGTTTTGTGAAATGTGTTTTCAGGCGTGGTAGTATTCTGAAGTGGCCCTAAAACGCTCGTCTGGACAAAGACGAAAACATATTAGTAAGGATGTAGCCTTAGAATTTAAACCTATCTTTTTAATTTTTTAGGGGCAGCTGAAACAGGTTGTGAACACAACACTGACACATCATCACCTTTTAAATTGATATGGTGAGCTTTATGGAGCTTAACTCATGGAGCAACATTGTCATTCTTCTGTAGTCGTGTTTCTGTGCACCGGATGAATATAAGTCCAATATTGCACTTAACTTTTAGCTCTTCTTTGGTCTCCACCAACTCTTTAGCTGCTAAATGTTCCGCTATGTTCACCAGCTAGTCGCTAACTTTGTCCGCCAGCTGTTTGGTGCTGGACAGGTAGTGTGCAGTGGGTTCATCAGGTCTTTTTTTTGTTGAAAACAGCTGGAAACAAGTCGATGTTGAGGACCATAAAACCAAAACAATGAACTGAAAGATGCTGAGAGGAAATGCAAAGTCACTACAAGTGACCACTTTCACATTATCACAGTCATTTGATCCATTGCTAATGTAAAAAATATTGATTATTGCAGCTTTAAACATTAAAACACAACATGAGACATCTGGCACATTTTATGTTTTTACCAAATAAAACATCTTCAGAAACATATTTCTACTTTTTTTCTCTCAGTGGCCAGAGAAATGAGATTCCTCCACGTAGGAAGAAAACGAGGAGAAAATAAACCCTCCGGGACGCCAAAACCAAACTTGAAGCCTCCCTGTTTATTTCAAAGCTCACAAGTAGGGATTACAAAATTACAGTGCTTCAATTTGCAACAGTTCGAGGAGTAGTAGGAGAAGAGTAGGAGAAGATGACAGACCAGTTGAGGAATCTTGAGCAAGTCATGCAAAAAAGGTGTGGGAGAAGGCCTCCGTTATAATAGCACCCTTTGTGGAAAAAAATAAATCCATCTGTCCGTAGGTCAGTGCAAAAATAGTAATGAATATATGCATACAAAGAAAATAGATATATATATATTTATATACTGTATATACTTGACTACAGACACAAAGAAAGAGACTTGTAGAGCGAAGCCACCGGAGCCTCTGAGCCCAAAGCAGAGACTCTTAAACAAGTCTAGTCGTAAAGAGTGCACATCAAATATGACAGCTGGGTATTGTTCTAATACAGAACCGTGTTTCCAAATAAAAAGGGAACAGACCCAGATGCCTCTCGGAGCTGTCAGTCAGGCTGTGACCTCTACAGAAAGAGCAGTGTGGGGAAAGACAGACAGCACCATAACGTCTGCGAGTGTCCCTCTACAGACCTGGAGCACACAGCATGCTTCGTTTGTCCAACCGGAGAGAGTAATGTACAGTACGACGGTTACATTGTTCAGTCAAATAGATCGGTACATACAAAAAGCCATGTGCCGCTGCGGTCGTAGGAAACCAGCAGGTGGGACGAAAAGGTTCATTATTCTTATATAACATTGGCTCAGATGCTAAGCTCTCTCTTTTCTTTTTTTTTTGCAAATCACTGAATATAAATGCACAAGCTACAAACGTGTGGTAAATGGTTATTATATACCTTTTTTGTTATCATATTCAAATATATTGTGGAGCACCAGTAGACACCAATGACAACAGCAACAAAAATACAAAGTGAGGACACGTCGTCACACGTTTTTTTTTTTTTTTCTTTGTCACACTTTTAAAAAAAACTCACTTCAATCTGAGGCTGCAAACTGTTATTCATGCTCGAAAATGTTCGCAGAGACCTCGCAAAACTACTTCATGATCGTCAGGTTTAAGAAACAACCTGTTTACAATTTTCATTTGCATAGCATGGATTTTTCACATGAGGGATTTTCGAAGCTTATTGTCGTGAATGTTGGTGTTGTAAAGCCGTACCGAGTGCACTGTGTGTGTGTGTTTGTGTTCACTATGAAAACTCGCATTCTCCTTCGTGTTGCTGACAGAGACGCACGTTCTCCAAACATTTGGGTTTTAGATGTATATTGAAGATAAAATGCTTCACAGAGGGTGTATTGCAAAATAAATGTTGTGTTTTTTGGTGCTTTGACAGTGATACCGTTAGCCCTGTGCTTCATTTATACCTTTGTTTTCATGCAAAGAAACTTCATGGACATAAACAGAAATTTGTGAGGAAGCTGCTTCAAGTCAGCGTGGTAAAATACAGAACAAAGCTTGTAACTGCTTGTTTTTTTTTGGTCTGAATTTCATATTTAAAGGAACAGTGTGTAACATATAGGGGGGATCTATTGGCAGACATATGTTTTCTTTTGTGTAAAATGTGGAGAGAGTAGGAGCACCAGTTCCGAGCTCCCGGACTAAATACGTTTTTGAACATTTCAGGGAATACCGCTGAAACAACACGACAGAAGGAGTAATGTCAATGCGTGAACTTTGGGCAAAAATACCTGATAACAGACGGGTTTTGCGAACAAAATCTCGGAAAAAATCAGTCGGATTAAATACGTTTTCAAACATTTCCGGCATTGGTTTAAAACCGCCGAAACAGCACAACCGAAGGAGTAATGTCGATGCGTGAACTTTGGGCAAAAACACCTGATAACAGACGAGTTTTGCGAACAAAATCTCGGAAAAAAACAGGACCTGCGGACCTGACGAAATGGCAAAAGGCAAGAATCGTTGTGTGAAGTGTGACAGTTTATACTGCATCTACATACGGAGCATGTCCTCCTCCTAGTTCTCCTACACGCTTGAAACACGGGAAAAGTTTAAGTTGGTTACAATCTGCAACCTCACCGCTAGATGGTGCCAGATGTTACACACAAAAAACACCAGACTTTCACTCAGGACACCGCTGTTCGTGTCTGGTGTGAAACCAGAAGTTGATTTATTTGTAACTTCCGTACTTAAGATGCAGCACTTCTGGAGATACTTTAACCCAAACCGCGATCTTTTCCTAAACCTAAACTAAGTAGTTTGTTGCCTAAACCTAACCACACTCCTTTAAACTTCAGTTGAAGGACTACATGCTCTTTTATGTGTCAGAAACTTTGTTTATTAAATTAAAACCAATTAGTTGTGTGGTTTTCAGGTTAAAACAAGGCAATTTTAAAAGTTTGATCAATAGTTTTTTCTACGTTTAAACGCTCACTTTTTATACGGTCATGCACACAGTCATCTCAACAAGACGAGGTCTTTATACTGTGTGCTGAAGTGTTAGACAGGTGGTTGAAACCGCATGCATCCCACCTGGGTACTTTAAGAAGTTTCCCTTAAAAAGTGACGAGGCTGAAATGCAAAATTTAGATTCTTTTCAGCAACAATGCAAAAAATCTACAGTTTGGATCAGAATGAAGGCAAAGTAGCTCTAGTAAGTTGAGTATTTTGTTTAGCCTTCCTCTTCATATCTATCTACATGTTGCAGTATGAGTCAGAGGTGAGTATATTCAGGTGCAACAGGATGAGGGTAAACTTTGTGTGCGTGCATATACTCTTTACCGCACCACTATGTAGTGCGGAGTTGATTTACAATTCACGTTGGTTGTTATTCAGGTTCCCCTTCAAATGCCACCACCAGATCAGAGTTACATAATGAGCAGTTTTACCTCAAGGCTTCAATGTTCTCCAATTCTGCATATTAATCAGGAAACAGCAGATAATAAATCTGTACGTTACACACACAGAGAGAGACCAAGAGGTGCTTTTACCCAGGAGTTAAAATACGACCTCGACCTGTGTTCTGCATCCGTCCGCACGTGATGGTGTACCATGCGCAGGCCCAGTGGTGACACATGAATTAAGGCATTGATAGAGGCACTAGAGCAGCACGTGACAGCAGCGCTCGCCTATGCAAGGCAGGAGAGCTCACTTAACTGTAGCTTAGTGTCAGCGACAGGGAGTTGCAAAAAGATTAGACAAGGGGTCACGCTGCTCTACTGTACCGCCACCGTCACACCACGCCGTTTGAAGTCTGTACCTCGACTCTGCTACCTTAACAACGGACTAAAATCACAGCTCGACATTTCGGGCATCGACACAAACAAATGCAGCTACACAGGGACTCAGTGGAGTTTGTTCCAACAGAGCTGGCTCATAGATGAATGGGAGCAAAAAAGAACAGAGGAGACGACAGTAGCAGGCAGTGAAATCCCTCCGTTCTGTTACATTAAACATCACCAGTAGCCCTGTTTTACAAGATTCACTGATTATTTTCAAAGTGTTCTTTCCTCTGCCAGCAGCCATGCATTAAAAAAAAGCTCTTATGGCTGTCTGGTAATATATATATTGCTAAAATATATGCATATGTGGATGCAGGAATGGCAAAACGAAGAAGCAAAACAATATGAATTTGTGGTTCTGATGACTGACATAAACACACTCAAAAATAAAACCCCCCTTTTTTTTCTCTTCTTGTACACGTCTGCGCCAAATATTACAGCATAACCGTACGCACCATAAACATATAGAACTGAACGACAGTAAGTACATTAACATCTAAAATGGTATTTCAGCAAAGAGCTGGAAATGTTTCGTAATCATCACCGATATATACACATAAGATCAAGGTCTCGGTTGCATTCCACTCTGAAATTATTGCACAGTAAGCCGCGGTGGGCTCGTCATGGTCACCCCCATAAACCCCTGTATAAAAATAGAACAACAACATTAACACACACCAAACAAGTCTTCATCTTTTTTTCTTTTTTTTCTTTTTTGACAGGCACTGCCGTGGCCAACCCCCGCCTGAGTCTGCAAACAGAAAACTGTGTGCCACAGTGTGAGCGTTAAGAGTTTCTCTTGTCAGTAATTGCCCCTAAGCACGTAGAATATCTTTTCCAAACCGATTCCCTTTTCCCTCGTGTTTGCTCCTCTGCGGTCACAAATGGAAAGCTTCCCACTGACCGATTCCCCTCCCTGTCTCTACCTCTAACTCGTCCTCTCCTCCGGGACTTCGGCCAGGTCCAAACAGTAGGGATTTTTGGCATTTCTCATCACCGCTGACCCAGAGCTTTGGCACTCCAGAGAGTCCAAGATGAGCGTGAGGAGATTCATGAAGAATACAGCGGCTCTCACACTCCAAAAGCTCGTAGAGCAGCCTTGAAAAACAAACAGTGAGAGTGAGTACAAAGTGTGAGCAAGTGGGTTCAGTTTTTAGACGACGGTTTCCACACCAATCAGCTTTGGCGTGAGGATTCGTGGCGTTATTCCGTTGTTGAGGTCCTCCTCGAACTCCAACAGCTGGCCCATGAAGTTGAGGTTCGGGGAGATGATGGGCCTCCTGGTTTTGACGAACTTGTAGGCGTCCGTCATGGTCATCCAGGTGTGCTTCATCAGGTAGGCGATCACGATGGTGGCTGAACGAGACACGCCTGCCTGGCAGTGGATCAGAAGGCCCATACCTGCTTGATGTGCTTCCTCTGCAGAGAGGAACATAGGACACATTATAATAAATGCTTTGTTCCCTAAAGGGGAAGTTCAGTATATCAAACATGATGTGATATTAAAACATCCAGGTCTGGTTATTGAACCTCAGTATTTTTTGGTACCAACTGAAATGTATCCGTAACATGTATTGGAGCAACGTATCCTCATACAACAGTTCATATGATATCTTACGAATAGTTATTCCTACGAATGTCTAGCAACAGTCTTTTCAAAATAAACTTCCATCTTCACAGGAAACAACTTGGTTAGGTTTAGGCAACAAAACTACATAGTACTACATAGTTCAGGAAAAGATTGTGGTTTGGGTTAAAATAACTCTGGAAGTGGCGTTACTTAAGTACGGAAGTTAGGCGACAAATAAATCAACGTTAACGTCTGGTTTCACACGGAGTACGAACACCGGTGTCCTGGGCGAAAGTCCAATGTTTTCTGACCTCCTCCCTACAGAGCGTTTGTATGGTCTTTATACTTCTCTCCTCCGTTCACGATTACGTGGATTACATACAAATTGATTTTGTAGGATATATACGAATTACAGCTACGAACGGTGTGTGAGAAGAGCCTGATTGGAGTATTGGAAACTGACTGTTCAGATTTTGCTAGATTGTATTTTACTCGGGGAAATAGCTTTTCCTAAACACAATACAATCCAGAACTGGCAAAATTAGTACGGGTGCCGGTGTTTGCATTTAACATTTAAGAACTATAGTTTTTTTTGTGAAATAAAAAGAACCTTTCCTTAAAGGAGCAGAGTCTAGGATCTGACAGTATCTAGCTGACGCAAAAAACAAGTATGGCTCTATTTAGAGCCAGTTGTTGTAAGAGTAGTGTAGGTCATTTGGTGCTTAGAGGGTGTGTGTACGAAGGAAGTGAGTGGTGAAGCAAGAAAGAGAGAGAGAGGCGGCGACGGGAGCGACTAATGTTATCGACTCCGACCCAAGCCGTTCTGGGCTACTGTGGAAACATGACGGAGCAACATGGATATAACAAGATATAAACGGCTCATTCTAAGCTAACGAAAACACAACAACTCTAATTTTCAGGTGATTACACACCAACGAAAACATAGTTATTAATATTATATTCCATTTCTGACAATAGATCCCCCTAAATGTTACACACTGGTCCTTTAAAGTAAGATGCAGAAAAATATCTTTCCCGTATCAAAACATTTCAAAATGATACATCATCCATTTCCTTCTTATTTCCATTCAGTATCGCAGCACACTGCCAGCATTTAATGGCCAAAAGCACCCTAGAAGCACCCTTCTGCAATTCACACATTCACAACAACACTGTACAATACTGTTAGGCAATTTGAAACAGGCAGGCAACCAACTCAGTTTTTAACACCACAGCTTGTGAAACAAAAGATTACTGCTTCAGGCCTGCAAAACGTATTGACGTTAAACTCAAGGGACCCCTTAGAAAACGGCCATGACAGTCTTTCCTCGCCAAAATTTAGCGTAAGTTTGGAGCGTTATTTAGCCTCCTTCATGACAAGCTAGTATGACGTGGTTGGTACTGATGGATTCATTAGGTTTTTTAGTTCCATATGATACCAGTATCTCCACTCTAGCTTATTATCACGTTAACTTTGACAGCCCTAATTACATTATTCTGTTTTCATCACTAACAAATACATGTTTTCATGTTGTAGTTCATCAATGTGGAGCCAATTTGGGATACTCTGTATAGTACTGGGTAGATTAGTAGTATAGTACTGCATCATATCATGTTTTTTAATGTAAAATGTAACTAATAACTGTCAAATAAAAGTAGGGGAGTAAAAAGTACAGTATTTTCCTCTGAATTGTAGAAGAGTAGAAGTATAAAGTAGCATCAAATGGAGATAGTCAAGTAACGTATAAGCATGTCAAAATTGTACTTAAGTACAGTACTTGAGTAAATGTACTTAGTTACATTTCATCACTGCCAGCAGATGAAGTTTGCTCAGTTGACGACGGTTGTTTATGGGAGACGGGATTGTAACCAGTCATAGTTCAAATACGGTCTTTGATGGGGATGGTCTTAGTCTACGTTTGTCACTTTTGTCACTTCCTGTTTGCATAACGGCGGTCATAACCGACACCATGATCTAATTTAGGCAAATAAATAAACCGTCACAGTCGGTGTCATTTAGGCTGATATGACGGCTTTATTTTCACACTATCTTTACGAGCGCCACTACTCGTTCGTACTGGTCCAGCGTATATGTAAAGCAGCTGTAGTGATATCAGTCTGACGTTATCATACTCAGTGTTGATTAAAGGAGGAAATTCCACGGCAGGCAAATTCATTTTCACACGTAGCAGGAGAATAGCATCAAAAAGCTTTAATATGTTTCTGCATTAGGATACAATGCAGAATGTATTGGTGGAATACGCTTTTGGAAACTTTCTTATCTAAGTGTATAATGTCTTAAAGTCTCAATAAGTACTCCAAAAACTCTTATTTATGTGTGCAATGTAGATGTTGCTTATGGTAAAAGGTCAGCCTGCAACTGCCATCATTAAATATTACAACTTCTGCAAGATCGATTGCGTTAATGCGTTAAAAAAAGTAGTGGCGTTAAAATGATTTTTGCGTTATCGCGTTAACTTTGAAAGCCCTAATGTGTATGTATGAGATTTTTAGGATATGTCCCCTTTAAAGCTCTCAAGTAGACATTACATCATCTTAAAGGGTCACAAGACCACTGTGTTAATGTTTTCATACCGATGAATTCAAACGCCTCCTCGAAGTACTGCCGCAGGTTCTGCTTGTTGCTGTCCGTGGCGGGCAGGCGCTTGTAGATGAAGATGCCCGTGTCGTAGTGGTAGAGCGGCAGATGGGTGGTCACGTTTAGGATGTAGCCGATGTTATAGCGCTGCAGCGTGTGGATGTCCTGAGCGTCGTGTTCGTTCCCCAGGTAGAGGAAGGGCAGGATGGGTGTCAGCTCCGCGTTCTCTATGTCCGGCGTGGAGGGCAGGGAGTGAGGTAGCGGCCCCGTCAGGCCAGCAGCAGCACCGGTGTCCAAGCCCTCGTGGAGGTGCAGCGAGTGCTCGCACAGGTTCTCGTGGTTCTGCCTGAAGCAGCTAAGGCCTCCTGTGAACACAAACAAGACAGATTGTGACGTAAGCTCAAAGTAAACACGGCGCTTTGTGTGGTTGGGCGAGCAGGAAGTGGAATTATTTAACTGCCAAACTTCTTTTCATATTTACTTTATTTTTTCCCCCCTTTCATTATTGCAAATTGGACCTTGTTGGTTTTCCTTGCTAGGGTTAAGGGTTCAATTCCCACTGGAGCCCTCCATGCTAAAAATACATGCACTCATGCTTCTGTGCACCACATGGCACACGTTACGACTGAACAGGACAAGTAAGCTCTGCATACGCGTCTGATAAAAGCAAGGACAACTGGCTTTACGAGCTGTGAAGCACTAAAACATGACAGAAATCTCCAATTTCCATCTTAAACGGTTACATTTGGTTGTAATTTTAATGTCTCCATTTGGATATTAAATCAATATGAAGGGATTGGGGCAGTGTTTCCATTCACAACAACTAACTTTAAGAAGCTACTAAAAACAGTTTCCACCAACTGAACCTCATGAGAAATCCCCCCTCGTTAATCTGCAGGTAAATAGACGTACTAAATGTTTAATATACTTCTCACTGGACATCTGCACTTCTCCAAATAACTGGTTTGCACCTGTTGCCAGTGATGCCAAAGTTTCCCTTCAGCACAAGAGTTGTGGGGAGGGGGTGGAAAGTGTCAGACCCACACACACACACACATACAGTATCAGTTCATGTATTGTTCACATTGTAAGAGTTGACATCATGCCATGTGAGGTCATCGCACAACTTCCCCCCCCTGGTGACCGGGCAGGTGGGTTCACCATAAAACGGCCCGATTGTTAACCACGAACAAAGACATTATCCTGATGTTACGCTGATAGTGGAACAGCCCTCGCTGTCATGGGACGCTGTGGTAATAATTACACTGTAGTAGATCAAATAAAGGGAAGTCTTTACTGGTCCTCTGACAACAAAATCAACAAGACGTTTGGGGGGGAATTTCCACTGCTATTTCTCTTAAGACTAAGCTGTATTAATGAAGACCACTTTACAGACATGTTGTATTACACACAGTGTTTCATAATACCATATCTTGCCTACAATACAATATATTTATCACACCTACACCTTTGTTCAGAAAGCCACAGGTTACATAAGTTATCAGGATTTCTGACAACCACATTTTACCACACTGCATTTTCAAATCGCCTAACTTTGAAGCAGCATTAATAGATTTCTTTAGCACTTACAGGCAGTCAACTTTTCCATTTTATCACCTTATAAATGTGTTGTTGTGTTGGCAAACATTTCTAATAGAAACAGAGTTAACATTAGCATTCATTTTGTAGGAGAATATAAGTCCAATATTCACTCTTTTATCTCTGTTTTGGTCTACACCACCTCCTAAGGGAAATATGTGGCTCTTTAGCTGCTAAATGTCGCTACCTTTGTCTGTCGTCTGGTGTGCATTTAATAGAGCTTTTTGTTGCAGTGGGCAAACCTCCGGGTCTGAAAAGTGAAGCCGATGCTGAAGTGTCTTAAACTTGCATTCTTTCTAACAGCCAGCAGGGGGCGAGTCTTCTGATGTCTGATTGTATAGAAGTCTATGAGAAAATGAGCCTACTTCTCACTTGATTTATTACCTCAGTAAACATTGTAAACATGAGTTTATGGTCTCAATCACTAGTTTCAAGTCTTCTTCAATACAGCATGATGTTCATTTAGTGAATTATGGTCCCATTTAGATTCAAATAGACCATAAAGCAGGGGATGCTTTTGGGCGTGGCTACCTTGTGATTGACAGGTCGCTACAACGGTTGTCTGGTCTGGGAGTTGTCTGTGTTTTCGTCTTACAACTTTAACCCTTTCACAGTGTGTTTTCACTTCATGAAAGTTAATTACAACAATTTAGGACGCCTAAAAATGTTTTATTCAGCGTTCGGTTGTACTTAGCTCCACCCTCTCGGGTCACTTCTTGTTGCAAAAAAACCAAGATGGCGAACTCAAGGCATCAAAAGGGCAGTCCACAAACCAATGGGTGACGTCACGGTGACTACGTTCACTTCTTGTATACAGTATATGATTTATTGGACTCTCACTAAACATAAATCCAAACCAATGAGCTAAACTAACCTCCCCACGATGGAACAATCAAGGTAATATCTTCTGATATTTGGAAGCCAACATCTTTTGTCTAGTATCAACAAACAGTCAAATGTCTAAGCTGTGAATTTCCTATTTTGAAACCGAACCAACGTCTCTCTTTTCAGGTCAAAACTCAGCTGATAAATAACACTTTTCATAGTAAACTGAGAATAACAGGATCTCCAGAAGCAGCAGCACATTGCTGTGAGATGAAATCTGTCGAGTGTGACCGTCTGTCGTTAACGTCTGACTAAACTCAAAGAGGAAAACATGAAGACGGTCTATCATTTTCATAAACCTCAGGCTCAGTTCCTGCTTCGAAATTACCGCCTCTGCCTCGAGAGAAAAAAAGGCCTCTCACACCACAGACCTGCTGTTTCCAATACTTTACCCTTAAACCCTCCGACACTACTGACATGTTGTTTATGGCAATTCTGACGGATTGAATGTACCGCTCTTATCTGCAGCGCTGTATTTCCAGTGTAGCTGAGTGTCACGCAACAACTGTATTACAATGAATCATGACTAAGACATGCTGGTAACTGAGCCAATAATGGAAATTATTCAGTAGCATGTTCCAAATATGTCACTATTACTACTGCTTGTAATAATAACAACCTCCTGCCTATTTTCCGAGAACTCACATGTATTTATAAGGAAATGAAGAATTAGTCACCTCTACATTTAGAGAGAAATGAAAAGTGTAGTGAAAGTATTAAAGGGACTATTTGTAACTTTCAGATATGCTTGTTAACAGCGACACCTGTGGCCTTTAAATCAACGAAAGTCAGCGTCGAGCTTGCGCTTGCTCGCTCTAAATAGACATGGACGAGCATCGCTCAAAACAGTGAGGCGACACACGTCAGCTAAAACCACAATATCACTCTATATTTCAGCTGCTTGGCAGTAATGTTAGCTGACCAGACGAAGGTCTCTCCATGAATCACTGCTGATCCTAGTGTTGGCTTTTCCTGCCTCAGCGCAGGCTCAGGCAGCGGGGCTCCTCAACGAGTTACATTATCGCCTCCCGACCGCAGCCGGCAGCCGAAGACACCGGCACCCGGTCGGTAACGAGACGACAACGTAACACGTGGAGGAGCTCCATCACTTCACAAGACACGGGAAACCTCTGTTGGTCTGGAGGAGCTGCAGCAGTTATTTCTGCACAAACGTCCACTGTACATTCACTAGATATTCTCAGAGCTAAACTAACTCTTCTGCAGTGTGGAGTGAGCGCGCGTTCACGTCTAGAGGTGGAGCGAGTACGCAAGAACGCGCGCTCTGTCTGAGTGAAGGTAAGCAGGCAGCGGAGACGAGGCTCCGGCCACACGCGAGCGCGCATATGCGAACGCGCATATGCGAACGCGCATGTGTGTCGACCCGCTACATTTATACGCTTAAAAAGTTACAAACAGTCCCTTTAAACAAAACCAACAACGACTATCAACAGCCACAGTCCTTAAACTAATGTGTTGTCAAAATCATTCCTATACGCTGGTTAAATATTTTGCTTAAAGTAATCAAGTAGTCCGGTTACAGTGTTCATTTTGGGTGACAACTAGGGCACTAAGTTAACGCAAATTCGTTTTAACGCTGTAAAATAGGCGTTGGTTTAATGGATACCAAACGTGTGACCTCAGTGATGCTGATTGAATGAACCCTTAGATGATGGTTCTATGAATGTCATTAACAATCGCCACAGGTTGTCCGGTAAGAACATGTAGATGATGGTGATGTATCAATTAGTCCAGGTCTCACACACTCTCTTTGAGATACCACTCATTTATTGATTGAAGATGGTTTGTAAATCCTTGTGTGAGTAGTGGCTAATTCTCATGGACGCACAGGAAAGACCATATCAATAAATAAAGAGAAAAGAGTCCAACGGTTTTAGCACTGATGCTGAGCTGAGTTGGAGGACAGATGAGGTTTGTGATCGGCGCAGAAGGTGATTGGAATCACAGCACTCTCTGATCATGTGAAGACAATGCGCCGAGCCACAGACTATTGGTCCATGCATGTGAACAATGCACGGGCTGGTGAGGGGATGCTTTTGGGTTTAAACTGCTGCACCTTCTGAACAAACGCCACTAATTTCTTTAAAGCATTAACGCAATCGGTCTTTTGGAGGTTGTAGCGGGCTCAGTTTTAAAGCTGGAGTGAAGATACTGACATCATATGAAACTAGAAAACCTGATGAATGGCGCTCCAAACTAAATTTTGGCAAGGAAAAACTGTCATTGTCATTTTCTAAGGGGTCCCTTGACTTCTGACCTCCAGATATGTGAATGTAAATGGGTTCAATGGGTACCCACGAGTCTCCCCTTTACAGACATGCCCACTTTATGATAATCACATGCAGTTTGGGGCAAGTCATAGTCAAGTCAGCACACTGACACACTGACAGCTGTTGTTGCCTGTTGGGCTGCAGTTTGCCATGTTATGATTTGAGCATATTGTTTTATGCTAAATGCAGTACCTGTGAGGGTTTCTGGACAATATCTGTCATTGTTTTGTGTTGTTAATTGATTTCCAATAATAAATATATACATACATTTGCATAAAGCATCATATTTGTCCACTCCCATGTTGATAAGAGGATTAAGTACTTGACAAATCTCCCTTTAAGGTACATTTTGAACAGATAAAAAATGTGCGCGATTAAATATTTGAATCGATGACAGCCCTAGTGACAACATATGTTAACTATGTTTGACTAAGGTTTGTTGAATTTCTGTTCTGTTTTTACTTTACTCCCTGGATACTTTGCCTCGCCGACTATCTGTTTTCCAGCTGGATACCTGTGCTGCCTGCTCGCTGATATCATGACAGGAAAACCAATGAAAAACGGCAGCATTTCAAATGTTATGCTTAGGGCTGGTTTGGTTCATGTTTTGGTAAAATGTCAACAATTAAAGCAACAGTGAGGAGAAATGGGGAAAATAAATTTATTTTTCTAAAACGGTCACTATATCCTGACAGTAGTGCATGAGACAGGTAATCTGAAAAACAATCACGTGCCTCCGTGTCCTCCGGTGCTCCTAATGGCATCAGTTTGTGAGCCATGTTGAGATCAGTTGTGGAAATACCAAGCACCGCCCACCAGCCAGAGCACAGCCAATAGGAACGCTCTCTCTCTCTGAAATGACCTGTGATTGGTCAAAGTCTCCCGTCACAGGCTCGATTTTTCTAAAGCCTGAAAACAGAGCCATGAGGAGGAGCAGAAGTCTAGTTTTCTCTCAGAACACTTGAATTACAATACGCTGAAAGGTTATTATGGAATTTTTTGCCCAATGATGCCAAAAATATTCTGCCTACTGCAGGTTTAATTCATACATCTAAGTATTTGACTACATTCAGACATGTAAATGGGGACACACACGGAAGATGCCGACCATTCCCGATATGAAAGAAGGAACTAGATAAAAGTCATTGCGAGCCCATTTGAGCGAGGATGTCTTGCATTTTGCACGAACTCAACCAGAGGAAGAAAGAGCAAGACAGTCTGCCTGTTCCTCCCACTGAGGCGAGCTTCACACAGACGCCGCTGCAGGATGAGCAGCCTCGTCCATCAAAGCGCACAGAGGAGGACCAGAGGACGAAGAAGGGAAGAAGAAGAAGAAGAAGAAGAAGAAGAAGAAGAGATCAAGGTGCTGTGATCTTACGGCTAGACGTTGACTGGGAGGCATTCAGAAAACACTCATAAGAGCCCAGCCCCCAACACGACAGCTTCAAACACACACACACACAGCAAAGATAGAAAACATGGCAGCAGCCCAGGGATCTCAATAGGCTGCCTTATTTACTAACAGCTGCTCTCACTTCCTGCAAAATGCTTAATGAGTGTCATATAGAAAGCTGGTGAAGAGCGTATGCATATGTTTATGTATGAGGGTGATTTAGACTGCATAGGCTTGATTCTACGTGTGCTAACACTTCAGTGCAAAGCTCACATGATACAACTACAACCAGTGTGTTTACAGGCAGCATCAGCTGACCAAAACAATAAAGGTCAACAGGCTTTGCACTACATAATATTATGCTACCTCATATCAGTTTATATTGCCACTAAGCTTCTACCACGACGTTCCTTTCACATGTCCAAACTGATTTACTCCCTCCAGAGTCAAACTTAAAGCCTAGAGGTGTAACGATTCATCTACTACATCGATTTATATTCCTACGATCCAACTACATCGATGGGTACTCGGCAAGTTGTCCTTTACGGGGGACGTATATCGATCTAAAATCGATTTGCAAGGTGAATAATCTATCGTATCTATACTACGAATTTGCACCTAAGCACGACAAACGTTATATGGATGTATTTTTTAGTACTTTTAATAGTAAATGTTACTCCGGTTCACTCTCCCTGTGTATGACGTCATTGACATGCGCCAGCAGCGCCAATCTCAGAAAGATGATAACAAAACAAAGGATGGCGGATGGCGAGGAAGAGCCAGACGAGCGAGAGCTTTTCAAGCCGCGTTTGAGGTCCAGTGTGTGGAAACATTTTGCAAAAAAAAAGGGAGATGTTCTTGATAAATCGCTCGCTGTTTGCAGAATATGCAAAGGCCAGATAAAACACAACGTCAACGCGACCAGTCTTTACATGCAACTACTGAGACGCCAATATTATTGCTCTACAGTTTATATTGAAAATATGAACAGAAGCAGCAGGTTGAACCACTGTTCATATAACTTGAATAAAAGTTGGTTTATTTTATTTTTTGTTAAATATTGCACCACCTTGTATCTTGAGAATTGAAGCAGCAGGTCCTGAAGTTGCATTTTTTATTATTTTCAAATAAAAGGTTTATGTATTTGTCGTGAATCGTTGTGTTTACTTGTTTATATCCATAAGTAATTTATCCCTGATTCCGTTAAAAGAAAAAAATTGAGGAATCCTGACCTGCAGCGTCCAGTATCCAGCTATTTATTTCACAGTCACACTGATTTTTGGCAAAAAGAAGTGAGTGTCATTGAATCGTATCGCTCTAGATGAGCCAAATATCGTCCTTGAATCGTATTGGAACAATAGAAAGTGATACATATCGTATCATGTAAAAAACGTATCCTTACACCCCTACTAAAGCCCATCAAATTGTGGTTTCTATCCCTTTTTTACGCTGATAAACTCACTACGTCTTGACAAACCCACTTCGGCGTTACCTTTGAGGATGATGGGGTCCTTGCCCTCCCTCCTCAGCGACTCCAGGACCACGTGCAGCGGCTGGGCGAACGTCAGCCGGTTGGGGTCTATGGTGCTCTCGTCGTAAACCACAATGTCTTTGGAGAAGATGCCCTTATAAGAGTCCTTGCCCTCGCGGCAGGAGATGAGGTCCAGCACAGTGATCTTGCCCTGCTGCAGCCGCCGCCGGCTGATCTTGTCGGAGCAGTTGATGTGCACGGCCCCCCGGATGTGGCTCTTGTTGTACTCCATGAAGGGCCGGCAGTCGATGATGACGGGCACGGGCCCCACGGGGTGTCCCATGGGGCAGCAGCTCACCCGCTTGGCCAGCTCATTGGGGTGGATGACCCTCACGGCGGGCAGGACCTTAGGGGTGCCCGGGGCGAGACTCGGGGCGCTTAATGCTTCGTGGTTGCTGACCATCGGGGTGGGGGCCCCGGCATAGCTGAGGTTGGGGCTGCTGGCGCTCACCTGGCTGTGGTTGAGGCTCTGGCTGTCCTTCTCATAGGTAGTCACTGAGCAGCAGCTGGCACTGCTGCATCCACACGACAACGAGCGCGTGGAGCCCTTGGATGAGGGCATATACGTTACAAGATTGGCCGTCGCCCGGATCTTCACCACGGTGGTGCTGATGACTGTCTTGTCGCTGGTGCTGGTGGCGACGGAGTCCAGGTAGCTGGTGTCCAGGCGCAGTTGGAGTTCCTGAGGTCGGATCGGCCTTGGCAGCGCCACCACAATTCTGTCGTCAAGAGGAGATGGAGGCATGGGGAGGCTGAGGGCTGGACGTTTACGGAGAAGTCAACACGCCGCTCTGTGGGGGGACAGAGACAAAAACATGAGGCGAGGACAAACTAAAAACGGTTCAATGAATGAAGGAGCAAGGGTGCACGAACGGGACGACCTCGTGTCTGTTGGATCAACATGCAAACTAGAAAACGGCCGCCGAAGCCAAATATTAGTAGTGTCAACACCTGCAGGGCAACACCCAACTTGGTGGGAAGATTTAGGCGTGACAGACTAATAATAAACAGTGCAATCATCAGAGTCTGGTGTAACTGAATCACTACTTTGAGTGTAACTAATGTGAATCATCCTGTAGATACTGTACTGCTGGTGCTGTGTGTGTGATGTTGAATTTTTCAACTCTTGCTCTGTCTGATCCAAAGCTTTTATAACAAGAGAGAGGAGAAGAAAAAAAGATAAAATACTGCATCAACGCCGCAGTTTGGTCTCTCCCCCAACTGGAAAAGTCAGGCTACAAAAAAAAAAAAAAAAGAAGAAGGGTGGCATTTCCTTTTGATCAGCAGCCAGAGCGTTTTTTAAAAGCATGTCATCCAGCATGTTATGTAAAGACACCAGCCGAGCACTGCCTGTCCCGGCCATTGGCGTCCTTTAAAGCAGTGGAGGTGCAGGTTGAGCCAAACAGGAGGAATCATTCATGGAGCAAATTCATTGAAGAAACCGGCATGAGAACGTGCCGAGAATATGATATGGCTCTCAGGACGAGACGAAGTGATCAGATGAGCTGCTGGTGGAAAATTCAATTCACACCGAGGTAATATTAAATAAAATAATAATAAAAAAAAATAAAAAAAATGCCATGGTTGCATTATTTTAACTTGGTGGCTTATAATAAACATTAGAATAAAACACTATAATAATAATAATAATAAGATCAAAATGGTTGCAGCAATTTGATATTCCCTCTTCATTAATTATAGAATGAAATCTCTATATATATATATGACTGTGCATTTCAACAACTTGTGCCATAATGTGCCAAACTTGCCTTGTATTGGTGCTTACCGGAGGAGTGCGTCGCGGTGAGCCGTAGAGACGGATTGATGTTCTGAGCGTCGCCTCCATTCAGTCCGTCCCGGTGTTGTGGAGAGGCAACATTTTTTTTTGTACTTTTTAGCTCTCAGCTCTCAGCTCCTCTCCACAATATAATACTGAAGGAAGTCTGACTGCCAGCCTCCTGACTGCGCAGCGGGATGGACGCGCCTGACAGCCAATCAGAAGACAGCATTAATATTACAGTGAGTCCAGCCTGCAGGGGAGGAGTCTGCTTCAGCCGAGACGTCTGACTCCTCCTCTCCTCCTCCTCTTCCTCCTCCTCTCCTCCTCCACCTCCTCCTCTCCTCCACCTCCACCTCCTCCTCCTCTTCCTCCTCCTCTCCACCTCCTCCTCCTCTTCCTCCTCCTCCTCCTCTTCCTCCTCCTCTCCTCCTCCTCCTCTTCCTCCTCCTCCTCTCCTCCTCTTCCTCCTCCTCCTCCTCTTCCTCCTCCTCTCCTCCTCCTCCTCTTCCTCCTCCTCCTCTTCCTCCTCCTCTCCTCCTCCTCCTCCTCCTCTCCTCCACCTCCTCCTCCTCCTCCTCCTCCTCCTCTTCCTCCTCCTCTCCTCCTCCTCCTCCTCTTCCTCTTCCTCCTCCTCTCCTCCTCTCCTCCACCTCCTCCTCCTCTTCCTCCTCCTCCTCCTCCTCCTCTTCCTCCTCCTCTTCCTCCTCCTCCTCCTCTTCCTCCTCTCCTCCACCTCCACCTCCTCCTCCTCTTCCTCCTCCTCCTCCTCTTCCTCCTCTCCTCCTCTCCTCTTCCTTCTCCTCCTCTCCTCTTCTATTCCTCCTTTTCTCCTCTTCTCCTCCTCTTCCTCCTCCTCCTCCTCCTCCTCCTCCTCCTCTCCTCCTCCTCTTCCTCCTCTTCCTCCTCCTCCTCCTCCTCTTCCTCCTCTTCCTCCTCCTCCTCTCCTCTTCTTTTCCTCCTCTTCTCCTCCTCCTCCTCCCCTCCTCCTCTCATCCTCTCCTCCAACCCTCTATACCTCGGCCTCTCCTCTCCTCCTCCTCCTCCTCCTCCTCCTCCTCTCCTCCTCTCCTCCTCTTCCTTCTCTCCTTGTCTCCTCCTCCTCTCCACCTCCTCCTCCTCCTCTATTCCTACTCTCATCCTCCTACTCTCCTCCTCCTCTCCTCTCCACCTCCTCCTCCTCTTCCTCCTCTCCTCCTCCTGTCTGAGGAGGAGGGATAGAGGAGGAGAGGAGGAGGAGGAAAGGAGGGATGGAGAATGAGGAGGAGAAGGAGAGATGGAGGGGTGGAGGAGGAGGGTTTAGAGGAGGAGAGGAGGATAAGAGGAGGAGAAGAAGAGAGGAGGATAGGAGGAGGAGAGGGAGAGGAGGAGGAGGAGAGATGGAGAGGAGGAGGGTTTAGAGGAGGAGGAGAGGAGGAGAGGAGGAGAAGAGGAGGAGGAGAGGAGGGATGTCGCTTGAACTGCCTTCAGTCCCACCAAACGAGCAGGGATGATGTCACTGGCAGCCAATCAAAAGTCTCTCCAGGAGGCTGGAGGAAGAAGACACGGTGCCTTCACGTGCTGCTCGTAAACTCTTAACTCACAAGTAAAAATGGAGCTCTGTTGTTATAATAAGAATATAATATCATCATACAAACTGTCTGAGCTTTCGGTGCCTCCCTCTGAAATACTGTCACACCATGATTACATGTTTTTTTGTTTATTTCTTGACTTTTGCAAGTAAGAAACAGACATGTATATTAGGTAAACTCCCTAACATACTCTGTAATATGAAAAAGCTGTGATAAGATCAATCTCTGCACCCAACATGTAAATTAGTAAACACATCTTAGATTTCATCGCCACACTGAGAAGTCATTATTACTCACCGTCACACCAACATACTGTATGAAGTTAGATTGAATAGAGCTGCTGAGGCTGAAGAAATTAAAGTAAAAGCAAGTTAGACGTGTGAATAATGTGTTTTAATCATGTGTCAGACAATTGGGTATAAATATATGTATGTATACGCATGTGTACATGTATACACATTTATGTGTATATATACTGTATATTTGTTTTATCAACTTGTCCTACGATTTTAACACTTTGACACCATAGTTTAGAGACCCAACAAGAGATCCCACAGATAGAAATAATATAATGTTGACACAAACTAGTAAAGGTCATGAAAAATACAGGTGTGTAAATTAATTTTCAACACATTGGTAGAAAAAGAATGAAGCTATGCAATGGCTCCAGACTTCAGTGTGGACAGAGCCATTAAAGAGTGCAGTTTTTAATGAAGTACTGCTTATGAGAGTTAATCAATCAAATCAGACTTTATTCGTATCTTTCGTACAGGTTAGTTAGTGCAGTTCATTGATGACTGATAAGCCAAAAAATAAGACGGAACAAGTGTGAACTGTGAAAAAAATAGAAAAGACACAACAATTCAGCAATTTAACAATTTGAGACTAATGCACTGGAGACAATAAAATGATAGAAATGTAATAAAATAGAATTAAAAGCTCTAATAACAGTAACAGTAGTAAAACAGTGTGAAGTAAAAATTAGATTGATAAAATAAAAAAGAATAAAATTATACAAGTTAAATACAATAAAATAAGTGATAAATACAATAACAATAAAATAGAATAAAATTATAGAATTTAAGTACAATAGAATAAGTAATAAATAAAATAATAAAACAGAATAAAATTATACAACTTAAGTACAATAGAATAAGTAATAAATAAAATAATAAAACAATAAAATTATACAATGTCAATACAATAAAATAAGTGATTATTAAAATACAATAAAATTATACAACTTAACTACAATAAAATAAGTGATAAATAAAATAACAATAAAATAGATTAAAAATAAAATAAAATTTTACAACGTAAATACAATAACATAAGTGACTAATGAAATAATAAATTAGAATAAAATTATACAACTTAAATACAATAAAATAAGTGATTAATAAAATAATAAAATTGAATAAAAATAGAATAAAATTATATAACTTAAATACAAAAAAATAAGTGATTAATGAAATAATAGAAATAGAATACAATTTACAACTTAAATATTATAAAATAAGTGATTAATAAAATAATCAAATAGAATAAAATTATACAACTTAAATACAATAAAATAAGTGATTAATGAAATAATCAAATAGAAAAAAATAGAAGGAAATTATATAACTTAAATATGATAAAAAATAAGTGATTAATAAAATAACAAAAAATAGAATAACATTTTACAATTTAAATGCAATTAAATGATTATACTAATTCCCATGAAATTACCATTGTCAGTTGATACAGATAAATCATTAACAACGTAAGTCACATGACACTGAACACATTTTGACACGTCACAGTAAGAAAAGCATAATTAATATAATAATTAACGATGGCTGAATTCCATTTAGCTGCTTCAGTTTCAGGATGTTGTACATGATCGCTCACTGTCACACTGTCATGCTTCCTGGGAATAGAATGGAGTCATTGTTAATGTTATAACACCTGTGCTTTTCCTGCTATGACGTCAGATACAATAAATCCCTTGTTCCTTGTTCAATGAGCTATCCTCCCACCAGATTTCATTCAAATCTGTTATGTTTTTGAGATATGCTTCCGACGAATAGATAAAGAAACTGGACCAAAACTGCCACCTCCTTGGAAGAGGGGTAATATTAAATTAAATAAAGATTGGAGACTACAAAGATGTGTGTGTCTTTACACTGAAATATCTCCTTTATCTTTTCATTCCCCGTGTTTTATATTTCCTCCCTCGTCTTTCTGGTCAGCTCTTTCCGAATGAATCATCCGAAAAGGCCTGCTGAGCTCGCTAGACGACATCTGCACCTTTATGAACAAACAAACCGCTTCTACGTTTTAATATTCCTTCAGCTGCACGTCTCCTCATATTACTCTTCTGGGTTCTTTGTCTTTCTGGTTTTTCCTCAGGTTACAGTTACCACTTCAATCACTCGCAAAGGGTGTACATATATATATATAGTGAGCTCACAGTGACGCATTATATGCATGTATTTAGTTTTACTTTGTTGATGATGTGTCGGCACACTCTCACAATTTTCCAGCAATACGTTGGTATGTTTTAGATTGAATACAACTTAAATGTTACAGATAAATCCATGACACACACCTGATGATACCAGTTCTTGTTATTATTCCCAATAAAACCAGTTAACTAAACTGAGGTAAACTATATTCCTGGTTAAAATAACACAAGTTAAAGGACTCTAGACACTTAAAGGTCCCATATTATAAAAAAGTGAGATTTTCATGTTTTTTTATTATAAAGCAGGCTTAAGTTCTGTATAAATACTGTGAAAGTATCGAAACACTCAATCCACAGGGAAATACACACAGCCCGTATTCAGAAACTCTGCATTTGAAACAAGCTGTCAGGATTTCTGCCCATTTGTGATGTCACAAATATACAATATTTAGACCCTTTACACAATTTTATACGTAAACCTTCTAAATGTGTCCCAGTTTATTCCTGGTTGCAGTGGATGTGAATGTCATCAGCTGACAGGAAGTACACATGGACCCAAACTGTTGCCTAGCAACGCAATTCTGTTGCAATTCCGTCGCAATTCCGTCAAAATGCGCTAAAACAGAGCGTTTCAGACAGAGGGTAAATACAGGCATATTCAGGCAGACAGTATGAGGAAAATAAAGTTTTTTTAAACATTACAGCATGTAAACATGTTCTAGTAGAAACACAAAATACAACCTGAAAATGAGCACGATATGGGACCTTTAAGGCAGAGTTTGTTGCTTCATTTCCTCACTTTTTATCAATTTAAAAACATCAACTGACCTTTTTTTAAATTTTTGAAAGAGTAAAGTGACCAACCTGCCGTCACTATAACTGTATTATAACATAATGAAAGAACAAAAAGCATCAAAATGAAGATCTTGCTTGTGTAAGACAACAGAAGTGGCCTGTATGTGAGATAGGGCGGTAACATCGTGGTGGTAATAAGTAGGTGTCTTTGGCAGCAGGAGCCGTTAAACAAGAGCCAAGTTGGCTGACTGCTCAGTCCCATATGACAGGAGGACCCATGTTGCGGTGAAAGGGGTCTCGCTGGCTTCAGACCCCAAATATAATCTGAGCTCTCTATTTATCCTCCTTTGGCAACCTGAAACAATGCAGGGCATGTATTATTGCTTCTATTATTAGCCCTCTGTACAGTTATTTATACATGGACACAGCTGATCAAAGCCTATTCAGATTGGATTCACAGCTACTCCGGTTTCACTCGTGATAGAGGGTAAAAGAACGAGCAGCCCCGGCCATCAGAGGAGACTCTAAAGTTTGGTGTTTTTTTTTTTTAAATTCAGGATAAAAAAATGTGATTATTTTCAATATACTGGTCTTGTTTTATGTCTTTCTGATATTTAGTGGCCAAATGATTTAAAATGTCAGTGTTTAAAAGGCAAAATTTATACTTTTAAAGAACAAAAAGAAAACCATAAGAGGCAAATGTGTTAAATTGGATTGTATACAATAAAATTGACATGACAAACATCACTTCATCGCTGTCCAGTGAAAGCTATGTCTCTCCAAATTTGGTGATTTTAGATTTTTCAGATAAATTGAGGGACCCGTTATACAGAGGTGGAAATAACCACATTAATTCACGTACTGTACTCACTTTACACTACTTTATACGTCTACTACCGCTATATTTCAGAGGGAAATATTGTACTTTTTACTCCACTACATTAATCTGACAGCTGTAGTTACTAGGATGTCATGTTACCAGAAATTTAGTAGTCGATACCAATACTAGTGAAATTCCTCGATTCTCGATAGAACAAAACAATGAACTAGGGCTGTAACGTTAACGCGATCTTTCAGAGGTTGTAGCGGGCTCAGTCTTAAAGCTAAAGTAAAGATACTGGTATCATATGAAACTAGAAAATCTAATGAATCCATCTGTACCGACCATGTCATACTAGCTTGTCGCAAAGGAGGTTAAATAACGTTCCAAACTTGCGCTAAATTTTGGCGAGGAAAAACTGTCATGTCCATTTTCAAAGGGGTCCCTTGACCTCTGACCTCCAGATATGTGAATGTAAATGTGTTCTATGGGTACCCACGAGTCTCCCCTTTACAGACATGCCCACTTTATGATAATCACATGCAGTTTTGGGGCAAGTCATAGTCAAGTCAGCACACTGACACACTGACAGCTGTTGTTGCCTGTTGGGCTGCAGTTTGCCATGTTGTGATTTGAGCATATTGTTTTATGCTAAATGCAGTACCTGTGAGGGTTTCTGGACAATATCTGTCATTGTTTTGTGTCGTTAATTGATTTACAATAATAAATATATACATACATTTACATAAAGCAGCATATTTGCCTACTCCCATGTTGATAAGAGGATTAAATACTTGACAAATCTCCCTTTAAGGTACATTTTGAGCAGATAAAAAATATGCGGGATTAAATATTTTAATCGATTGACAGCCCTAGTCATATATAATATATGTCACACGTGACATTTTGCAGAATAAGTACTTTTATTTTGTTGATAATACTTCTGAATATTTACTTAGGAATGATTTTGAATGCAGGATTTGTACTTGTAATGGTGTATTTTTAGATTGTTGTATAACCATAACTTCAGTAATAGTTTAGAATCTAAACTATTGTTACTACAGTATAACAATATCTAAACTTAAAATATGTTGTAGATGATGTTATACATTAGTAACGGTAGAATTGTGAGGTGTGTGAAGCGTCTGTTGAGAGTTCAAACAGCGTCTGCAGCAGGACCTGAGCGGTTATGTAAATTCAACCAGTTCTGCCTGTGTGGCTGGTTTCATTCAACCAAATGTTTGTCAAGCCGACACCACGATATTCTCACCAACTGGCGTCAACGTTTTTACATCTAATAAAGGGGCTTTCTGTTCACCACAGACAGAGTGAATTAATAGCTACGTCAAAGAAGACATGAGGGATTACCAAGAACCATCGACGCTGTGAAAAGGATTAGATAAGGGGTCGTGTTTTGATCAGGAGTTTGCATGACGACACAGTTACTGATGATGATCAGCAACAATTCAGATGCTAACAGGTTTCCTGGAAATCATGCTGGTTCTTAGAAGCACTCAGTGCTAACTCAACCGTGGATGAAACCTTGAAACAACATTTATATACTAATAATGTGCTTTTCTAAATAAGTCTTGAGAGAAATGCAGCATGAATTATGTTCACTGGCAACATCGTGGAAGAGAGGAAGTGATGTATTTGTGTAGAGCAAGCTAAGTGTTTGGGCAACAAAAACACTTTGGTAAAGATTAAGGACAGATCAGAGTTTTGGATTAATTTTAATAAAGTAAACACATCCTGTTTTGTGCTTTAAGTCACTTTTGATTTTCTCAAAATTGGACGTAATAGTCCTTAAGATTTTCATTTAAATAAATGTCTGTTAAACCTGCCGACTGCGTGTGCGGTCAAGCCGGCCGTCGCTCTCATCTCCGTGGTCAAATCAGGCCGACACTACGACTGTAGAGCACCCATATACTGACATTTATGTTAAATGGATGGAGCTGACCATGGATGTAAAAAGAAAACGGAGCTGACGGGAGAGCTAGAGACGGACTTAGAGAAGTTAGAGGAAGTATACACGTCCGGTTTTCAAAATAAAGTGTTAACAAAGAGAACTGTATGTATAAAATACATATATGGAAATAAGATTGATTGGATTATATTCACCAGAAGTATAAAACATTACATGTCCCTTATAAATTAAAAAGAAAATACCACTAATTTGTGAGGGAAATGTCTTTAATCTTTTCTTTGACTGATATATTTGACTTCAGGACATCTCTGACTACATACATGCTGAAAATTAAACATTTAAATGTATTAATTTAGATATTTTCCAAAGTAAAAATCCCTAGAAGTGTATGATTCAACTTTTTCCCCATGGTACAGTGTTATAAAAGTTAACAAAAATCACAATAAATCATAATATTGAACCGCAATACATATCAAATCGGCACCAAAGTATCATGATGGTATGAAATGTTCTCCTTTGAAATATCAGTGAGGTAATATATTATCCTGTATTTATACATTTCAGCATGAGAAAACATTTGTTTTTGATTATTTTATGCTTGTTTCCTTTTTGTGCTGCTGTAAAAGATGCCAAAGTGACATTAGTACCAGTAATCTCTCAGTTCTGGTGTCACAGGGAAGTGGGAGCAGGTGGATGTTAAAATGATTCCTGCTGATAAAAGGTTTACAGATGTATATAAGCCTTATTTTATTTCATTTTGAATGCTCAACAGGATTAGAAACCTCATTTTACAACCATTTTTGCGAGATCTTGAACCGGATCGAGCCGACTATCTTCCTTTTCTATAAATGTCAGCAGATGGAAAACATGACAGAGTGCGTCTTTGTGTGTGTGTGTGTGTGTTTAGAGATCACACACATGATATGTGATAATGTCAAACTTTGATGTAAAACACAGTTAAGTGGTTTCACCTTTTTTTTTTTTTTGCTCAGCATGGAAAATATGACTGATGGTGTTGCGGTATTCGCTGGCCCAGATGAAAGACCTAAAACCACTTCCTGTCTGCAGCGAGGTGCAGACGCAAAGTCACATTTAGAGCAGCACAGGAAGATCTCGACCTTATGTAACCTTGGAAACCAGTTGTCATACATGCATTCATTTAGCGAAGCCCCCTGGGGGACGGCGCTTGACTTACAAATTAGGCCCATTTACTAATTGCTGTGTTTTATGTTTTTAATATGCAAAAGACCCCCTCCGCTCTCAGTATTTCATCCCATCTGGCCATTAACTTCATTTCTTATTCAATGCTGAGGATTTGAAAAATGGACAAATGTTGCTGCTGATGGTTTCTAAGAGGGAATGGCACAGATGGGCCTACTGCAGACTCAACAGCTTGTAAAGCAACATGTCCAGCGATGGCAGGGAGGGACGCTGCCAAAGATTCAACAGCCTGTCGACCTATGCCCTTTTTACTTTCTGCATATTTATCAGCCTCCAGCCAGCTAGTCTGTAACACAACACACAGCTTCAAATGTGTCTAACCTCTCCAAACTTGCTGGGCTGCTCTCTCTGCCATTTTTAAATCATTTTCATTAGCTTCATTAGGCAATTTAATTGAATGAGCGAGACCTTAACCGAGGACTGACACAGCTCTCCAGAATAACGTTCTGTTCATCATTAAAGCTCGGGCTGTGTGACTATCATCGTACAAACTGTCTGAGCTCTCACAGCCCCAAAACCACACACAAAAAAAAAAAAAAAATGCCAGCGCAGTCTGTCGATGCATTATGGTGCCTCCCTCTGAAATACTGTCACACCATGATTATATTTTTTTGTTTATTTCTTATATTTATTGGATGGAAAGTCGATTTCCTGTCTGAACTTTTGCAAGTAACAAACAGACATGTATATTAGGTACGGTGAGAAAACTCCCTAAAATGCTCGTATTACTCCTCGTAATATCAGAAGACGTGATAAGATCGGTTTCTGCACCCAACATGTAAATTAGCGGACACATCTTAGATTTCATCGCCGCACTGAGAAGTCATTATTAGTCACCGTTACACCAACACACTGTATGAAATTAGATTTAATCGTGTTTAAAGTAGGTCAGAAGTACAAAAATGAATTGATGACAACGTAAATCTTTTTTTAAAGGAACAGAGAGCTTACTTTTCATGTTGTGTTACATGTTTGGATACTGGGCTACAAAGCATTAAAGCTTCAGTAGTCAGTATAGTTTTGGCATCATTGGGCAAAAATTCCATAATAACCTTTCAGCATATTGTAATTCAAGTGTTCTGAGAGAAAACTAGACTTCTGCTCCTCCTCATGTCTCTGTGTTCAGGCTTTAGAACATCTAGCCCGTGACGGGAGACTTTGACCAATCACAGGTCATTTCAGAGAGAGAGAGCGTTCCTATTTGCTGTGCTCCGGTCATGTGACCAGAACTTGGTGTTCCTTCAAACGATTTCACAATGGTGGCCGCGTCACAAACGTTCTCATTTTACAGCTAAACGGTGCACTACAAGATGATTCTGAAA
This sequence comes from Sebastes umbrosus, assembly GCF_015220745.1. NCBI lineage: Eukaryota > Metazoa > Chordata > Actinopteri > Perciformes > Sebastidae > Sebastes > Sebastes umbrosus. The sequence continues at coordinate 4,582,367 of NC_051286.1, forward strand.
ACATCTGAGGAGAGAAATAGACATTAACGTAACATAATATTGATTCATATTTGATCAGCGCTGCCTAGTTTGACCGTTTGGTCGGAGTTCAGAGTGACTGACAGCCGGCTCTCATAGACATTAGCTGGACAGTAGACCTCAGATCAGCTCTTACTGCTTGTTTTCCTCAGGTCTGTGAAATCTTGCAGATGCCGTTAGGAGCACCGGAGGACACAGAGACACCTGTTTCATGTACTACTGTCACCATATAGCGACCGTTTTATAAAAATAACTTTTTTTAAATCATATTTTCTCCAATCTCGCCTACTTCAGCTTTAAAGAACAACTTCTATATAACAGTTAATTTACATTTACGAGGCATTATACATCAGATGAAAGTCTGCCAAATATGTAACCTTTATTGAACAAGGAACGGTTAGTAATAACAGTGAGTTATAGTCAAACATAAAGCAGATAACACAAAATATGAATTAAACAGAAATAACATAAGCTGACACTTCAACTGCTTTTATTTCTTACAGCAGGTTCACAGAGGCCGCGAAGCAGCGCGAAGCAGCGCGATTTTTGGAGAAGCGTTGCCTTCGTCCTTTCGGCTCCCATGTAAATCGATCTTCAGCGATAGTTTCAGCGTCTGGTCTATTTTCTCTGCGTTCCACGAGCGAATCTGGCAAGAAAACACTCTGATAACCAACTATAAACGATATAAATGATATACTATATATGATATAAAAGATCGGATTCTGATAAGATGATGAAATATGCATCCCACAAACACCTTTGACCTCCCTCCCTTGTCTCCCTGCTGTTCTCCCGGAGAAACTAGAAAACCTGATGAATCCATCGGTACCAACCATGTCATACTAGCTTGTCGCGACGGAGGTTGAATAACGCTCCGAACTTGCGCTAAATTTTGGTGAGGAAAAACTGTCATGGCCATTTTCAAAGGGGTCCCTTGACCTCTGATCTTAAGATATGAGACAGACATGCCCACTTTATGGTAATCACGTGCAGTTTGGGGCATTCTTCAAGCATATGTTTTATGCTAAATGCAGTACCTGTGAGGGTTTCTGGACAATATTTGTCATTGTTTTGTGTTGTTAATTGATTTACAGTAATAAATATATACGTACATTTGCATAAAGCAGCATATTTGTCCACTCCCATGTTGATAAGAGTATTAAATACTTGACAAATCTCCCTTTAAGGTACATTTTGAACAGATAAAAAAATGCAATTAAACGGAATTAAATATTTGAATGGCTAGACAGCCCTAATGTATGCGCATGATGAGGAGTATTAGAGGTGTAAACAGGAATGTAGTATGCATAGAGATATCAATGTATGTTAAGAAAGAAAACATTATTATTAGCAGTATATTTATAAGACATTTCATAACAGTTGATCTTTTGACCCTCCTCCTCCAAAACCATCTCACAGCCCTCGGGGGAGTTCCGACTGCGGGCTGAGAACGACTGAAATTAGCTGCTGATTGTAGGCAGTGAAAATAAAACTAAAACCATCATGTGCTGCTAAAAGGACAAACGTCTCCCTGCGAGTGTTGCCGGTCGGTGCGAGGAGGCCCAGCAGGCTGTGACAGATTACCAGGAGAAGTATAGTTTACACCGAACAATAACAGCCACATCACTGAACTCATAACAACCCTATTTTCTCCTGAGTTGGGCCAGTCTGCTCAGTATTATTCATTCAAGTTGGCATGTCCCCTTCGCCTGAGGAAGGCTGAATCATCCTCACGGTCACTTAGCAACAACCAAATATTGTTTAGTTAACGATCAAAAAATGTAAACATTCGCTCTCGCTCGCTCACGTATGTACTCCGCTTACCGTGCATAAAGCCAGTGATGAAGCGTCACTGATCTCTTGTCGTGCTTGATGAGTACGTACAGTGACAGCGTGTGCTCTTGCAATTTTTTGGTTTACCTCATGCTCTGATGAAATCTGAGATAATGATCTCAAGAATAGCAAATATTGTCATTCTCCCTGCAGTGGGAGCCCAATTTAATTCTGACCTTATCCCAGAATGGAAGCATATCATACACATGGATGGATTTACACGACTGAGGGTATTAGATGATGTCTTCTGATATTTATACCCGTCGCCCACAGTGAGCGTGTTGCTTACGAAATGTCTTCTTAGAGGTTATAAACTAAACTTCTCCGCCGTGACCCTCGAGTGGAGCGACTTATCAGGAATAAATCCCTCAACCTTTGAAACAAACAGGGATGACACAATATAAATAACAATGACTCTCTCTCTCTCTCTCTCTGCAGCCGTTGCTAATCACGTCTAAATAGCAACTGTTTCTAGGACAGGGGGTCACCTGCTGCATGGCTGTGTGGGAGCCAGGGCCTTTTAGCCTTGCATGGCCGTCCCTCGGGGGGGATGAGGTTTTTAGCCTCTGTTGGCAGCTGCCTCTATGCTTTGGGAATGAACTGCTCTGGAGTATAACTGCATTTATAATACTCTAAGTTAATGGGAGACGATGTATAGCAAGTCAGGAATTAGAGGACACAGTTTTTCTGACTTTGTTTAAAGACGACCTTTTATGCTTTTGTGCTTCCTTTAGTGTGTTATATAGTTTTTTTTGTGCATGTAAAAGGTCTGTAAAGTTACAAAGTCCACACCAAAGGGAGTTACTCTTTCCCACAGAAACACTGCTCCTGAACTGACTCAAACGCCTCGCTTGAAGTCCCGCCTTTTCTTCCGTAACATGGTGATGTCACCAAGTATTGCCGCTCACACACTACACGAGAATCGAGTAGGGATGTGACGGCGAGGACATTTTCCCACCATTTAATAAACTTGTGACAACACCGGTGTTACCGATTACACCGGACATTTTACACAAGAAAAGATGACACTCAATATGTGTAGCGCGCTTACTTTGATCTTTAACATACGTTTTTGGATTGCCTTACCAACGGAAATAAAAATACAACCTGACCTGAAAACATTTAATGAAAAGGTGAAACATTGGCTGAAACTAAACCAAACCTGTGATCACAGATTATTGATTGGGAACATACATATGTACATTGATTGTAATGTACGATGTGGTATTATGTATTTTTATTTTTTCTTAAAAGCCTAACCAGGGACAAGATCTGCAAATTATCTACGGCTAGATATCCTATGTACATCGGTTGTACTTTAATTAAGTGTAACAATGACTGCATGTATTGTCCCTGTCAAATAGATTAATAAATAAATATCTAAATAACGTCGGGTGGCGGTGTGTCTGGCCTCTCCAGTAGAGCTTTCGTTGTGAGGCTGCAGGTTTCCACCCGGCGCCACTCCGCCACGCACACCGGATGTGACCGCTCCGTCCTCCTCACTGCGATTACCTCCTTAACATTATGTTTCCCTCATAGCATTGGGTTTAAATCTGAAATATTGCCCCCTACATCGTTTTGCTTTTTCGCCTTGACACCAAATCCTCCGCCATCGTCTTGTCTGTCAACTCTCTCTCGTCCCGTTTGTGTGTGAAATCTGACTCCTGCTGCTCTGAGCTGAGACTCCGTACGGAGAAGACACTTTCAGTTTGTAGCGTCCGTCATCCGACTATGTATTTATAACACAGCACTGATACTTGAAAACTAAATGTGTTTTATTTCTGTAAATAAAAGCAAAACGATGTAGGGGGCAGTGAGCAAGTAATGTAATCGGTGTGTGCCCGACCACCACATAACACCGGTAACACGACTACCGTGGAGATTATCTTTATCAAGATTATCTTTCCAGATATTCCTGAGGTATGTTAAGAGTGTTTTTTACATCCCCCGATCGGCTCGGAAGTCCATCCTGGCCGCACCGATCTCAAATCGTAAAAAATAAACATGTTCAATATGACTGAAGAAGGAAGGACAACTACTGCCGTCATGGCGGCCGCGACTAATGCAAAACGTGAAGCATAAAGTAGTAGTAAGATGGAGCTCAGAAATGGAGGACTAACTTGTTGATTTGTGGCAACAACACAAGTGTTTATTTAACGTGTCTCCATGACTTCATTCATCCATACTTTTCAGAGCAAAAACTACTAGGGTGAAAAGCCGGTATGAGAAAAGTAATATGTTTTTTTTAACATTAAAGCATGTAAACATGTTCTAGTAGAAACCGAAAATAAAACTATGTACCTGAAAATGAGCACAATACGTCCTCTTTAAATGAGAAACTATGAGATTGTGTGTCTTTTATTGAAGAGGGTTTTCAAATCAAGTGTCTATAGTTAGTGCTCTTCCCTTCGTCTCTTCAGTCACGGTTGCTAATACTGCTCATGCTAACTCCTCAGCTTCCCGACATTATTCTACACAAGCTGTTGCAGCTGTCAGAAATGTAAAACGCTTCACTTCCTGTATGACAGGATGATTTTGCAAAGGAAGAACTTTACCAGACACCAGGTGTATGGAATAGCAAATTTTAAAACCTTTCCTGAATCAGCTATTGAATAATAGATGTGCTCAGTTATTCAGTGAATAGTAAACTAATATTTAACAATGGCAGTTGAAGGCTGACCTTTTTGCCATAAGCAACGTCTACACTGGACACATAAATAAGAGTTTTTGGAGTACTTATTGAGACTTTAAGACATTATACACTTAGATAAGAAAGTCTCCAAAAGCGTATTCCACCAATACATTCTGCATTGTATCCTAATGCAGAAACATATTAAAGCTTTTTGATGCTATTCTCCTGCTACGTGTGAAAATGGATTTGCCTGCCGTGGAATTTCCTCCTTTAATCAACACTGAGTATGATAACGTCAGACTGATATCACTACAGCTGCTTTACATATACGCTGGACCAGTACGAACGAGTAGTTGCGCTCGTAAAGATAGTGTGAAAATAAAGCCGTCATATCAGCCTAAATGACACTGACTGTGACGGTTTACTGTGGGTTCACCTTATTTGCCTAAATTAGATCATGGTGTCGGTTATGACCGCCGTTATGCAAACAGGAAGTGACAAAAGTGACAAACGTAGACTAAGACCATCCCCATCAAAGACCGTATTTGAACTATGACTGGTTACAATCCCGTCTCCCATAAACAACCGTCATCAACTGAGCAAACTTCATCTGCTGGCAGCGATGAAATGTAACTAAGTACATTTACTCAAGTACTGTACTTAAGTACAGTTTTGACATGCTTATACGTTACTTGACTATCTCCATTTGATGCTACTTTATACTTCTACTCTTCTACAATTCAGAGGAAAATACTGTACTTTTTACTCCCCTACTTTTATTTGACAGTTATTAGTTACATTTTACATTAAAAAACATTTGATATGATGCAGTACTATACTACTAATCTACCCAGTACTACACAGAGTATCTCAAATTGGCTCCACATTGATAAATGACAACATGAAAATGCTCTTACATGTATTTGTTAGTGATGAAAACAGAATAATGTAATTAGGGCTGTCCAAGTTAACATGATAATAAGCTAGAGTGGAGATCATATGAAACTAGTTAACCTAATGAATCCATTGGTACCAACCATGTTATACTAGCTTGTCATGAAGGAGGTTAAAAAACGCTCCAAACTTACGTGTTTTTCGTGACGTTTGTGGCGTGTTTTCTGTACTTATGTTCTGTTGTTTCCGTACGTAGTGTACTTCGTTTAACATACTCATTTTAAGGCCAACCATGATGTTTTTCCTCAACCTAACTAAGTGGTTTTGTTGCCTAAACCTAACTAAGAGGTTTTGTTGTCCCTTGCTGGTTCTGCACCTTCATACACGTGTGCAATACACGCACATCTTCTGGTGGATAGGCGGGTCTATTCACACTTTGGCGTGATGTCGGGTTGTCATATCACCTGGATCCAAACCATTGGAGCCTGTTTTAAATGTTAACATGCTGTAAAGATGTACTGAAACAATGGATGATGACATTCACCATATTTGTTATTCTGCTACCTGCTGCCAACATCAGTAACTACTTTATAAAAAATCTTATACTCTATTAACAAAAATCCTCCTGAGAGAACGTCACGTGACCCAGCGATCTTTGTTCTCTCTTTTTATCTGAGTCTCCTTGGAAAACTAATGATGTCCTTTCATGCTCTCCTCCTCCGTGTTCACAGACTGACAGAGTGGAAGCCTACAATGCAGGAAAGCTGATGAGTATGCAAATGACTGAGACGGAAAGAGAGAGAGAGAGAGAGAGAAATGAAAGCAGAGAGGCAGTAGCGGAGAGTGATATGTGTCATTTGGTGATGTCATGCAGCCAAGCGTCCAGGGTGACAGCGGCGGTGGTAACGGCCTGAGTCAGAGGATGACATCAACGCAACAAGCCGTCAGACAGGTTGTGAAAGGGCTTAGTCCCACGCTCCCATTGTCCTCTGGTTTAATGCTGTTATTCAGCCCGCCACCGGCCTTACCATTTGTTAATCTGACCTAACACACAGTTAAACACAGGACAAAGACACACAAACAGCCAATTTAAAGGCCAGCGGCAGAAATGTCAGCCTGTAATACACCATCACAGCTTTTTCAATACAAAAGAAGAAGCACACAGTTTTTTGAGTGAGGTCAGGCAACGAACATTTACAAGCAGACAGATTCAGCAACGCTTGAATTGATTAGCTCAGTGTTTGGCTTCTAATGTAGACGTGTATGAAAACATATAGATTCATCAGAGGATCATTCTTGTGATTTTCTATATTTGTCTTCCCATACAACTAAACTGAATTCCCAATTATGTTTCGAGGGAAACGTATTTTGTCACGGATTACATTTGTCTTTGACGCATCTAATAGTCCGCTGAAGGCCACAGCAAGTGACGTAGTACATCGAGCAACTGTTAATGGTATAATAACGAGTATAACAAGCGAGAAAGTCCACTACGGGCGGGCGGGAGGTGTGGTAGATGGGTCAAACAAACACAGGACTTTCCTCCAGGAGACCGCTGTTCATGTCCCGTGTGAAACCAGAAGTCAACGTTCACATAATGTAATCATTTTAAGCCAAACCATGATGTCTCTTTCAAGGCAAGAACGGCATTGTTATGAAACGCTTTTGCCCTGCGCATTATCGTGTCACTCACACACCTCTCCGTGTGACCAGGCTGAATGTTTAGTTCATTTTAGTTTAGTGTGTTTAGCATGCTAACATTTGCTTATGAGTCACTAAACACAAAGTACAGCTGAGGTTGATGGGAGTCACGTTGTTTGTTTTGCAAACCAAAGTAGTCGATGATGAAGCTAGATGAAGAAAAAAGTGGATCACCAAAGTTATTACAATTTATCCTGAAGGGAAACATGAACGTCTCAAAACCACAAATGTGAACCTCGTGGTAATCATAGGATCACCAAAGTCATTAAGATGTATTCTCCAGGGACCATGAAAATGCTCTGGCAGTCCATCCAGTAGTTGTTGAGATGTTTCAGTTTGGACCAAAGTCAGTCCACCACTTTGGTCCAACAAAGCAGTGGTATGTCCATCCCTAGAGCCATGCCACTAGCATGACTAGGAATATGGGTCCAGATACCCAACCCTGTCTCACAGTCACAGTTTTAAACACATTTGGTTGATTAACATAAATGGAAACAAAACAAAACAAAACTAGAACTCTCCGCCAAGCTGCCCGAGTTCAGTTGCACCCCCCCTCTCCGTTCAGCTTGCGCCGTCATCCAGGTGTATTTTTGTTCATGTTGAGATCAGCTGTACGTAGCGGAGCATCGTAAAACACTTCATTCAAACTGGACAGAAACAAAATAAAACTCACCTAAACCGTTGTCGTTACTCTTTCCAATGATCACCAAGTGTGCTTTTGGTCGAACTCAACTGTTATTTCACCAAGTTTAATGTGAAAAAACGCAGAATCTAAAGTTGTCCCCACCCCCCCAGTCTCTCTCTCTGAAGGAAGAAGACGGGGTCACGTGTCATCAACGCCTCATCAGTCACACTGCGCTTGTGTTATACCCAGAGGTCTTATTGTTCTGGCTGATCGTAATGCTTAAACAAATTCCTGAATCTGGATCATGATCCGGATCGCCACCAAAATCTAATTGTTCCTTGTGCCATACCCCACCCCTCCAAAAGATCTCATTCAAATCCATCGCGGACTTTTGCAGTAATCCTCCAAACCAACAAACCAACAAACCAACGCCGGTGAAAACATCACCTCCTTCCTAGGCCTTCAGCCTTGGAGGAGGTTAAACTGCTTTGTTAGGTTCAGTAAAAAAATCATCATGGTTTGTCTTAAAACGACGAAATTGAAACAAAAACACAACAAAACTACTTAGTTAGGTTTAAATACATTACGTTATTGAAGCTAGCCACTCCGACCTCCTCCCTACGTGGACTTCGGCGGACTGTTATTACAAACATATTTATGATGCATTAAAAACAAACGTAATCTGCGACGAGTTACGTTTCCGTGGAAAAGTAATTCACAATGCAGTTTTCGTTGTACGGGAACTGAAATACCTGCGGCCTGACCAGCTTTAATGCATTATCTCCACGGTTTGATAATAAAGGGTTAAAAGCTTTTTCAGTAATGCATTTAATAACCCGTCACCCATTAGTTTATAAATATCTAAATGATATTGATGTCAAAGCTACGTAATTCTGAAAAGTTCAATTACATTATCTCCACTAACAGGCAGTCAGAGGGTGAGAGGACATGCTGATTGAAAGAAAGAGGCAGAAAGGTAGAGACAGACAGACAGCTCTCCAGCTCCCACATTCACATTTGAATATTTTATATTTTCCGACCACACAGTCCCACCGTGGAGACCTGTTCCTCTGACTAACGAGGCCTCTCTGGGGTCAGGTCTGGTTCTCTGTTTGTTCGTTGCTCACTGTACTTACACAGAATTACAGATAAGCACAACATGAGTCAGTGGGCACATATACGCTCACATGAGTCAGTGCGGTGTACGTAGTTAACACGCTGGTTTCAGAGAATCGACCTACCTGGTATCACACATGTAGAGTTTCAGAGGGTTAAACCGAGCGTGTGAAACTCATTTTGCAGACTGCAGGTTTGATAAGTGAGTGTGTGGCTGCGTTTGTGGATGATATCACCTCTCAGCATGTATAAATATCCTTTATGCTTTCTTTATGTTTGTATAAAAAAAAGGGGGGAACAGAATAGATTACATGTTTACCAGAAAACTCGAGTCATTCTGCTCCTCTGTGTAGTCAAAACATTCTTTCAAGACAAGAAAAGGGGCGTAAATTAAAAGATGACATCATGTGAATCCACACAAAAGAGGCCCACATGTTGAATAGAAGCCTTTTTTTATTATCTTTCAGAGACTTTTCAACGCTTCAAATAAAAACCCTTTTAAGGCTGAGATAAAGAGTTTATTATACATGCAGGATGTTGCAGGTGGCTGGAGTGCCCCCTGCTGGAGAGGGCTATAATGAACACATACTTTGTTTATGAGGCACTTTTCAAAACCTGGTAGGCAGCTACAAATGAAAGAATTCAACATAACAAAACTAAAAACAGAAATAAAATATTTTAATAAATATTTAAATCAAAGATAAGCAAGATTGTTCAAAGCATAAATAAATAGATAAATAAATAAATAGTTAAATAGTTAAATAAATAAATAGTTAAATAAATAAATAGTTAAATAAATAAGTAAATAAATAGATAAATAAATAAATAGTTAAATAGTTAAATAAATAAATAGTTAAATAAATAAGTAAATAAATAGATAAATAAATAAATAAATAGTTAAATAGTTAAATAAATAAATAGTTCAATAAATAAGTAAATAAATAGTTCAATAAATAAATAGTTAAAAATTCATATATAAGCCGATTTTTTTTGCTTTCTCACCGCGAATAAAGTCATCAACCAATCACGTTGTGCGGAACAGGTTGAGTTGCGCCTATATTTATGAAACAACAACACCGAGGCTCCGTAGTCCAAACCAAGACGGCAAACTTCATTTCTCCTTTCAACCTTATCGAAGGCGGCGCAGACCAGATCCACTCCTTCCGTTCTTACCTTTCACAATAAAAGCCCTAGACATATAATATTTGCAGGCGAGTATTTCACATTTTCGTGTCGTTTATTCGTCATCACGCCCCCGGTGTGTAAAAGCCTATAAGCAGCTAAATGCTCCACCATGTTCACCAGCTTGTTGCTAACTGTGTCTGTCTGCCGTTTGATGCCGAGCACATAATGTACGTTAAGAAAAATGCATGTTGCTGCCAAAAATGAGTCGATGAGTCGGTGAGAGTGATCCAAAACAGTAAACAATGAGCTGAAAGTTGCTTAAAGGTGCAGTGCTTTACATTTCGGGGGATCTCTATTGGCAGAAATGGAATATAATATTAATAAGAATGCTTTCTTTAGTGTATAATCACCTGACAATACGACGCATTATGTTTCCGTTGCAATCTGCAACCTCACCACTAGATGGCGCCAGATCGTACACACTGCACCTTTAAAAAATCAGATTAGAGCAGCTTTAATATGAGATTTAAAACACTCCCCAGTTTACTGATGACTGTTTGATGACCTGAGAGCCAGGACAGGAAAAAAACTCACCGCAAATCTCAAAGTAGGACTGCCGCGTGCCTTTGTTAAAATATTCACTTCTAGATGCAATATTTCATTCTGAGTCAAACCACCCAGAACACTGTCAAGCAAACCAACAAAAAAAAAGTTATCATCTGTAGATCGCCGTCTTGCTTTCCTTAATAATTGATGCCTGCCTGGAATTCTGTTGAGCTCCTTTCTTCAGATTTCACATTTGTCTTTTTCCCCACTTGTGCTCCGGTTGACTGGCCTCCACAAGAGCTTGAAGGAAAGTCACAACAGTCAGATTGCCACTTATCACACTCAGGCACGCAAGAAATTAAACCTCCATAGCCTCAGGTGAATGCTCCGTCGGTCGGGGCTCTTTGCATTTCAGAGTCATTACTTTGCTGTTCTGCACTGCTTGTCTTCAGCTGTGCAAACTCTAGTTTTAGACCTAGAGTGAAGATACTGGTATCATATGAAACTAGAAAACCTGGTAAACTTAATGAATCCATCGGTACCAACCATGTCATACTAGCTTGTTGTGAAGGAGGCTAAATAACGCTCCAAACTTGCGCTAAATTTTGGTGAGGAAAAACTGTCATGGTCATTTTCAAAGGGGTCCCTTGACCTCTGACCTCCAGATGTGTGAATGTAAATGGGTTCTATGGGTACCCACGAGTCTCCCCTTTACAGACATGCCCACTTTATGATAATCACATGCAGTTTGGGGCAAGTCATAGTCAAGTCAGCACACTGACACACTGACAGCTGTTGTTGTCTGTTGGGCTGCAGTTTGCCATGTTATGATTTGAGCATATATTTTATGCTAAATGCAGTACCTGTGAGGGTTTCTGGACAATATCTGTCATTGTTTTGTGTTGTTAATTGATTTACAATAATAGATATATACATACATTTGCATAAAGCAAGTATAGTTGCCCGCTCCCATGTTGATAAGAGTATTAAATACTTGACTAATCTCCCTTTAAAGCTGGGCATACACTGTACGATTTTAGTCCATCTCTGGCCCGAATTTTGAGCTGCACGACTCATTTTAGAGTCGGACCGGATTTCAGCTTCGTTGGGCGTCGTTTGCCGTGCAGACCGAGGACCGATTAACTCTTCCCGACTGGCTGTCGGGCAATCGGATGAATTTCTAACATGTCAGAAATTTTGGTCGACCGTCCACAGGCTCTTGCACGGTTGAAGCAGAGCCACAAGCCGGTTCCCCAACGTCAGCGCCTTTTTTCTAGTTTTTTTTTCCAGTTATCAGAGTGTAGCTATCAAGATAACAATGTACTAGCTATAGATATACGTAGCTAGCTTTCCTCCAATTCTCTCTGCTAAATGGACAAGCCGTACTGTCCACGTCTTCCTAACCACCTGAGAGTCCATATAACGTTGCGCAGGCACCTCTTGTTTTTTAGACGTTTCAGCCGACAGGATGGCACAGGTGATCAAGGCAGCACGTTTCTGCCTTCTTAGCATTACTGTGACCCGTACAGACCTCTGCTGGCAAACAGACTTTACCTTCCTCGGAGCTTTCAAACCAATCTTTATCGACAACTGTCAACAGCCAGTATTTTACACGTACAGTGTGAGCACTCAGGTCGTGGTTGATGAACAGACCGTACAGTGTGAGCACATAAATCGTGAGATTTGGCATTACATCGCAAACGATCTACTCGTACAGTATGAGTAGGGAGTACACAACAACATTTCTAAAATCATAAAGTGTATGCCCCGCTTAAGGTACATTCTGAACAGATGAAACAATGTGCAATTATGTTGCGATTAATCGCGATTAACTATTTGAATCGATCAACAGCGATACTTAATATACTGTATGTAGAAGGAAAGCTGTTTATTCCAAGGCCAAAGATTTCCTTCCTGCCTGGATAAGTAGAGCAATCTTTAGAAGTCAAGAGGATCAGTTTGTGTTCAGCAGCTTGATCTCTCCTCTCAGTCGGTGCACAGCGGCAGAGAAAGCTCCTGGTCTTGGCACATCCACAGAGCCGAGCGAGCGTCGTCTCCCCAGAAATCAGCTCACGGTCTTTATTCTCCTAATACATTATTGAAAGCTATTTTTGCAGCTGCACTCCAAGAACAAAGGTATTGCAGTTGTCACTTTCAACTTTACAGACAGAATGGGGGGGATATTTTGGGATGATTTTTTTTTTTTTTTCTCTCCGTGAAGTTCCCCAAGACTTGACTGACTCCCCTCAAGCACTTCTTGTCTTAGCATCTGCCAGCGTGATGAGCGTGTCGAAAAAGCCTTTTGTTAATCATGCTGTTCAAAAGGGCCGTCGTAGGTTGGGAATACACCCATTATACGCTGGCTATTTTGCACAAAGCTCATATAATTATTAGGGCTGTCGATCAATTAAAATAGTTAATCACGATTAATCTCACATTTCTATCTGTTCAGAATGTACCTTAAAGGGAGATTAGTCAAGTATTTAATGCTCTTATCAACATGGGAGTGGACAAATATGCTGCTTTATGCAAATGTATGTATATATTTATTATTGTAAATCAATTAACAACACAAAACAATGACAGATATTGTCCAGAAACCCTCACAGGTACTGCATTTAGCATAAAACAATATGCTCAAATCATAACATGGCAAACTGCAGCCCAACAGGCAACAACAGCTGTCAGCGTGTCAGTGTGCTGACTTGACTATGACTTGACCCCAAACTGCATGTGGTTATCATAAAGTGGGCATGTCTGTAAAGGGGAGACTCGTGGGTACCCATAGAACCCATTTTCATTCACATATCTTGAGGTCAGAGGTCAAGGGACCCCTTTGAAAATGGCCATGACAGTTTTTCCTCGCCAAAATTTAGCGTAAGTTTGGAGCGTTATTTAACCTCCTTAGCGAAGAAGCTAGTATGACATGGTTGGTACCAATGGATTCATCAGGTTTTCTAGTTTCATATGATACCAGTATCTTCATGCTGGCTTTAAAACTGAGCTCGGTTCAAGCTCCGGAAGATCGATTGCATTTATGCATTAAAGAAATTAAACTTTGGCAGCCTTAGTAATTATCATACGATTTAAGGATGAGCTTTTTTATTTCCCTTTCATTTTTTTTAGTCTGATCTTCAGTTGCATTTTTGATTTAGACTTCATGTTTTATCTCCTTCCTGCTTGTAGCACGCAGCGACTGGCGAACACATCAGCATGTTAAGTCCAAATTGCATGGCTGAATTATCACGCTTTTTCTCCCTCCTCGCTCTCAAACCACACCAGACTTCAAATGTCTTGCAGAGTTACTGAGATGTTACACTGTCACTGTGCAAGTCTGGATTTTAGGTTACAAATCCTCAGAGCCCAGCGGAGCAACCAAGCGAGACCCTGAGTCACCAACCGCAGTGTGTGTGTGTGTGTGTGTGTGTGTGTGAGGAGAGGAGGGAGTGAGTCTGTAAGAGAAGGGAAAACTCAATTAATGTCAACAAAGCAACATCTCTACGCCGGGCACAAAATTAAAACATCTCTCCCTACACAATTTTTTTTCTGGGCAGCAAATATATTCAGTCTGCAACCTGCGCCGATGATTAATTACACAACGATTATTATGGCTGTCAGTTCACAGCGGGGTTAGGCCCGGAGACGCTCCCTGAGCTGGAGGAGGTATAAAGGGCCTGTTAGAGTCGTCAGATGAGCCCACAGAGAAAGGGTTTGATAGATTTTACAGTAACAACCTTGGGGTGCATTCCCAGATGAGCATAAAACATCACTGCCTTTCCTCTTAGCCTGACCAAGCTGGTAGGACCAGTGGAGCTGCTCCGTGGCCAGTAGATGTTCAGTGGATGTACTCACCTCCACCCGCAATTAATCTCCCAGACTGTTACAGTAAAGTGTGCTCTAAGTGATCATATAAACGCAATGAAGCACATTGATTCGTCAAGCACAGTATTAGTAGTCAAACTAAATTCTCGGTTAACGCAAATTTGAATATACTGGCATCATATGAAAGTAGACAACCTAATGAATCCATCGGTACTAACCATGTCATACCAGCTTGCCATGAAGGAGGTTAAATAACGCTCCAAACTTACGGTAAATTGTGGCGAGGAAAAAATGGCATGGCCATTTTCAAAAGGGGTCCCTTGACCTCTGACCTCCAGATATGTGAATGAAAATGGGTTCTCTGGGTACCCACGAGTCTCCCCTTTACAGACATGCCCACTTTATGATAATCACATGCAGTTTGGGGCAAGTCATAGTCAAGTGTAAGAGTATTAAACACTTGACAAATCTCCCTTCAAGGTACATTTTGAATAGATAATAAATGTGTGATTAATTTGCGATTGTGATTAAATATTTAAATCGATTGACAGCTCTAATATTTTCTTTTGCTAACATTAGATATATATTTACACAGCTAACAGCCATTACGGAAATTAGTAAGCTAGGGCGTTCGCAAATGTGAGAGTGTGTTTGTTGAGACAAGGGAAGGGCTCGAACAAAGTTATTGTTTGATATTGATACGTGGCTTATGAAAAATGAGTCCAATATTTACTTTGGTGACTCGGGACCTGCCACTTGTCTCCTAAAGAGGCGGGGTAGTGGCGAAACCCATGCAACACAGATACAGGAAACTGACTTTCAGTGCACCATCTCCTTTCTGAACAGTCTCTGGCAATGCTTTTCGCCTCGCTCAGAGGCCGTCCTGACCATAATACAGTAACACTACTTTAGGGGCAACTAAAGTCAGACGGCAGCTGGCGGTAACACGGTTTTGCAGTCTTTGGCTCACGTTATCGCAGTTTCACAAGCGTGTCGGAGAACTACGGTGCTAAAAACGTGAAAGACTCTCACTAGATTTAGTGTTTGGTTTGTCCGTTCTGAGCTACTGTAGAATCATGGCGGAGCAACATTGTGGACTCTGTGACGAGGACCTGCTCCCTATGTAGATATGAAGGAGAAAACAGGATTCTTAGTTTCAGGTGACTTTACACTAATGAAAACATAGTTCTGAATATTATATTCCATTTCTGCTAACAGATGAATGCTACACACTGTTCCTTTAACCAACCAACACATGGACGCTGCAGACTTGTTAGCAGACAGGACACTCTGCCCCAGACTCCTGCTGCTGCCTCAACAATAAGCTGCAAAAGGGACACTGGTTGTTGCTGTTTGTGACTCTCGGTGATCCCTAATTGGGTGAATACGTCTACCTCTGAGGTCGGACTGATCTCCAGTTTCCAGGGAGAAATTAAAACCTGAACAAACCGGGTCCTTTTTGACAGAAAAGATGACAAGAATCAAATAATTCAAGAGGTGAGATGGTGAGGAACAGTGAACTACTATTGTCCAAGAGGGGACCTTCGAGTGGCTTAGTTAGAGTACAATAAAGGGCCCAAGACAACAGTCTCCACTTGGCAAAAAAAATTATCTTTAAACTGTCAAGGTGCCCTTGAAGAAGAAGCCAAACCCCCAGCAGTGCAACGACTGTGAGCATCTGTGTACATGATTAAAAAATTCAAAGCCCCAGAAAGAAAAAAAAAAAGAAGAAATGCTTTAAAAAGGTCAGAACCAGGACACGATCCAAAGCAGTGACCAGCTCCTAACTCCATCCTCTTCACTGCTCCCCGAGTTTTGAATTTTCAAACGACATGTGTTATGTATTCCCAGATCCCTTCTGCAGCTGCTCCTGTGGTCGGGCAAGTGCTCTGGGCTTTGGTTTATGTAATGACTGCAAAGCAACACACACACACACACACACACACACACAGAGTACGGCTCACTGACTTGCTGCATGGCCAACATTGTGGCAAGCCGAAACAGAATCATTACAAACACTTTCACTTATTAAATTGGCCTGCTGCTGGATGCAAGACTTTATTTCATGGTTGGGTCTTTAAAGGAGAGTAAAGCACAGCGTCTGAAGGCCGGGATCCTGTCATTAGAAAAACATACAAAAATCGGCTTTTTTTTTACAGAGATAGATCAAAATATATACAAGCCTCTTCGTGAAAATCAAGACTGACAGCGCTTCATATACTGCGGGTGTGCAAAATACACCCTTGAAGGGAAAAGGAATCATACTGACGCTATTAGCAGCAACCACCTATCAATAATCTGTCCCACTTATTAATAAATATATGCACATTATGTTGCTGAAAGCTCTGTTGATTATTCTGACATGACTTGATCCCTCAGGCTGTGTGTGGTGTACACACACTGGTGACCTTAAAGCCCCTCCGTACAGAGGTCAAAGGTCAAAGGTCAGCTGAGGTCAGAATGAGACTTCCATTAAAATGTTTACAGAAACCACAAAACCAACATGAACACTGACATTCAGAGCTGCACTCCAAAATTAGATGGTCATACCCTCCAGATACGCAGCGCGAAAATACAGAACAACAGCTCCACGTAGTGGGCGATGGAGCCTGGGCCTTTATAATGGAGAAGAAAAAAATCTCAAGGCACAAAAAGAAAGAAGAAAATATGGAAGGTCATGTGAACCTTGAGTTAAAAAATATTTCATCACAAAAGAAAAGAAATCTTCATATAAAAAAATGTGCATGTATGAAGACTCTCGCTCTTCATCAGGACGCCGTTGTCGAGGTTTTTCAGTTGTTTCTCAGCTCAGTTCGTGATTGATTGATTTTCTCTTTGAGTTCTTCTCTCATGTTCTCTCTCCACTGGTCACCGGTCCAGCTGTGTACTTGAGCGTGAGGTCTGTAAGAAGAAAGACATTAATACATAAATATCTACAGTATATATGTATAAATTTAATTCAGAATTCAACTGTGTTCAGACCAGCTGAGTGTCAGACTAGCAATGGTGCAACAGAGGACGTATGCTGCTATTACCACCGGTATGGATCTCACTACCTCATTAACAAATCAACGTTTTTAGAAGGGAAAATTCGCCGATTTTCAACCTTATTTCTATTTATCTGAGTTAGGAGATTAAGTGTGATAAACTCTTGCAGTTCTGATGCTCTCTGTGTCTTTGGGGCGGAGCTGCAAAATCTTTTGTTCTTCCTTCTTCCAGTGACGTAATTTGATGTCGTTGTACAGCGTGTAGAGCCGCCATATTTTCCCATTTTCTTACTCAGTGAATTCAGGCTTTATTTCGTCCAAACCAGAGTTGCTAGTTGTTGTTTTCGTTGAGTTTTATTTTGTTTCTGTCCAGTTTGGATGAAGTGTGTTTTACGATGAGTCAACAAGGCAGTTAATCCTGTCTTAGTTGGGTGTAAGAGAGAAACTTGAATTCAGAAGGTGTACGGTTGCATTTTTCTGTTTAGATGTAAGAATATTTCCTTCATTGACATTTTGTGAGTTTATTTTTATAACTATCAGACGTAGCGAACTCGCCACAATGCATCCTGGTACATGTAGGCACAGCCGGCGCACTGCTCTGCAGCAGGAGAAATCAGCTTTCTCGGTCAACATAGCACACACTGGGGAATTTATTTCTTCAGTGGACTACATTTACCATCAGCAACTTCTTCAAAAATACTGACCTGCGTGTCATCCATAAAATATTTGCTTAGAAAACCTTGTAATTAAAATGTTCCCAGTGTGCTCGAGAAACATGGAGTTTTCTTTTTACATGTAAATTAAGGGTTTCCTTAAACAGTAAAATGCTAACCTCAAAGTCACGTTTCCTACGAGAGGTAGACATCTTGTGACTTGGCGGTAATTGTTAAAATGACTGTAACATTAAAGCTCCCAGGGTTTTCAAATTATTCAGAAGCTATGATGTCTGCTACGATGCCTTTCTTGATTCGACCACTAGCAGTCGCCAGTTGCACTAAATTCAGAAGTCCTATACATTGAAGAGCATATTGAGACCTAAAGAGGGGTAACATTTGATGTGTATTTGCTTCAATAACGGGTGTCTCAGTCTGTAACTGTGGTCAGATATCCGAATAAAACTTTCAAAATAATCACAGATTATTATAGACCAGTGTGAACTTGACCGTTAGCCGAACATTTGTATTTCTTGGCCAATGTTGAGTGTCTCTATAATTACAGGTAACATTCAGGATTGGCATAACATCCACGGTAATGACAGTAAACAAAACCTCCAGGAAGGGATTTCATGCACACGTACACCTACTTACCCGGGCAGAGGAGTTTTGTCAGCGATGCCTTCACTTCCTTGAGCTCTGGGTTCTCCTGAGAGTCTTTACTGGCGTGGAAGCTGGTGAAGTGCAGCGCCGGCCACCAGCCTTTTCTTTCCGCCATTTTTTCAGAAATAACATCCCTCCAGTCTTCTCTGTTTTAATACACAAACACACAGAACCAACCAAACAACTGTTTTAGTGACATGTAAAAAAAACAAACCTGCAGTCTCTCAAAAATAGAGCCTCCAATTTACCAATCATGCTATACGTACTGTAACTGTAGTTTTTGAATATTTGTCTTTAAAAGCCTCCACGCGTCCAGGTTGCTCCTCCAGCAGGCGAAGTCCAGCATTTCCAGAACGACTCCTAAAGCTTTCTGCTTGTCACTTTTTTTCTCTGGAAAACAAAACACATCAATAATGGATAGTTATGGAACAGAGAAAATGTTATTAGGAGACAAAGTAGGACACATTTTAATAATAGACAATCACCGTCCTTCCCCTATAAAAAACATTTGTATATCAAAACATTACATCTTGATGTTTCCAGTTAGGCATCATGTGGTCAAAAAGAACTCAAAATAAATGTTTTTCTTTCACCTGAATTTGATTCACTTTAATTCTGTAACTCATT
Organism: Sebastes umbrosus; assembly: GCF_015220745.1. Lineage (NCBI taxonomy): Eukaryota > Metazoa > Chordata > Actinopteri > Perciformes > Sebastidae > Sebastes > Sebastes umbrosus. The sequence goes on from NC_051286.1 coordinate 4,601,609, forward strand.
AATTATCTGGAAAGACTGTGAACATTAATTTATAATCAGCTTTTACCTGACTGAAGCAGGAGAGAGCTGTACTCCAACATCAACTCGTGGCTTGGGACTAAAACATGGAGGACCTACGGCATAAGAAAGTTAAGTTTTAAGGATGCATTAGACACAGTACTGTCCTAATTGTAAGGCACAAGTTCTAGTTTAACAAGGTTAATATCGTAATTTGTACGCAGTGTCACAGGGATCATTACAGTTTCATATCTCTGTTTATAATATCAGTATAAATGCGGTGCTTTTAATATGCAATTATACCTTTAATACTTTCATCAGTTTCCTCTCCGAAGCATCGTTCCTCTTTAAGTACTGGTACAGGTAGACATGCGCGTTGGGATTGGGAGGGAAACTGCTGTCATATGCGTAATCATTCAGGACTTTCAAAGCCTCCTCGTGATCCTCGTAGAACTCCAGCATCTAACAAAATAAAACAACGGTTAGAAGTAGGGACATTTCACTTGAATTGGGACTGAAATTTAACAATAGAAACTCCTCTCTGTTTCTCCAAACTGTAGGCGTGCCAACCGTCATCACTGACTGTGGATAATGACCTCAAAGAACCCCACTTCAAAACATCCAAACTATCCCTTTAAATTATTAATCGATTATAAAGATTGTTGCAGATTAATTCAGTTTCATCTTGTGATATCAAAAATATATATTCTTTAATAAATCAGGCAGTTGTTAATGAGTTCTTACCTCAATGTAACTCAGTAAGAAGGGATCCCAGACGCCAGGATTTTTCAAAATCTCCTTTAGATTCACAGAGGCCTGTCTGAAGTAGTTGTGCATTTCTTGGTTGTCAGCAGAGTCGGCATACTCTGAAACAATAGGATGAGTTTATACAAGAGATTTTTTCAAACATTAAACACACCAGAGAGCATTTAGTGTAAAGGTTGTACACACAAATATGTTTCCTACAATCTGATCACCTCTTCAGCTCATTTTTTTTTTTTACCAAAGTAGTTCCTGGCTCTGACCTGTAGGTGTCAGTGTGACATCACACAAGAGCCTGCATCATATCTGCATAACTGACACAAGTAAATAATGGATGCTTTGGGTGTTGAGCTGTGTATCATCTTACCAGTGTCGTTGGAGTGTGTGAACTTTTTGTCACACCAGATGATATAATCCAGTAAACTCTTGTAGGCGTGGATCAGTTTGGTCTTCTGATTCTGAGCTGCTGACTCCTTCCCGTACCTCCAACTCTCAGCGGCAGACAGCTGACGCTTCGCATCCTGGATGTGACCGTTAAGCATCAGGTGGAATGAATGTTCCAGACAGATCTAGAGAAGCAAACGAACAACAGGTCTCAAATGTCTTTCAGTGATGTAAAACAAAGAGTTAACACTGTGCAGTCAGAGCTACTAGCTAACATACCATCAGGTAATGTCTCACTCCAGAGTGTTTCATTCGTTCATAGATGTTGTTGTAGTCCTCCAGCTTTGAGTTGGGGTGATGGTGAAGGATCTCAGTGCTGATTCTCCAAATAAGCTGGGGGAGAAATTGCAAAAAGAGTGTTAATATCAAGGATCTGGAAACTTGCATACAGCATTTTATCAAATTGTTTACATAACTGATACTTGATTTATGAATACTCTGTTTTCTTTGCTAATTTATTTTGTCTGCATGACTGTAAAAGCATGAAGTTGTGTTTTTAGAAACAGGGCTTTTGTGGAAACTTGGGAGAGTAGAATAATGTGTAGTAATTTATGTTCTTGACTGGGAACAGTCTGCATGACACAAAAACAGATAAAACCGAACTTACCTCCTTATAATCCTGACCTTTGCCACTGTTTGGGTCTTCTAACATTTGTGGGTAACATGCCATATATTCTGCTGCCTCTTGCCATCTCTGATGCAGCAGAGCTTCTCTGATCAGCTCCAGACAGACTCTGGTACTCCGGTGAAACCCAGTTTCCCTTGGTGTCTCTTAAAATGAAAAAAAAAGTTATTATTTAATGACACAAATGCATTTATCGTAAATATTATTATGGGTTCTATAGCTCGACCGATAGTGGAATTTTGAGGCTGTGTAAAAAAATCTGTATAATGATATTAATAATAATAATAATAATTAGTTTTACAGAAATCCATAACAGAAAAAAACATTTTCTTTAAGATCCTATAATTTGGATTTACTAAAGAATTGTGACTTAATTGCGTGGAAGATTTTTCAGTTGAAAAATAAACTTCTCAGTGTTCCTGGTAACAATTTATGTAATGACAGATTGTTTCTGAATTACATCTAACATATATTTGGCGTTTCTCTGATTGATTTTTTTGGTTATTTATCAGCCAACATATACACTGATGACGATATATCTGCAATAAGTTAATGTTAGACGATTTATCAGTATTGCTCTATTAGATTAATTATTGGAAAGAGAACAACTCACCTGCGTACATGATGGGATGAACCAGAGGGAGCTTTGCTTTTTTCCCTCCTTTTGAAGAGTTGTCATCTGAGGAAACGTTATCATCCTCGAAGTCTTCAGGCCCCAGTTCTCTTTGCCAGTCATCCATACTTAGACTCGGGTAAGACAACTGCCTTCTATCACTTGCTCTGATGCTCAGTATATGACGTCCTGCAGGGAGAAGAAAATTGTGTCAGCAGGCAACTTACAAGACATTAAGATTGCTAAGTGTCATAAATCATGTCTGAACAATTATTTAAACTATTGATTAATCTTCTGATTATTTTGTTGATTCATCGATTAATCGTTTGTCCTATAAAACATCATAAAATAGTGAAAAGTCAAAGTCTTCAAATTGCTTTTTTGGTCTGACCGACAATCTAAATCCCAAATATATTAAATTTACTATAATGTAAGACAAGGAAGCTTGAGAAGCTGGAACATGCATTTGCATTTTTAATTGATGACTTAAACAATTATGAGATTATAAATATAGGTGCCAATTAATTTCCTGTCGATCAACTAATCGCTTAATCGACTAATTGTTTGAGCTCTGGAGCTAATTGCTCTGTAATTAAGGTGTAATAGCAGACAGGTAGTCATTACAGATGGACACACATTAATACACCATTGCTAGTATTGTTTTAGGATCTTTTAGACTTCGGTTAACTTTATTTATATACAGTTGTATGAGAATGGTGTTACTGTAGAAGAGAAGAATATAAAAGAATATGTGTTGTTGTAATTAAAGGCTAACTAACTCACTATCTAGTTAGCTTTCTCAGCATAGTTTTGAATAACTAGTACTGTACTGTATAATACCTATATCAATGTGGTATTTCTTTAGTGGGAAGAGGCAAGCTTATTCAATTCAATTCAATTTGCTTTATTGGCATGACTGTCAGGTGAACAATATTGCCAAAGCGTCAATAATAAATACAAATAAAAAAGAACAAAATAAAAACAAAAACATATATATACATATATACCATACATTAAGCAAATTACAATATATAGATATTTAAAAAGAGCATGCATGCAATTGAAGTAAAACAATAAAGAAGTAATTAATGTTTGTTGTGTCAATAAAAAATAAAATAATAAAAAACAATTAATAACAATATATTGCAATATCAAAGGATAAATGTAAAAACAAACATGAAGTAGAGTAAATAAATGTCTGTAGTAAGACAGAGTTGGATCAGTTCCTACCTGCTGAGCAGAGTAACGTTACTCGGATGTTTATGAAGGTAATCAACGTGCTGATGCTACATTAGTACAAGTATATTACTCATTCAGACTTAGAGACTCTGTTGTTGTTGTTCAATTAACATTATGCTGTGTCTTGTACTGACTTCCACATGTTGTTAACTCTGCTCTCAGTGCTTTCAGTACAGCAGCTAGGAAGTAGAGAGAAAAGCTGCACCCTTATTGGCTGCTGTGACCGGAAAGGGCGGGGCTAAGAGCCTCTTCTTCTTCGCTTGTTTTCTTTCTGTTCTTCTTTTGCCATCACAACCTGAGGGGAAGTGATGTGTCAGCAAAGATTCTTGTTTTTTAGAAATTGGGCTTTTGACTACAATTATTTCTGAATTTATATGTTTTGTTCTAAAGTTTTGTTCCACATTGATATTTGTAATAGCCAAGATTTAGTTAAGAATGTAGTTAATTATGTTTTTTATAATGTTATATCTTATTTACCTCTCTGAGTGTCATTATGCTTTTTTGTTATGGTTTGTTTTGGCTATTTCCCTTTGGCATTAATACAGTACTCTATCTATCTATCTATCTATCTATCTATCTATCTATCTATCTATCTATCTATCTATCTTAAACACATTGAATGATTTTGTTAATGATGGCTGTTAATGACATGACAATTATCTTTTATTATTTTCAAAACCCCAAATTTGCCAATAGGGTTCATTGTGTTGAATCAGAATTGTATTTTTCTTTTCCATATTAGGTTACAGTTTTGTTATGTTTTTCTGTTTGCTACAAGCCCATTTACCTCCTGTCTACAGTTATTTCTGTGTTGTTGTTTTTTTTGTTTATAATGTTATTTCTTATTTATTTAGTTATGGTTTGTTTTTCCCCATTGCCATTAATAAAGTATTCTATATATCTACAGTATCTTGAAATTGTGTGTGCAAACATTAAATAGATCACATATTGAATTGTTTTGTAAATGATGGCTGTTAATTACATGATAATTATCTTTTATTATTATTTTCAAAACCCCCAGAATTGTTGGCAATAGCTAAAATATTGCTTCACTAAGTTTTGGATTGGCAGCACATATTGATTTTTCTTTTTTAGGATTCAGTTTTGTTATGTTTTTCTGTTTGCAATGAGCATTTATCACCCTTTACAAACTTGAAAAACTGCCTTTTTCTCTCTTTTATTCAACTTTTGATATTTATAACACATTGATATTTGTAATAGCCAAGATTTAGTTAATTATGTTATTTGTTAATTATGTTATTAGTTATAAGTTATTTCTTATTTACCTCTCTGAGTGTCATCATGCTTTTTGTTATGGTTTGTTTTGGCTATTTTCAATATTATTTTTTTTGGCATTAATAAAGTATCTATCTATCTAAAACAAATTGAATGATTTTGTTAATGATGGCTGTTAATGACATGATAATATTGTTTTATTATTATTTTCAAAACCCCAATTTGCAAATAGGGTTCATTGTGTTGAAGATTTGTCACTTTTAACAAACTTGAAAAACTGCTTTTTTAATCTCTTTTATTCTATTTCTCTGGCTTTAGGGCTAAACAGTATTTGGTTAAAGAGGAACTACAATGCACCAGTCCTAATCCTCTGAGTTCCTGGTTTTCCAATCTCTTAAATCTTTTGGTGCATTTTGTAGAAGTCCTTCCTGGATGCTTCCAGAAGAAACTGCACTGCTGATTTCTTGTGCAGTTTCCTCTTTTGCATCTGTTTCAGATTGCTTCATCCTTCAGTGTCACACTGCAGCCAGATCCGATCCCAGCCTCTACATCCTGTGTGAGAGTATCCGAGCCTCCACCCAGCCGGATCTGATGTGCTGACGTGTCGGCTCCTCCAGAGAGCTCCCAGTGCTGCTCCAGCTCAGCTCCTCCGCCTCCACCATCCAGAGCCAGTCAACAACACAAAACTGCCAACATGGCAGCAAAACACTTCTACCGACAGGGCTTTTTATTACTTCTATTTAATTTTATCTCCACGGCGGCAGCCTTGGAGAAACGGTTCTCGGACTTTAAGAGATGCGCGGATGAGGAGTGCAGCAGTAAGTTATAGTTTAACTAAAGGACTTCTTCTCTCATCATCATCCAGAGATACTGCAGCTATAAACCTGCTCCTTATCTCCCTGGACCTGTTGCCAGTCGATATCTGTGACCTGGATAACCTCCGGTAGTAGCTGCTGTGATGCTCAGTGAAATCAGGGCGAGCTAATGTTAGCATGTTGTTACCTCAGAGGGTGTTGTTGGTTCAGATGGAGCCCGGAGTGTTGGCTGGTTGCCGGGCAGCTCAGGCCTGCAGTGGTAGAGGAGGTGGTGGTGGCTAGTTAGCAGCTAATGCTAACTAGCCACTAGCCGGCCGGCTTTGGGCTAAAAGCTTCACTAATGTTGGTAAAAACAGTATTTAACATTAGCTAATAAAGAACTGCTAGTTCTGTTGTTAAGACATATTAGGTTTGTTGTTCTCTCTATGTAGATAATGTTAATAAACACATAATAACGTTTCTATAGATGGCTTATCTCAACCAGAAAACTCCTTCAATTTAACGTTACATGATTTCGAATTTAAATAACCGTTACTGTTTTAAATAACCGTTACTGTTTTAAATAACCGTTACTGTTTTAAATAACCGTTACTGTTAAATAACCGTTACTGTTTTAAATAACCGTTACTGTTAAATAACCGTTACTGTTTTACATCCCAGTTTGCATTGCCAAGCCTGAGGGTACTGTTTTGTTTTAGCTGTTGTTGTTATAGACAATGTTTACCTGAAAATATCACCAAAATGTTAACCACAACATCATCAAAACATCATAAAACAGTAAAGATTAGACACATTAACACATCATACAAAGAAAGGCACAAGATGATCAGTTAATTTGTTCCTCAAATATTATAAACTAACACCACAAGAAGACTAAAACCATGATATTTTGGTTTTAATACCAACAGTGGCATGTTTATGCACACAATGCAGATAGTAAACACTTTACTTGTTTGCCATCTCCTTTTAGTTTAGTTAGTTTCAGTCTCATTTTGTGTTTTATGTTTTGTGAAAAGGGCAATAGAGCTGAAAGATTTTAGCTAACCGTTACTGTTTTACATCCCCAGTTTGCATTGCTAATTAGATGTACATTATGTCAAGCCTGAGGGTACCATTCAGCTGTTGTTGTTGTCATAGACAATGTTTACCTGAAAATATCACCAAAATGTTAACCACAACAACAACAAATATAATAATATATTGATGATTGGCGACTTATCATGAGAACAAGCTAGTTTTGAGTCTTAAAACAGTAAAGATTAGACACATTAATAGAGCCACAAGATTTTGCTCCTCAAATGTTATAAACTAACACCTCAAGAAGAATAAAACCACTATATTTTGGTTTTAAAGGTCCCATATCGTGCTCATTTTCAGATTCATACTTGTATTTTGTGTTTCTACTAGAACATGTTTACATGCTGTGATGTTCAAAAAACACATTATTTTCCTCATATTATCTGCCTGAATATACCTGTATTTACCCTCGGTCTGAAACGCTCCGTTTTAGTGCATTTCAACGGAAATGCAACGGAATTGCATTGATAGCCAACAGCTTGGATCCATGTTTACTTCCTGTCAGCTGATGTTATTTACATACACTGCAACCGGAAATGAACGGGGACACATTTAGAATGTTTAAAACCGTGTAATGATCTATATATATTGTATATTTGTGACATCAAAAAATGGACAGAAATTCTGATGGCTTGTTTCAAACGCACAGTTTCTGAATACGGGCTGTGTGTATTTCTCCGTATATTGAGCGTTTTGATATTTTAACAGTATTTTTAAAGCACTTAAACCTGTTTTATAATATAAAAGACATGAAAATCTCACTTTTTACAATATGGGACCTTTAATACCAACAGTGGCACGTTATGCACACAATTCAGAGAGTAAAACTCATTGCTTGTTTGCCATTTTGCTCCTTTTTGTAGTTAATGTTTTGTGAAAAGGGCAATAGAGCTGAAAAAGGTTAGATTGACAGAACATAATCTGACAAACAGTCAGTTAAGACCATAGTAGATCTATGGTATTATGAGTCAAAAAATAATGTATAATTCGTTTTTGTCTGGATGCATCTTGGGAGAGTAGTCTGTCAGTATTTTGCATTGTTGAAAGAGCCCTATGTGAAAAATAGCATACTGATGAAGCTTACCTCTTTGAAACAATTTCTAATTCTTCATTCTACTTCTTTCATAGTGCTTTTGTGTCGGGGAAAAGCTATCAAAGATTTCTCGGGACCAGACTGTCGGTTCCTGACGGTCAAGAAATCAGAAACTATCTATGTATACTACAAACTGTCAGGCAGAAGGACCGACATGTGGGCCGGAAGCGTACGTACAGTATATCCTGGTTAATATTTAATCAAAACTGGATAACATCTAGGTTTTGCTACGCAGTTATAATGTTTTCTTTTTGTGTTTTTCAATAGGTTGGAAGTCACTTTGGCTATTTCCCAAACGACGTTCTTGCAGTTAACCACGTCTATACTGAAAAAGAAATAGAAGTTAATGCAGAGGTATGAAAACATCTAAAATACGATGACGCTTTCAAACTATCAACATAACAGCCCCTGCAAATACCTATGCATATTTTTTGTAATTTAAATTTTTCGTCTTCTTTTCAGGAAACAGATTTCGTCTGTTTTGACACTGGATTTGACAAGTTTGACAATTATGACATAGATTCACTGTTAGGCTCTTCACTGAAGGAGAATTATGGTGAAAACACGGGAACATATGACCAAATCCAAGTGTCAGAGGACTCGCAGAAAGAAACACAGCCATCAGCAGAAGAGGCAACCGACAGTGAAGAACAAATTGAGCATCATGATAATAACTCTGAGGATCTTCATGAAGTGCCAGACGATCCAAGTGCCTCTTTACCTGAACTTGACGTGGCAACTGAATCGCCTTCTAGAAAAGACGTAGCGTCTGATGCAGCAGCTACACTAGATGCCACTAAAAGAGCTGCAGCAGACGCAGTAGAGTCCGTTCATGAAAGTGTGTCAGAAAGGATTGAAACCAAAGATACACCCGCAAAATCTGAAGAGGAATCTGCGTCCAAAGATGTTCCAGAAAACGAACCAGTCTCGATTTCCGAAGGGGCGCAAATCCCCAAGTTAGAAACGACCCTTGGAACAACTTTCGATGCTGTCGTCACCACCGAAGATGAAATCACCAAGAATGTTACCCCATATGAAGAGGAGGAAAGCGAACATGTGGAGAATCATCCCGTAGAAGACATTGATGTTAAAGCAGAGACTCCGTTGCTGACTTTCTCTGAAGACACCGTGAACACTCCAGCATCTGATGAAAATCCTCAAGCAGCTCCTGATGTTAAACCAGAGGCTGCAGAGGAGAAGAACATGTGGACATCGTTGGGAGATGCTGTTTTTTCAGTCGTCACCGGGGGAGAGAGGACAGCACAAGATTTGAGCTCAGAGGAAGACGACGATGACGAGGACGTGGAGGAAGCTGCTTCAAAAACCCCTCAGGAAGTAAAGAATGCAGTAGAAGAAGAACCGCTATCGGTAGAATCATCAAAAGAGCCGGAGAACATAGAGCCAGCCTTGGTTGATGATGGCGAAGTGGTCGGACCTGAGGGCGCTTTCGAGGAAACTTTAAAACCAACTGATGAGCCGGTACACCATCAAACAGAAGCAAGAACGATATCAGTGGATCCGGTATCACAGGATGATACTTCTGCTCAAAACTCAGATATTAAAACAACAGATGAACCCATTGAGCACAAAGAAGAAGAAGAAGAAGAAGAAGATGAAGAAGATGAAGAGGGGTGGGTTTCCGAAGATTTAGAGGACAATAATGACAGTAGTGTTGCAACAGAGCAGAGCGAGGATTTGGACAATGAATTGGACGAAAACAAAACGGCGACAGATCAAGAACTAGCCGGTATTGAAACACATGAGGACCCGTTCACTGAGGAGATACAATCAGACGTGAAAGATGATGAAAAGACAGTAGATGACAGCCCACCTTATCAGATAAATGACCATTTAGTGACAGATTTAGATATTAATAACAGTCAACCTGAATTATCTGTGGAGGAACCGGAGATTCATGAGGAACATCTGACAGAGGAGGGGAAAGAAGAGGAAGAGGAACAGAAAGAGGAGGAGAAAGAAGGACTACTTGAAGATGAAAATGCACTTTCTTTCTCACAATCGGACAGCACAGAGTCCGACGAACCCTCGCCTGAGACGGCTCCACCCGCTGCATCGCCTCCGGAGCCAGAATACAGCGACAGCGTGCTGAGACTGACTCTTCTTCGAGACCACTTCACAGCGGAGAAAATGGAGCAAGTCCAAAAGCTCCTGGGCCTCGGGAATCTCTTCAAAGTGGAGGCCATGTTCTCCGACTTGGACATAGAACTGCAGGCTACCCGTCGCTCGCAAACAAGTACCACGCAAGACATTGAAACCGCGCTCGAGGGCATCCTGGAAGCCTCTGAGAACACCATCCTGGACGAGATTGAGAAACTGCTGGATAGCCAGAGCACAAAACATGATGATGAGCAACATACAGACACAAGCAGTCTGGACGAGGAGACTGAAATACTGGATGACTTCCAGGAGCTCGCATTCAGCCTGCGACAGAAGTATTCAACAGCCAGCGACAGCACGCCTCTGGCTACAGAAAAAGCATCAGATATTGACAAAGGTAGGTTTGCTCTTTATTATTTTACTTTGAGTATCTGGTCTGTGATTTGTAGAGTCAGGTTTTACCTGTTTTAACCTGTGATTCTGGCCTTTCACACACAACTCCAGGGTATTACACCAGCTTATGATCCACAGATAAAGTGAATGCAGAATTTGATACCGTGGCACAGCGGACATGAAGCCCTGAATTGCCCTTTCAGGCCCCTCTCAGACGAGTATCTTGTTTCTAGATAGATCCAGATTGTGTCTTCATTCAGTGAAAAGGCCTTGCAGTTCACACCTGACATTGGAACACGTCTCAATTGACAATTTGTGATGGAATTTCTCTTACAGATGTCATGTAGTGTAGAGTTCAAATACACATTTGAAGTAGTTTCACTCCAGTTGATGATGGTACCGGCCCCTAGCTCTGCTCACCTTGCATTTACATTTTTTCTCTTCCATTAAAGAGAGTCATACTGACCTCCTACTAAACAAATACTCCTGAGAAAGCCACAGACCACACCTGCTGTCACTAGATCAAATAGGTTTGATGGAAACCAGAGTTGTTAGCAAGTGCAGAAAAACAACCAAAAATCTCCTACCAAGGCTGTAATCCTTTCTTACCAGAAACTGGAAAATGACCTCCTTCACTAATCCCTAATTGCTGTGTGTTTTGTTGTAGGACGCAAATTAATTGTAACAGATGTAACGCCCCACATTGTTGAAGAGGACAACAGCGTCCCTGAGGCCGAGAGCGACGACAACCTCACAGTAACAGATCATGAGGAAACACCAGCAGAGACTAAAGAAGAGCTGGTGGTTTTGGACGAGGTGGTTTTGGACGAGGTGCCCAGCGGACCGGACGTCAGCGTGGAGGAGGATGGTGGACACTTTAATAAGAACAAAGACAATCAGCCGAGCTTCAGCGCATCAGACGAGATGCAGAAGCTCCCTCAAGCCACCCTGGAAACTCCCTTAGACATGGGCCTCGGTGTCGAGGTTGAGCCATCGCCCTCAGGTTGGTAAACTAAACAACATTTTGATTAAGTTAATTGATCTTGTCTACAAAATGTTATTTCTCCAGCATGCAAGTTTGTTAAATCTAGAAACAGTTGCTCACTTGTGGAGGTGTTTCCTTAGATTTTAAGAACACTTGCCAAGCCCTCACCTTTATATTTGACATTTCTATTCAAATCTCCTCTCTATTTGTGGCATAAACAGAAAATGTAAAGCTGTTTTTAGCACTTTGGACTTGGGTTATCATAAAATATAACACAAAAAGGTTAAAAAGTTAATTCTTGAGGTCAGCAAATCAGTCCACTGCACTGGGATTTCATTATGTTAAAGTCTGTAAAAGTCTTTTTTGGTTCTGTCTTTGATTCATCTGGTTTTAGGAGAATTGTTTGGCAATCACATGATACTTTAACTATTTTGAATGTATGAGATGATAAACTGTAAAACATAATCTGACTAAAAGGTACATTTTTGTTCCGCCAGGGTCTTTGGACTCCATGGAACCAGTGCCTGAAATTCACGAAGAAGAAGAAGAAAAAGAAAAAGAAGAAGAAGTGGGATTATTCTCAACTGGGATTGTTTACATGGGCTGCATCCTTTCGATGATCAAGAGTAAAATTGCAGAGTGGACTATTGAGGTAAGTCTGAGAATTGTTAGCTATTGTATATGCTGGGTCCGCACCATTACCACACCGGCGTAGGCGTGCGGTGCGTCGAGTAGGCGGAGTCTGCACACCATTCAAAAGGCGGCGCATATGCTGGATGCCCCGCTCAGTTCAAGCGGAGACAGCGGCGTGTACGCCTACCTCGATCACATGGCTAATACAAACACAACAGGGTAAATATTGATGCCAAGCAATAATGAAATCATAAATTGATGAATGAAGTCTACTTATGATACAGCAGAGCAGCCAGCAGGTGATTACTGGTATCATTTATGTCTTGTCAACAATTAATGACACAATAAATCTTGATCGCTCTGACAGATTAGATTATTTAATGCCTGAAAACAGAGCCATGAGGAGGTGCAGAAATCTCTCAGAACACTTGAATTACAATATGCTGAAAGGTTATTTTGGAATTTTTGCCCAATGATGCCAAAAATATACTCCCTACCGCCACTTTAATGAAACCAAATCTAAAATACAAGTATCACTTTACTGGCCTCTGATGTGCCTCTACAACAGGTAACATTTATCTTCATACTATCCTATTTATTTATTTATTTTTTAAACAGAGTTTATTTCAGAATTTTGTTAATACAACTCTGACAATCTACTGCACAAACATGTTTGGACTGATAGATATCCCACATGCCCCTCACGCCCCTCACCCATGACAATACCCTGTGGGAACTCCAAAAAAAAAAAAAAGTGTATGAAAATAAATGTAAATACATAAATAAATACACACAAATATAAAAATAAAATAAAATAATAATAGTAAAAAATAATAATAATAGTAAAAAAAAATTTTTTTTTAAATAATAGTAAAACAAATAATCATAGTAAAAAAAATAATAAATAAAATAAAATAAAATAAATAAACATAAATAATGATAAATTGTTAGAGGTCTAGATATATAAATAGATAGTTAGATAGATAGATAGATAGATAGATAGATAGATAGATAGATAGATAGTTACTTTATTGATCCAGAGGGAAATTCAAGTTTCCAGCATCACAGTGCCATAGTGCAAAACATGTTAGTAAAAAGGCAGTAAAAAAGTTAGTAGTACAAAGTACAAAGTACAAAAAAATATACCAGATATAAAAATACAAGGAGATGAAGAAAACTGTTAAAACTGAATATAGTGCAGGGTAACAGCTGTGATACACGACTATTAAAACAGTGCAGAAGAGACTGTTAAAAATGAGTATAGTGCAGGGTAACTCCAGCAGCTTAGTCTAAAGTGCACTATATGCATTATTATGCATTATTATCTGTCTATTTTACAGCATTTTTACTTGCATCATCCTGCACTCACATTTAGTCAGCCTGCAGGTCATGAGGTGTCACAGGGTGAACACTTGGATTCTCTGTATCAGTGGAAACCTCAAATGTCCTATTCTCCCTGAACGCCCCACGGCCCTCCCCCTGCTTGTTGACTGAAGCTGTTCAGGCTGAAGTTCATCACAGCCGGTGTTGAGCTCTCTACCACCACTACCGGCGGGGGCCTTATTACTGCCATAATAAAGCAGATAATTATCACAAAAAGACAGCACTAACCTGGACTATATGCTGCCGAAGTAATCTAGTTTGTTAATCGCTTATTTGTACTTTAATTTGAGCCCGTATTTGAGCCTCCAGCTCGGCTAACGTCGCTTTACTCTGAGGCTAACGAGCTAACAAGCTAACAGCTGTCAAACTAGCATTAAGCTACTTTAGCTAGTTCCTGTCTTGTTATCAAAGATCAGTATGGAGAGTGACACGTTACCCAGACCTGTGATGGAACCGGAACACCTTAACATGTTCTTTCTAAAGGAGCTGCAACATGTGAGTGAACATTTTGAGCATCTTAATGTCAAGTATTTATTATTATGCTATCATGGCCTGCTGAGAAAACAACAACAACAAGTGTACAAAAATAAATATGAATAAATACACACAAATATATACAAATAAAATAAAATAATCATAGTAAAAAAATGCACATTAACTTTAACTACTCCTTATGTCAAGTATTTATTATGCTATCATGGCCTGCTGGAAAAAACAACAACAAGTGTACAAAAATAAATATAAATAAATAAATACACAAAAATGTACAAATAAAATAAAATAATCATAGTAAAAAAAAAAAAGTTTTGCTTATGTCAAGTATTTATTATGCTATCATGGCCTGCTGACGTGTTAATGAGCAAATGGTTGATGCACATTAACTTTAATCACTCCTGAATATACTCACCAAACCTGATGCAGGTGATCTGGCCTCTTTTATGTTGACAGAATATATTTAACTTCCACATGGGTGGTTCATATATTGTTTTCCTTATTTCTGTATCTTGTACATTGCTATATAAGTGCATATATTGCACTTTTAAAATGCACTTGGCTGAGCAGAACATGTTAATCCTTCCAGGCAATACAGTGTGTGAATTTAATGTAATCCCTGCCTTTGATTACAGCCATAGAGAGTTTGTTTGTTCCTGTCTGAACTGCCACATGCTCAGTTCAAAGGTTTCTTTGCGGTATGGAGCAATATGCATAGCTCTTCTTGGCATGAGTAGAGGTTAATGAAGTGATAGAATTATGGCTACTGACACAATTCAGAAGTACGTCAGCCTTTTGGCAGCAAACAACCAGTTTATGATGATTGATTTAATTGTAGAATGAACCACACCAGCTTGGCTTTTAGCTGTAAATTCTCTGTCTGAATCTGGAAGTAGCAAGTGAATGAAGCACTGCAACAGCAAGCCTTTATAATACTCTCAATTATACCTTTAAAAGTGCAATACTTAAGAACTCCTTATTGTTTTTGTGGCATTAGGATACTGCCTTGTTTTGTCATTATTGTATGGTTATTCTCTGATAATCTTGATCTTCTTTTGTTCATCAGAGTTCATTTAACGAACACACAGTATCTCAGACGAGGTGTTCCGTACATGTGTAAATATTGGAAGTTGCTCTGACGCTTAACCTAGTGTAGGTTTGCTGGAGTGTCTCGCCGTGCTTTGGCAAATATTGACTTGCCTCCTGTTTCTATTTTTAGTCTTGTCATAATATGATTCACATTGTAAGAAGGGCAACAAGGGTATTCCCCCTCATTTATTATATGTCTTGAAACATAGACCTCCTATCTTCAAGAAATGTGTTTAACCAGCTTTTAGGGCCGTCCTCGATCAAAGAAAAACTGAGTTTCTCTGCAAAGAATCGCACAAAAGCACCACGTTAAATCTTGTGTTTACCAGAGATGTGCTCATAAGTTTCTTAGAAATAAGTCCTTCAGCATGAAAAAAGCATAAAAACGTACTTATCAACTAAAGAAATCTTAGTCGAATAAGACCAAAACTACAGATTAGTCGACTAATCGACTAAGTTAGGGCAGCCCTACCAGCTTTATCTCATTATTCCTGATCGTGTCCCTGATCATTCATCAATATTGTGGCTGTGTTTTTGTGCCATCAGGTGATTTCATTACTGCCAGAGGAATGGAAGCCGGGGGAAACCTTGTTTGGCTGTCCTTGGCAAGCTGTTGTCATCACTGCTTTGATTGGAGTTGTGACCTTCGCCCTCTTCTTCTGGAGGACCGTGTTGGCAGTAAGTGTTGTGATTATTGCTGCTCCCATTGCTGCTCAAATTGTTCAATCAATTAGGTTTTGATTATAAAGATGCATCAAAATGTCCTGAAATGTCGGCTTACTTACCCATGGTTTGAGATCGACATTATATGATATTTTACTTATCTGGATCACTATTTATAGACTATTCCTGACATGATAAAGCTACATTACGACATGTACAGGATGATCGTTCAGACATCAAACTGATCTTTACTTATTGCTTCTCTACATTTTTAGGTAAAGAAGAAAGAATACCTTGGTAAGTTTTTACTTTTTTACATCACATTACATTACAAAGTGTGAAATCTAACTGATTGTGTACTTTCTGTTTCACTTTTGTGGACACAGTGGATGAAAAAAAGCTGACAGAGCAAATTCTGGCGCTCAAAAAAGAGAAGACTGATGCTGTCGCCAAAATGTCTGAACTCCAGAAACAGGTGAGCTACAAATGAAATGTGATTGAATATCTATGAGCTGCTTTTGAAAAAAATATGTTTTTCATTATTTCTTGAACTTTCTCAAATGTTTTTTCTGCTTTCTTTTTTTTTTTTTTAAGACTGAACGCTTGAAAGAAAATCAAAAACAGTCAAAGGAAACAGTTAGCAGTACAAAGAAAAGGATGCAAGACCTGGAGGTAAGAATGAAGGATTCTTTTTGTATTTGTGTATTTACTAGTTCTGTAAATGACTTATGGATGTTGTGTGTCATTTGCGAGTGAAATGGCTTCTCATTTTGGGACTGTCAGTGAAGTTTCTCTCATTACCTTTTTACAGAGTAAAGTTTTGGCGGCAGAAACACGGAATGAACACATGGCCGAGGAAAAGAAAAAATATTCAAAACTACTCGAAGACGAGAGGGCAAACTCTCAGCAAAATGGCTCCAGGGTAATTGTTTAATACTTTTTCCTTCCTGTTACTTCATTAGCCGTCGTCTCAGATTCGCGATGTTTTCAACGGTTTCTTTAACAGATTGAGAAATTGGAGAAGTCAAACGAGAAGCTACAGCTCAGCAGGAAAAAGGTTCAGGAAGCTCTCGCTAAGGTACAAGTCCTCACGTAATCTTCTGCATTGCATTGCATTGCAAGATTATAAAAGCTGTTTGTGGTTTCAGCTTCTCTTATCGACTGCATGTATTTGACACAGACTGCTGTTCTCCTGGACGAGGCCAAGATTCGCGAAGATGCCCGAAACGTTCAGCACAAATGTCTTCAGAAAGATTATTCAGCACTAAAAGAAGAAAATAAAACAGTAAGACGATCACTGAAGTCTTTTGATAGAAATATATATATATAAATCATCAGTTAATTGACACGGGATCATTTTGTTCTCCTGAGGCACTCTCTTGACTTTCTCTCTGAATTCTTCCAGCTCAAGTCGACCATAAAGAGCTGGGAGGACAAACACAAGGAGCTGAACGAGCAGATTAAAGTCTATCAAAAGTCCCAGAAGGAGCTGGAGGACTCGGTGGTACTCAAAGATCACAACGTGGAGGTCAGGATTTTTTATTCACTACGTCACACATTGTCTTGGTTATCAGCTGCACATATTTGACCTTAACTTGCATCAAAATGTCTCCCGACAGGTGTTGTCTGAACTTCTGGCAGACCTCGACGCTTGTGATTTACAAAAAGGTGACACCAAACTTTTAGCCAATGGTGAAGTAGCACCTGGTTAGTCCAACCCTGTTACTAATTTAATAAAAATAGACTCAGTAGTTTTTAATCCATCACATATTAGTTGTCAGTCACAATATCAACGATGTTCAGCTTCATACTAAGTAGTTGTTGGTCTTTCAGCGTCTTTTTCAGACAAGAAAACATCCATAAAGAACAGGATCAAACAGATGATGGATGTTTCTCGGGTAAGATGGTATAAATTGGCAGACAAATGTTAATACTAGTGATTCAAAGTGTTAAACTGCTTTAAAGTGTTGTAATTTACATGATCTGTTTGCAGGTCCAGACAACTCTCACTGTGGTCGAAGAAGAGCGTGATCGCTTCATGACAAAACTACTGAGTGAAGAAAAGACTAGAAAGTCTCTGGAAGGTAAGCTGGTCATGTGTCTTATTAAAGCGTTTTTTTGCAAAATTGCGTAAATGTGTCGCCTTTCAATATGACTTTCTTCCTGCCTCTCTCTAAACACACCGATGTATTTGGAAACAGAACAACACCAGGAGCTGGAGCACGCCATCGGGACCCTAAAGAACGAGAAGAGCCACGTTGAAAACCAGTTCAAGATCCTGCAGCAGAAAAACGAAATCATGGTTGAAATGTATCAGCAGAAAGAAAACGCTCTGCAGCAGTAAGTGAAGCCGTAACATTTAATTTATTAGCTGCTGTTATATGAATATGCTACACTGGTTTTAGCATAATCCGGTCTCGTGAATAAAAGCACACGTCTTTGAAATGGAAAAGAAGTGGAGGAACCCCTGTGTTGTTTCTGTGGCTTCACAGGAGACTAACAAAGGAAGAGTTGGAGCGACGCAGCAAAGAGAGTCAGCTGTCTGAGGTGGGAGGGAAAGCTGTCGAGGCCGAGGGGCAGGTTAAAGTCTTACGACAACGCATCAATGAGATGGAGGAGCAGATGAAGAAGACGGAAGGAGTCTATAAAGACCAGGTAGCTATTCATTTCTAAATGATCAACTACTGAGAAACATCTAACTGAAACCTGAACTCTGATTCAATGACTTTTATTTCTCTCTGTTTTAGATAAAAGAACAGGAAAACAAAACTCACTCTAACTGGGTATGTTGCACAATTTATTCACATACTCCAATATGCTATAAATGGATATTTAATGTTGTTTAAGATTTATAATAATAAGTAAGCAGAGGCATTAAGATTCTAGCTGCACACTAATTCTCCGTTATGTTTCCAGGTAAATGCTCGTAATGCAGAGCGAGCTCTGAATCAAGAGAAGCTTGAAACATCAAAGCTCCGTGAAAAGTAAGTGTTGCTGGAATTACTAACAAATATATTGTATGTATTTTGATTATTGATTAATTGTTGGTCTTTTTTTCTGTGGTTCCAGCTCCTCAAATGTGAGGATTTGCTATTTTTCTCTTGTTTAATTTCATTGTAACTTGACTGTTCGTTGGACAACTTGATGATGTCACTAGGGCTGCGACTAACGATTATTTTTATTGTAGTTTAATCAGATGATTATTTTCTGGATTTATCGATTAGTTGTTTGGTCTATATAATGTCAGAAAATTGTGAAAAATCGATGTTTCCCAAAGCCCAAGATGACGTCCTCAAATGTTTTGTTTCATCCACAACTCAAAGATATTCAGTTTACTGTCATGAAGGAGTGAAGAAAGCAGAAAATATTCACATTTAAGAAGCTGGAATCAGAGAAATTAGACTTTTTCTTTTCTTAAAAAATGACTCAAAACCAATTAATCAATTCTCAAAATAGTTGGTGATTAATTTAATAGTTTACAACTAATTGATTAATTGTTGCAGCTCTTGATGTCACCTTGGGCTCTGGGAAATGTTTTCACAATTTTCAGAAAAAATAACCTGCAGATAAATCAATAATGAAAACAATATTTTGCCTACCTATGGAGCTTATTTGCATCTAACCAAAGGTTTTTGTTTGTTCTTTTAACAGACTGGCTGTACTGACCTCTCAGCTTAATGAGCGCCGCGCTCCTCTCTTCAGACCGAACTCTGGACAACCTCCTGGCCCTCGCCAAGGTAAACACACCGCACAACCTTCTGCTCTTTTCTTTCCTTTGGGTCACTTCTCACCCTTCAGAGCTTTGAGAAGAGGATGCTGTTATCTGATAAAATCCTGCATGTACATGAGAAAAGTTTGTTGTGGTCGTACATTTGTCTTGGAGCCTGGACTGAGGACCTCGTCTTTGCATATATATTGAGTGTTGTCAGCTGTTTTCTTTTCCTTTTATAAACGGATGGTTTGATCATAACAGGTGATTCATACGGGCCCTCTCCTGTGAGTGGGGGAGCACCGTCCCCTCCAATAATGATCGAGGGTCCCAGGCGCCCTCCGTCTGCCCCAGTGGGGCGAAGAATTGACCCGTATGGTGAGTCCCGGTGGATTACTTCACCTCCTTTCAATCCTCGCCACGGTTGGACGTCATCCCTCCGCTGCAACCTTTTGACCTTAAATCTTCCTCCTCCTGCACACCTGACCTCATTATTCTTTTCAGATCTTTCACCTTCTTGAGTTCTGTGTGTATCACATCCTGGTATCTCTGTCTTCAACACCCTTTTTTCCTGCTCTTGTTTTTGTTTCTTTTAGTTGAATCATTTACAAATTTCCATTTGTGGAGTATTCTTTTTGCATTGCTGTTGAAATGCTTCACCTTTTGTTCTTTAAAGGCCCTAAAAACGTCTCAGTATAAGCAATGAGATCCTAACCATAAACAGTCCTGATGAAGCAGATTAACTGATTTTTTAAGTGTTAAACTATTAATAAATAATACAGAGATGTTTTTTTCCAAATTGCACATTTGATCGTTGCTTATCTAGTCATGAATTACAGATAATTTAATTTGAAACCAAGTTTTCAGGGGCTTTAAAGTCATCCAGAATGCTTCGTTCCTCTGACTGGAGTAGAGACGACCAATCTTTGCCTTTGTTTCTTCTTTTTTTTGTTTGTTTCTTACAACTGTGTCTTCCCTGGAAAACTGCTAGAGGCGGAGTCTTGAAGGATTTCATTCATCAATGCATCTCCTTGTCTTCTCCCCTCAGGTCCTCGACCTCCGTCAGACCCACACGGCCGTTACGCTGAAAACAAACACATGTCTGGGATGGGTACGTCTTCTGCAGTCTCTGCGTTTCAAAGAGTTCACCTTTCCTTTTCACCTTCTTACAACTCGGTTCTGTTTCTCCTCTTCCAGACATGATGGGCCCCCGAAGCTCATCGCCCGCCAACATGGATGCATCTGTAAGTCTTTTTTTTTCACAGATCAGACTCATTTTTGTACACGTTACCTTCCCACCTACCATCATGAAGGCGTAGAGCTCCTACCTACATGTGTATGTCCTTTGCTGCTCTAAAACAGACACAGGCAGTAGATCCACAGATAAAAGCAGAGACACAGGCTGAGGCCTCCACAGACAGCCCAGAGCCAGTGAGTATAGAGGCTGGCCGGTCCAGGTGTGAAGGCGTATGCGAGCACGCCACCGTCTCTTTCATAACGCTGGATTTGGGAAGAGATTCAAGGCGTTTTGCTTTACTGGGGCTGACTTAACGTTTGGGGCTGACTTAACGTTTGGGGCTGAGTGTTTGGTTTCACCTGTTCTCACAGCACTGACAGAAGCAGAGATTCTTTTCATCTAAACTTCAGCTAAAATGTGTCTTGGAAAATATTTGGTTCTGTGAATGTTGCAGGTAGGGCTGGGCGATATGGTTTATAGAAAATAATTTTAGGCTATATTGCGATATACATATTTCTATTTTCATATTTTCTCTTAAATAACATCTGTTGATTTAACGCTTTGATGCGTATGATCATACCAGCGTGATCATTCTAGTAAACTAATCTAAACACTATGAGGTGGTTTACTGTCATATTGAAGTCAGATTGGTCTTTGGAAATGTATTCTTATTAAGTTTGACTAATTATTCTCACAATTGAAATTCAATTTTTTTTTATTACTTAATATTTATTATTTTGTTTTATTTATTATTGACAGACTGACTTCAACTCAATTTAAATTTATTTTTACACAGCATCAAATCATAACAGAAGTGATCTCGAGACGCTTTACTTGACTTATTGAATTTATGTGAAATTTCCTATCAAATTCAATGAAAGATTGCTTTTATTTTGAAGTCAGTTCTTGTTCGCTTTTATTTTAAAGCCGGTTCTTACACGCTCTTATCGTAATGCCTAGTATATACACATACCACAAAACAACGTGGGGGCTAGTTTTTCGTGTTACTCAAAGTGGAGGCTGACATCTTACATCCGCTTTTCCGATCTTAACACACATAAATTAGCTTTGGCGCTTACATGGAGTATATTTGATATATCGCCCACCCCTAGTTGCAAGTATGTGTGTCAGAGGTTGAGTGTTTGTGAAAATGGTTTGATTTTCTTTCATCCATTAATCATGGTGTGAGGTAACTGGTCATGTGATTTGAGCCCTGGCTAAATGCACTTTTTGCAAAATGTGTGGTTTGTGGATCTTTTCACTGCATGACTAAACATTTGAATCCATTTATACTCACTTACAGGACCGAGTGAAGTTCTAATGACTGCATTTGAGCACACTACTCTTTCTCATTATCATCTGTGTTTTTCAGGCACCTGGATCCTTCCTAGTGTCTCCAATCAGGGACTCGCCAGGCCCCATGGTCCAAGGACCTCCACTCGGCCCCGGCCCCGGACCCCACGATCAGCTCCCTCCTCCTGGACCCCACGGCCGCCTGCCGCCTCCCGGACCTTACAGACCTCCACGACCAGGCCTCTACCACCTCCCACCAGGTCCTCACGGTCCTCATCCTCCTAATGTACCGCCTCATCTTCACGGGCCTCCACTACCAGCCAACGGCCACCCAGGTATGCCGCTGCCTGGACCAATGGGAGGAGAGTTTGGACCTCGACCCGCCAACGGACACGCATTCCTCCCCAGGCCGGGCCCTGGACATGGCATGGATCCTCGGGGTCCTCTACCACCACACTTCCGTCCCCCTCCACCTCATCACTTCGGACCGATGCCTCTGCCACACGGTACGTCCTGAGTGTTGCCAGGTCAGGACCCCTGGAGACCCCATACATACTGATCTACTGGTACTGGGGATGTTTTTCAGCCTGTGTCTTCTCTAATATTTCCCTTTTCATTTGTTGTGTTTAGGTGTCCGTGGACCTATGGGACCACGTCCACCCGTCCCTCATGACATGCGCTACCCAGGACCGCGTGACCGCCCCAGCCCACCCATGAACCTGCCTCCAGGCGTCCCTCCCCATCCCGCACACGGCGACGCATACGGTCAAGCTCCGCCCGACGCCCTCCATAACTCCCACCCCGGCCCCCGACAGGACCTGCATGGGAAGCAGGAGGGCCCTCAGGACTCAGCGAGGCCAGCGATGGTCAAGCCTTAAAGACGCCACCAGCTACGGCAAGAGGACTTGAATTTACCCCGAACCAGATCCAGTCCAAAAAACAAAGGTCATGATTATTTTCATATTTCAGTTATAAAATAAAAAAACTGCAATGATGTTTATTAAAAAAAGAAAAAAACATGGTCCTTAAATTAAAACATCAATAATTATGTGTCTGAAATCAATATGACTTGAGAGGGTTGCCACTTTTCTAAACCGCTTATTGTGCAATAATAATTCATTATACGCCAGAGGATTTTCATTTTTGTTGATCTTTTAAAATAAAATATATAAATATATAGCAATGATTTTTAAGGGGCAATTTTTTAAATGTCATTTCCTGTGGAAATTATTTTAAAAAAAGGAGAAAAAGGAGCTTCTAGCATTTCAGGAATACCATAATTTCCCAAAGCTGTTGCTTTAGAGCCGACTGTAAAGCAAAATGTGTAATTTGATGGCCAGATGTATAACTTATTTTACTATGTTGGTAGAACTTTTAATAATAAATGAATGTAAAAGCTGTCGGTGTTATCTTACTAACTGGTTACCGCTCCCTCACAGTGGATGTATTTTATGCAGGCTCTATATACTCTTTAACATGTGTCTTAAGGCGTGTGCTTTATTTTGAAAAAGACACAGACATTACTTTTAGTTCAGTTCATTAAAAGTTAGTTGACATGTTAACTTATCCAAAAACTGCATGTACCATATTCCGCTTAGTGTGTGGAGTGACACTGGTAGCATTTCATTAATAATTCATCTTTTCTGTCCATTTATTTTGGTTTTTAACTAACTTAGAAATCCATTTGGAGAGCATGAAAAACAGAAGTCGTAGCTCTTATTGAAGATGATGTCATCCTTACTTAAAGGTGCTATTGAAAACATTCAGCCACTAGATGTCACATTCTCCCTCCGTTCCATTGCATTCACTTCACAACAAGTCATTGCCAGGCACTTGGCAGAGATACCAACGTTGTTATACTGTTGGCTCACGAGCCGTGTTAGAAGTGGGAACCAAACGTCAGATATCTTCCTGAGAGATAAACAAAACAATTAATTTTGGACCCGCCAAAAAATATTAAAATAACTAATTCAAAATCATATTTTTTTTTCAGGAAAAGCCATACTTTTCTTTGGCACCGTTCAAAAAGGCTCTGTGGATGTATTTTTTATATTTGTCTTCATAAACATGTTCTTAATAACACCTTTTATTAGAGCAACATAATATGTTAATAACATTCAGGTGCTTAATATTTGCATAAAATCACACGTTCACTGATGAAATTAGCCACCAAGCTGCTTCATTTGTAGTTTATTAGAAATTAAAAGCATTGTAAATGTTCGATACACTTCCCCCTCAGGTCTGTCAACAAAACTAAAACACTCCACAGGTCTCCGTCCTACCACATCGTAGCGCTTCACACACACACACAGTTACTGTATATTCATCAGTTAGTGCATCTTACAGTTAATTTACAGTCCTGAATAGTGTGATGTTACAAAAATAAAATCTAAAAATCAAACACATTACCATGTAGATGTTTTAGTGAAGACGAACATCCGCAAAGTCAGAATGGAAACAAAAAAACATGCAACTTTATTTAAAAAAGAAAAAAAAAAAGCCCTTTATAACAGGGTGAAATTTCAAAATAAAAGTCAGTCCGAGGGCACAACTGTCTGTCTGCCGATAAAGACGCATCCTCCAGACATAGTAGGTCAAATATAACTGTTTACATAACACATCTGATCTGCAACGTAACACTAGATTTAGAAAAGAAACACTTCCTGGCAGGTGATAAACCCAAACACTGCATCTCTTGCTTGTTTAGAAAAACAACTAGTGTTGAAACATCTGGACCAGATGTTCACACTGAATACAAAATCATGCAAACCATGCTGCATCCACTTAACTCCTTATGCACTTACAAAACTGTAAAACTAAATCCAACATAACATACTGAAGCGTGAAACACTGAACTGAAATGTGGCGACTGACATAATTAATAAGGGAACATTTAATTGCTACGGAGTCGTAATCATCGATTCTGGAGTATAGAAATCATACTTGTGAAATATTCGGACAAAGTCAACACAACTTTTAAATACTCTCAACATGGTCAGAGTGTTTCAGTGCATCATAGATTGACACTAACTGTATATTTAACCTGTAATTGCACCATTTAACATTAGAAACGCCACCACTGAATTCAATACTGTCTGTTACTAAACAACAAATCATTATAGGGTGTGCCACCAGGACAATTTTTGACTTTTTTAGTGTTTAATATTATTATTATAATACATTTACAGTTTCCATTTTATGATCGCTTTAATGTAAAGACTACTCATTCATTTTAAAGGTAGTTGAAAGACGTCCAACCCACAGAACAGAACAGCAGCAAGAGCTCTGATTGGACACATAACGGCTGGCCAATCAGAGAGCCTGCTGCTTTAAATTAAAGCTGCACTAATCAATATTTTTATATTAACAATAAATGACTATATATATATATATTATGTGAAAGGTCAATTAATATTAAAAAAAAAAAAGCACAAAATGGAAACTGTAAATGTTAAAGCGCTTATTGATCGGTAGACATATTAGTAAATGGATTAATAAAGTTGAATAACCTTTTTTAAGTTTATTTTTTTTATCCAATTTCACAATTCAATAATTATTTCAGCAATAAAAAATAAAGCTGAATTATTAATTTGGGGATTTAATCATTTTTTTATATTTTTACCTCCATTTTTATAATGCAAATTAGGGCTGCAACTAATGATTATTTTCATTGTCGATTAATCTGTCCATTATTTATCTTTATTTATTTATTAGTTGTTCAGTCTATAAAATAGAAAACAATTTTGATCAGTGTTTCCCAAAGCCCAAAATGACGTCCTCAAATGTCTTGTTTCGTCCACAACTCAAAGATATTCAGTTTACTATCCTAGAGGAGGAAAGAAATTATTTTTAAATTAAATAGATTATCAAAATAGTTGGCAATTAATCGATTAATCGTTGCAGCTCTAGATGCAAATTGAATTAACCCTGCTTGTAATATTTTTTTTCTTTAATTCATCTATTTAATTGATAATTAAACACCATAAAAGTCTATAATTATGGCCCACACAAACCATTCTGGACAGAATTTCTGAGCTTTTCGGTGGCCAGATGGAGTTAAACAGTGATGTGTGTTATTCATTAGTGGCTTTACAAACTCTGCCATGACTTCACCAACACGTCCTCACAGTTTGGCAACTAAAGCTGCTTTTAATGTTTAGCTTGTGAGTCCAAAACTCCAACAACACAAACGTAAAACAGTGACTGAAATTAAGCACCTGAAATAACTCACGTTGTGTCCCAAAATCAGTGAGTTAAGAAGGAAGACTGGAGAGGAGGCGGTTTTAACATTATATGAAAGTCTCGTATCTACAACTAGTCAAAAAAACTTGAGTTTTTGGAGAAGGGTTTCCTGCTTGACAACAAAATCAAAGAAGTCTGAGCCGATGTGACTAATGTTTAACTCCCTTTACTTTCTTCATAAACCCGTGGAGAAAAAAAAAAAGACTACAACCTTGGTCTGGTATTGCTGGATGTGTTGAGGTGGAGCACCACATGTTTCAGGATGTGGATGTTAAAAGAGAGAGATTAAAAAAGAGGCGGTTTTAAAGTTCAGGGCTGAGACTTAGCTGTCCTTGAGTAACGTCTGATGAAGATGCAGATAGAGTTGTTTCTTTGTTAGAAGCTGCAGTTTCTTCCTCTTGAAGTCCGTGGGCTTCTTGTACCTGAAATTAAAGAAGGTTACAGTTTATATAATGCTTCACGTTTAGAGAAACAAAGAACGAGAATCCCTTTAAAAATCATGTAAACGTCCGTTGACTCACAGTTCGATGACGATGGGGCCCGGTTTGATCTCGTCCATTTCCATGAAGGCGAAACATTTAGTGCTGGTAAACCTCTTCTTAGGTTTGTAGTGCTTGAATTCAAAGAAGATAGCTGCTCCTGGAAGAAGAATATATAGCGGGTTTAACTAAATTAATAGGAGGGTTAACATAATAAATAATTAGGGGCTGCCTCCTCGTAGTCAATTAGTCAACTGATCGCTTGTTTTGGTCTTATAGTCGACTAAGATTTCTTTAGTCATTAGTCATTTTTATGCTTTTTCTTGTACGAGTGTTAGTCGACTAACAATTTCTTTGGTCGAGGACAGCCCTAGAAATAATTACCTCTAATCTTTCTGCACACTGGCACGTCTACATCCCGATGACATTAAAGGATGAGACTGGCCTTATTCTATATTTTTAATTTTTCTTAACTTTCAACAGACCAAAACTATAAATGTGTTAGTTCATCTCTCAATACTGCCCTGCCTTGTCTTGCAAAAAAAAGACATATATAATTTATTTTATTATTCTAAGTAGTGATTTCCTAAATCTTCTGGGCATTGATTGTACTTTTTAGCCAACGTTATATAAACAAGAGTAAATAGTGTATTTATTAGGCACCATTTTCAGATGTGGATTAACATACATTTGGGGGGTTAGTTTTAGTTAGTTAGTTTAGTTTAGTTATTTTTAGTTTAGTTTAGTTAGTTTTCAGAGTGTTTGCTAGTTTTAGTTAGTTTTCACTTTTTGTATATTTAGTTTTACAGTAAATTTTGTTTGTTTTTGTTAGAGCCAGCCATAATGTCTCAGAAGTTTGAAGCTACATACTGTATAAATAAAAAATACCTGGTTGGAGAACTGTGTAGGAATGGCCATAATGTTTAAATCTTTTGATTTGGGAATCAACTTGAGTAGCAGTTGGTTAACATTCGACCTGAGCTGAATAGCTTGGTTAAATGGCATTTGATCGACTAAAATATTTATATAATTTTCTTGTTATTTACTTATACAAAACTAGACTGCATGTGAAAAACAGTAGAGATTAACTGTGAAGCAATTGTGACATAGTACCATCTCCTGGAATCAAGTCAAATTTCTGTGGTTCAATGTCACAAGAAAATTCATGCTGTCTCTTTTTTTTTTTCCAGTAGTGATATATTGAAGCTAAAAAACTAAAACTTTATTTGAATTTGTTTTGTTAACCAGGCGATATCATTTCAGTTTCATTTTTCTTAGACGATATTGTTTTTGTTTCATTTTAGTTTACGACAATATTTTTCACTGCTTATTTTGCGTTTTAGTTTCAGTTTTAGTTTACGATGATAACCCTGCATTGAGTTCCTTCAGTATTTACAGCAGCATTGGATTTGTTGGCTATAAAAAATAAACTGTGGAATATAGCCAGAACCATCCTTTAATGTGTTTAAGGAATTTTGTGAAGTTAGTAATATTTATAGTATGTGACTTTTTAAGGTTTTACCTTTAGGTAATTTCTCCACATGTCTCTGGATCTCCACGTCCACGCTGAAGTGAATGTAGGTGTCTTCCTTCCTGGAGGCCACCGGTGTGTCCTGCACCGGGTTCACGTCGACGCCGTTCACATCTGCATGCAGAGAAACGCAGAACGTGCTCTCGGGTTTTTAACAGAACGGACATTTTATACTCCGATTTTTCAAGACTTCAAGGTGATTGCACTTCACTACGAACCTTTGACACTGATGGTCATGTACGGATCGATGCACTGCCCCGCATCCTTCAACCCAATCTTCTCGATCTTTAGTGTAAGTAGTGTCATCCCAGGCTCTGAGGGTAACCGTGGCAACAAGGTACCTGTAGAGGACAAAGGTTTCAGACATTAACAGTTGCCATAATAGGTGGTGGTGACATGACCAAAGACCAAAGATTAGAATCTAAAAGAACCATCAGTTTCTAAAATTAACTCTTCTTTATTCACACTTTTGTCAGTTCAGCAACAAGCCATGTCTATTATCACAGATAAAAACACGTCTGTCATGCAGCAGAGGACAGATCCAGATGTCGGTCGATAGAAGCCGTACCTTGCGAAGCTGCAAATGAAGCAGGCGGGAGGGAATGAGCAATGAAGCCATGCACAGCATCGACAGAAAGAAACAAAAAAGACACACACAAGTCAAACAGCCCCTCAGAAAACAGGACAACGTGACCGACAGGACACAACGAATCAAACAGCGGAGAGTGTTTTGTTATTAAAGACGGGTGTACGATACCGGGGGCTCGAGGGGGGAATGCCTCCGTAGAACCGGCTCCTGCTGCAGCATCCTCCTCTTCCTCCAGCTCCAAGTTCTCCTCTTCACCTGGAGCCAGGATTTTCCTGACAGAGAGAGAGAGAGAAAGAGGGAGAGAGAGTGAGGGACAGCAGGTTTAATCACATCAGAATATTCTGTAAAATACGAACTCAACATGAGATGTTCAGTGATGGATGTTTACCTTAAGGGCACCGGCTGCACGTCAAAGGGAAACTCTTTGTTGTAGGTCAGAATATTTTGAATAACTGTTGACAGAAGGAGGAAGATCAGATATATCCATTCAAGACAGAAGGATTAACAAGTAGAAACTTTAACTCCCAGTCGACACACTTACTGGTTTCCAGTCGCTTCAGCTCTTCTAACTTGAAATCCTCCTTTGACTGAGTGCACTGCAGAAGAAGAGCAGTTAATACTCGACATCTTTAGAAAAGTTCATTTATAAGCTTTTGCTTTGATTTTTGGCTTTAATGACCTGAAGAGGAGTATATGTTCTACAGTCTACAGTCTTTTTTAAGGCTGATTCTGATGTTTTTTGGACTTTATATGTTTGAAAAGTGTCCGTTTTTTTCAAAAATATTAATTACAATAAAAAATAAAAGGGATTTATTTTTTCTTAACCAGAATTATTTTTTTTTATTTTATTATTTTTTATTTTTCTTATTTTTTTATATTATTTATTTTATTTTAGTATTACTTTTTTGTTTTTTTGCAAGTTTCAATTGTTAAAAGCACAATAAAAACAGTGTTGGGAAAAAAAGAAAAGACACAAACCTGCAAACTGGCCCCTCTCATCTCCAGACATGTTGCAACCTTTCCTAAAGTTTTCTAAAAAACAAAAAGAAAAAAAAGAAATAAACACACTTGTTAATTAATGCAGAATAGCTCACCCTCCTGTCCAGAGGTTAACAGAGAGATGTGTAATGATTACCTTCTGCTCCTCTGTGAAGTCTGTTGAATTTGTTGACTGGACTTCTTTCTGCAGTTGTCTCGCCAAACTAAAAAAAAACAACAGAAGATGAGTTCATGCTTTGCAGCAAAACTTGTGCATATATATAAAAAATATGCATATTTGCACCCCCTTCTGGTGAAAAACAAAAAAATCAGCATCTAAATATTATATTATTAGTGTAATTTCAGATAAAACATTAATGACAAAGCAGATGACAGATGTTTAAAAGCATATAAAGACTATATATATTGAGTGAAAGCAGCAGACAGTCCTCAGTAAACAGATGAAAACCCTCCATAACAATGAGAGGGTGTGGCTCACTATTTCTCAACACTCTGGAGGGAATATTGGCCTCATTTCTGCAACTGCATGACACATAATCAAACATGCATTTTTTTCTTTTCCATGACTGTCTTTATGAAATAAAAGTGCTGAATGAATGTGGAGATGCAACCACCAACACAAGCTCTGCTGCTGCTGCCTCTGCAACCACTGCCACATCACGTCATGGATGAGGATGGGTTGGGTTTGTTTACTGCTGAGAGGAGACAGCTGACTGACAGCTCACATCAGGATGCAACTTCTACTGAAGCATCCTCTTGTCTGCAAACATGCTGCACATTAATATGAGAATAAACCAGCTGTGTGAGAGGCAGGATGCACATGTTGCATGCAACTTACATGTGGTACTCATCTACAGCCTCCACTAATTGTCCCCACGAGTCAAAGTCTGTGGCTTTCTTAAAGCTGTTGTGCCATTTCTGAATAGTCTTGTTGACATCTGACATGTTGGGTGTTGGGTGGAGACCGGCGGGGCTCTCAGGGCAGCATAGCCGGGGATGAGGCTCCTCTAGCGGGGCAGAAGCAGCAGCAGAGTCCGCCCGGTTGATCTGCTGGTCCGGAGCTGCACAGTTACACACAGTTAGACCGACCAAGCCCTTTCTGTCTGCTCACCCTAATATCACATCCGCAGCAGACCGGATGTCCCGCCCCCGGAGC
The DNA here is from genome assembly GCF_015220745.1 of Sebastes umbrosus. Lineage (NCBI taxonomy): Eukaryota > Metazoa > Chordata > Actinopteri > Perciformes > Sebastidae > Sebastes > Sebastes umbrosus. Next base: position 4,632,501 of record NC_051286.1, read on the forward strand.
TCTGGGGTGAGCTTGTTTTAGGATCTAGGGGTCGCCCGAGTGGGCGGTAACGGGATGCCTGGTGCTGCAGGAAAAAAAATGGGCATTTAATTTAAAGGTGCAGTCACTATTTTTTTTCATTATCGAGTAAATTAGCTAGTTTATATGAGGGAGTGTTAGGGCAACTTTGAAAAAAAAAAAATTGTGATATTACGAGAATTAAGTCATAACTTTACGAGAAAAAAGTCGTAATATTACAAGAATAAATTCATAACTTTACGAGAAAAAAGTTGTAATATTACGAGAATAAAGTCATAACTTTACGAGAAAAAAGTTGTGATATTACGAGAATAAATTCATAACTTTACGAGAAAAAAGTTGTAATATTACGAGAATAAATTCATAACTTTACGAGAAAAAAGTTGTAATATTACGAGAATAAAGTCATAACTTTACGAGAAAAAAGTCGTAATATTACAAGAATAAATTCATAACTTTACGAGAAAAAAGTTGTAATATTACGAGAATAAAGTCATAACTTTACGAGAAAAAAGTCGTAATATTACAAGAATAAATTCATAACTTTACGAGAAAAAAGTTGTAATATTACGAGAATAAAGTCATAACTTTACGAGAAAAAAAGTTGTAATATTACGAGAATAAAGTCATAACTTTACGAGAAAAAAAGTTGTAATATTACGAGAATAAAGTCATAACTTTACGAGAAAAAAAGTTGTAATATTACGAGAATAAAGTCATAACTTTACGAGAAAAAAAGTTGTAATATTACGAGAAAAAAAGTTGTGATATTAGGAGAATGAAGTCATAACTTAACGAGGAAAAAGTAATTTCAACCAAGCACTTTCCCCCAGGTCCGTGTGGTTCTTTCTTTGGAATTAACGCAGTTTCTAATAAAATTAAAAAAAAATTGAAAATACAGTCACCAAGCCACTAAGTGAATGTTTCAGTTCAAACTATAAAACTTAAGGAAAGATTGCAACATGCCTGGAGAAGAGAGGTGCTAGTTTGCAGGTTTGAGACTTAACAATTGAAACTTGCAAAACACAAAAAAATACAAATAAAATAAAATAAATAATAATATTAAAAATATTAGAAAAAAAATACAAATAAAAAATAATAATAATAAAATTAAAAATTAAAAAAAAAAAAATAATACAAAAATACAAAAATTAAAAAAATAATAAAATTAAAAAATGATAAATAATGAAATTAAAATAAATAAAAAATAATAAAATTAAAATAAATAGAAAATAATAAAAAAAGTAAATAAAAAATAATAAAAGAAAAAAGAAAATTAAAATAAATAATAAAATAATAAAAATAAAAAATATAATAAAATTAAAAAAAATTAAAATAAAATAAATAATAAAATAATAAATAATAATAATAAATAATAAAATAAAAATAATAATAAAATAAAAATAAATGCAAAATAATAAAATAAAAAATAATTAAAAAATTAAATTAAAATAAATAAAAAGTAATAAAATAAAAAAAATAATAAATAATAAAAAAATAGAAAATAATAAAATTAAAAATTAAAAATAATAATAAAATAAATAAATAAAAGAATAAAAAAGAATAAAATAAAAATAAATAATAAATAAAAATAAATAAAAAAGAATAAAATAAAAATAAAAATAAGTAATAAATATCCATCCATCCATCTTCAAGTCAGTGTAAATACATTTGTTTGCAGTCATGGAAGCGTCAATGAAACTGACGCATTGAAATTATTTGGCTGTGTGTAATAAAAGTTCACGTGTTCACCATTGAATATTAGGCAGGGTTTTCTTTTTAAGTAATAAATAGTAAAATAATAATATAAATAAAAAATAATAAAATACAAAAATACAAAATAATAAAAAATAATAAAAAATAATAAAATAATAATAAAATAATAATAAATTATAAAATTTAAAAAAATTAAAAATAATAAATTAAAAAAAAAAAAAATTTAAAAATAAACTCATCTAACGCCTTTATTTTGAAAACAAACCGAACGTTTCCGGTTTTCGCCCTGTCATCTCTCCTCTTGACTCTCTGTAGTGGAACGTTAGCTCCGTTAGCTCCGTTAGCTCGCTACCTAGCTATGGAACAACAACAACAGTTAGCTTCGTGTTCCAGGTGTTCCAGGTGTTTCAGGTGTTCACCTCTGACAGGATGAGATAAGATGGAAACTGTAACGACGGACTCGTCTGCTGCGGAGGAGGACGACAGTCCAGACTCTGAGGCTTCATGTTTGATGAGAGTGGAAAGAAACACCGACTGGATCCGCCTCACACACAACACAGAGGTGCTAATGCTAATGCTAATGCTAATGCTAATGCTAATGCTAATGCTAACTTTGTTTCATGTTAAAACTTTATATTAGAAACTAAAACGTGCTCATTAGTCACATGGAATGTATTCCTCATTCATGGTTCATGCTTATGTTTCTTTAGCTTGTCGTTATGGTAGTGTATCTACATGTTTGTATATGTTTTTATGAGCTAACAGCTGCAGCAGCTAGGCTAGGTGGCTAACTGTCTGTTGTTGTTTGTACATGTTTGTTTTTGACTTCTCAGATCACCATCGGACGAGGTCTGGATGTGACCCACCAGCTGCTGTCTCCAACCTGTCCTCTGATGATCTCCAGACTGCACTGCACCTTCAAACAGAGGGAGGATGGACAGTGGACAGTGACAGACAAGAAGGTAATATATGACCTTATTATCTTTGTTTATGTTTGTAATTCACACTGTGCAATACTTTTCATTTCTTTCTATTTATTTTATTTTATTTATTTGCACATATATACAACTGCACAAAATCCAGTCAATTATAAAAAAACAAGAAATGTGTCAGGAGAGGTGAAGAAGCCACAGGTTTATACAAATGACCCCCCAACAACAGGAGAAAGAAACAAAACAATAACAAAAAAGGAAGAAGGATCTAAACTAACATCATTTTAAAAATACAACAACAGTTAAACAACAACAAAAAAGTACACAAAATGTGCAGAAAAACCAAACAGTGGAAAACAATCCAATACAAACAATGAAATACATACAAAAAACAGTACAGAAGAAAATAAATGTATCTAAACATATCAAAAGATAATTAGACATCATAAGACATCATTAATTCAATTATGAAATGTGATTATAATTTCCTTTTAAAATGTTCTAAGGATAACGTGCTCTTGATAACGTGTATTTTGGCGTTCCATAGTTGTACACCACGATATCTGAGGGAGCACTGGCCATGTTTTCTCACTGTGCAATATCATTTTTCCACTTGTGAAAGTTTTTAATAGTCCATAAAAATGTACACAAAAAAAACACATTTCTTTTGTGCATGTTGTCTTATATGTTTCAATATGTTGTCCTACAGAGAGGATAGATAGATAGATAGATAGATAGATAGATAGATAGATAGATAGATAGATAGATAGATAGATGTACTTTATTGATTTAATTGTGTTATAGCAGCATGTTAACCAGGCAATGTACAGGAACAGTAAATATACATATCAACACTAGAGATAATATCTATAGTAAACACAATATAAAGAATATATTAGAATACACTATGAATATACTGGACTACTACAACTAACTTAAAATATGAACATAGAATAAAAAATAACATACTATATACAATAGCAAAGTGTGCAAGTAGTGCAACTTCACTAAGTGTTTTTGTTACCTAAACCTAAAGAAGTTGTAGTTTTGTTGCGTAAACCTAACTGTTTTTTAGGCGTGCACTGATACCGGATACTGACTCAAATAGTTGGATCAGGTATTGATGACAATGGGGCCGATCCATCGAATTCAATTCTATATTTATATACTTTATACATTATATACTGGAATTTGAAGTCCTGTTTAAGTTCTGACCAATTTGTTGCTGCATTAAAAAGTTTACACTTGAACTATAATTCCTGAGAGATTTTTTGCAATAGCAGTGCAATTTATTAAGGCCCCTAATGACCCACATCTGTGGTGCTTATAGGGACCGATAAAGTCTATTTAATGGCCTGATAACAGTCGAATTGAAAGAGATTTTACAGGTGTACCTAATAAAGTGGTATTATGTTCTTGTTATTCTTTGTATATGAATATCATATTCAACTGCAGCTGATAAAGAAAGCATTGTGTTTTTTTTCCTCAGAGTCTCAACGGCGTGTGGGTGAATGGAAACCGAATACCCGCCGAAGAAGCCCATCAGCTGAGGTTCGGAGACTCCATACAACTCGGGGTTCCTGTGATTGGAACAAAAGTGGAGTTTGACTACATCCTCGTCCAGCGGCCCCTCAAAGACATTAAACTCCACTTGGCTAAAGCGGCCCCCGTTCCCAAGAAGAACAAGAGGAAGTTTACCGCGGAGGAAGTTGAGCCGTCTACCTCAAAGCACAAACTCTACCGCTGCTCCTCTGCAGACAAGTCCTTTGCGAAGCCCTGCCCTCTGTCGCCAGTGAAACGGCAGCAGAGGCTCAGTCACACCCAGCCGGAGGAAACTGGACCCAGCAGACAAGTCCAGGAAGTAGACCGGCTCTCAGATGGCTCCTGTGCTCCGTGTGATCTGGACAACTTGCAGATGTACATTTGTGCCCTTCCATTTGCATCAGTTTTTTCTGAAAGATGCGTCCATCGTAATCTTTTAAATAACCCAAAAGGTTGTTAGAATGTTTTTTTTCCAATTATTTCTGTTTGCAGGTACAGCCAGAACATCCTGATGCTGAGGGAGCAGGTAGTCGACACCCAGAGGCAGGTAGCCTCGCTGGGGGGGGAGCCCCAGCAGGCTGACCCGCTCAGAGAGGAGCATGTCAGGGAGCTGCAGGGTCAGCTGGAGACGCTCCGAGCCAAGATGCACCGGATGGAGACGTTAGAGAAGTCCTTCAGTGAAACTAAGAGGCAGCTAGAGGTGAGAGGTTCTTCTGTAACTCCTTTCATTCATGGAATAATGCATCACCAACAACTCCAGTGTGCAGTATTGAAAGTAGTACATTTCTGTAATTGAATCAATAGTTGTTTACTTTTAAAACGTATACTAGGTATGCAACTTGATGATATATATGGTGCCTTCAAATGGGGTCGTGTTTACCGTGTTCACTAGAAGAGTCCATATGAACGCCTCCCTCTTGTCGTATTCACAACCTCGTAAGTGGAAAATTTCTGAAAGCTCAGAGTTCACGAGTTGTGACGTGTTTGTTGACGTTGTCAGAAATGGCGGAGGACATGGAAGTTGATTTTTTGGTGCATAATAAGTTAACATATTGTAATTTTAGTCGTATATTGTTTTTCTTTGTAATTTTATAATATGTCTGAGGAAAATGTTGATATTCCCAACGACCTCATCTTTTCCCTCTGACATTATGCCTTAGCCTCTGTGGCTTCTAGACGCCGACAGTAACGTTAACATTGCCGTTGCTTAGCAGCGGTGTTCTCACGACTTAACCACTTGAATGCCAAGCATATCTTGTACACGACTTCCCGTGTACGAGTTCACGAGTTTCATTTGAAGGCACCAAAAAGCTAACACTAGTAACAGTAGCACTGTCGACTTTCTTTTTTTTTATTTTCTTTTTTTTATAAATAACTGATCAAATAACTAATGAAAGTGTAATCTAAATGTGTTTAGGCAGAGAAAACACAGCAACAAGAGGAGCTTTTGAAAAAACAGTTGGAAGAAGCCTTGCAGGAGGTATGTCGCATAAAACTGGAACTTTTATTTATTGTTACACGACAAAAACAAGCAACCAGACACAGATTGTACAGTATGATGTGAAAGTCTTTTACAGTGCTCTTGCATGCATACAAATGACTAACAATTTTTAAAGTAGTTAATTTGTCAAACTGTTTTCAACGTCCTCAGCAAAAGAAAGTAATAGACGAACTCGCCCTTTCTCGGGAAGGCTTTGAGGAGATTCTCTTGGCCAAAAACAAAGAGCTAGAAGTGACAAAGGTACGACGACATTCATAGTCATTTAAGCTTTAAGCTTTTTTGTATTGTTTGGCATCAGCACAGCTTTATTCATATTTTATTTTTATTTTTTGCAGGAGGAGAAAGAAAAGGCCAAGGCCCAAAAGGAGGAAGTAGTTACACAAGTGACTGAAGTTTTGGAGAACGAGCTTCAGTGCATCATCTGCTCCGAGCTCTTCATTGAGGTAGGATGAAGAGTCAGTTAAGCACGCCGTTGAAAATGAGTAGAACAGGTATTAAAACTGAATACAGCAATTATGACACAGCAATGAAACTATATGCACTATATCCAGTGATTTACAACTTGTGCTTTCTTTTTGAGGTGTTTCAGAAGATAGCAAGGCTGTAATAGTTTTCTATTAGTTTTTATTTTATTTTAGTTTTGACTTTTCAATTTCATTTTAGTTTAGTTTCAGTTAGTTTTCAGAGTGTGTTTGCTAGTTTTAGTTTAGTTTCCGTTTCTCAGAAAGGTTTAGTTTTTATATCTTTAGTTTTAGTTTGTTTTTGTTATAATGTCTCAGAAGTATGTAGCTACATATAGATACAAAATATGGTTGGAGAGTGATGAAGGAATGGCCTTAATAATTAATGTTTAATCTTCACGCTGCTTTAAAGAAGCAATTGCGGCATGGCGCCATCTCCTGGATTTTTATTAGTTTTTAACCAGGCAATATCGTTTCAGTTTAGTTTTTCTTAAAGGATATTTTTTTTATTTAGTTTCAGTTGACTAACAATATTTTTGACTGATTATTTTCATTTTAGTTTTAGTTTACTATAATAACCCTGGAAGATAAGACACAAAAACATGAACGCTTCTACAATAAAATCAACTTTTTTGAATATCTGTATCGATGTCGTCTGCAGGCGGTCATCCTGAACTGCGCTCACAGCTTCTGCAGGCACTGCATCGAGCTGTGGCGGAAAAAGAAAGACGAGTGTCCGATCTGCCGACGGGCCATCCAGTCCCAGACCCGCTGCCTGGCGCTGGACAACTGCATCGACAGCATGGTGGACAACTTGAGCCTGGACCTGAAGTTGAGGCGGCAGACGCTCATCACGGAGAGGAAAGGTGAGAGGTGCGTTATCGGCAATGTCACGACAGTGTACGACAGTTAAAGCTGGAGTGCAGAACTTTAAACAAACGTTGTTGATGCATGTTTATGGTTTCTACCAGAAGGTCAGCTAGCCGCATCTCCCACGGCGATCCGTGTTTGTCCTCGCCGTTGATTGGTTTCTTATTATGCCTCCGGGCCGCGGCTGTCGCTGGTGCGGGTTTTCAGATTGTCCGTCAGTCCGTCGGGTCCATTCTCGTAAACGCGATATGTCACAAACGTCTTGAGCAAATTTATTCAAATTTGGCACAAACATCCACTTGGAATCAAGGATAAACTGATTGGAGTTTGAAGGTCAAAGGTCGACGTCACCGTGACCTCACGTCCATCCCGTTCTCGTAATATCTCAGGAACGCCTTGAACGACTTTTCTTCAAATTTGGCACAAACGTCCACTTGGACTCAAGGATGAACTGATTAGATTTTGATGGTGAAAGGACCTCACAAAACACGTTTTTGGCCATAACTCAAGAATTCAAATTCAGTTCTCTGGATGTTATATTTCTTTTTTCCACTGTGATGAACGTCATGGTCATCTCCTTCATATTTCAGTCACAGAACACACATCCAACTATGTGTCATGTGAGTGATGTAGTGCTCATGCACAAGTTGCCACATGGATGACCCGTATAGCATTAATAACCGGCTGACACTGTACTTACCAGCAGCGGTGTGTGCCGTGCCACATTCATCAGATCAAATGACTGCTGTCCTCGACGTGAGTAGATGAGCTCAGTGACTAATGTTCCTCTCGCCCTCGGCAGTAACCGCCGAGGTGTCCTTGAGCAAAGACCTCGACCCCTTAGCTGGCGAGGTGAAGCTGCTCAGAGGCTCTAAAGGAAGTGTGCTTTTCAAGGTGTTTAAAGAGTATTCACACCCGGCCTCTCTCGGCTTTATAGATGATCTTAAAATGAGCTCGTTGGTGGAGTGAGGGAAGGAAGAGTGTGGAGCGCAGTGAACATTTCAAACACAAGGTGGCAGCACAACGAGGCTGATTCATGTCTTTACTCTCTTTTGTATAATATTATTTTAGAAACGTGAAATGACGGCTAAACAAGATGTAATTCAACATAAAAAAGCAGTATGTAGCATTGAAATACTGCCATTATGTATATTAGGAGCGATGGTGCTGAAACTGAGCGTGCATTCTCCCGATAAACTAAGGTGGAAAAATATAATGTACAGTATGCGCCGCACTTAGAAGGTTGTTGATCAGAAGACAGATACGCAACGGATAAATTGAAAGTAATTCGGTAAATAAACTTTATTTCTATTGGATCGTTCCAAAGGTTCTATTACATTCATTCTCTGTATTCTCTGTTTGTTCATGTTTTACGTCATACAACAAAGATAGTAATTATACTGTATCACATACACACATGGTCAGTAGTAAACGGCTGTTAAATAACAATTACATCTACTTTTTCTTGGTTTATCACGCTGGTATCGGATCGGTACTTGGTAACGGAAAAGAAAGAAATATCGGAACATCTCTAGATATCGGTACATCTCGGTATCGGTGCGTCTCTACACCTATAGATTAGAAACGTCCATGATAAAGGTGATATTCTATATTTTTCTTAGAGCAAACAAATCCCATAAAAAGACCAAAACCAACCATGAATTGATTCTGCTTACAAGTATTGTCTGAGTAGCCTAAAGCCTGGTTTATTCTGAGTAAATCCCACACACACACAGTGCTGCTGTAAATACTCACCAGAAATGTGTATTCATCCTCAGCTGAAAAATAGTCCTCAACAAATACACCATTTGTCAAGTATTTAATCTTCTTATCAACATGGGAGTGGACAAATCTGCTGCTTTATGCAAATGTATGTATATATTTATTATTGTAAATCAATTAACACAAATCAATGACAGATATTGTCCAGAAACCCTCACAGGTACTGCATTTAGCATAAAACAATATGCTCCAATCATAACATGTCAAACTGCAGCCCAACAGGCAACAACAGCTGTCAGTGTGTCAGTGTGCTGACTTGACTATGACTTGCCCCAAACTGCATGTGATTATCATAAAGTGGGCATGTCTGTAAAGGGGAGACTCGTGGGTACCATAGAACCCATTTACATTCACATATCTTGAGGTCAGAGGTCAAGGGACCCCTTTGGAAATGGCCATGACAGGTTTTTCCTCGCCATAATTTAGAGTTTGGAGCGTTATTTAACCTCCTTTGCGACAAGCTAGTAGGAAATGATTGGTACCAATGGATTCCTTATGTTTTCTAGTTTCATGTGATACCAGTATCTTCACTCTAGCTTTAGCGCTTTAACTTCAACAGCCATATTTTAAACATTTACATCTTCAGTGGGATCAAACAGGTTTTGGGCTGAGAGCCACAGACGGGGTAAAAGTATTGGTAGACGAAGTGAAGCCTTGTTGGTTTTACTTTCTAATCTAGAATAATGTTTCTTTAAAGTCAAGTAAAGGACTTGAGAGTGTCTCAGAGGGAAGATGTCTGCAAAGAGAAACTCTCACTGCTGTGTCTTTCTCTGTTTGTTTTCCAGCAGCTCTCTCCGTTCAGGTGATGGTGATCCACGATGACGACAGCAGCAGGAGCAGCGGGAGCAGCCGGAGCAGCGGGACCGGGAGCGGCTTTGGCACCGACAGTGACGGCAGCATGTTGTCCGTGGACAGTAGCCTGAGCTCCGTGGTCTCCGTGTACACAGACAGTAGCGTCCACTTGGACTCCAGTCCCTTCTACATCGGCTACTCTGATGAGAGTGCCGATGAGGTTGAGGATTAGCCCTTTTCCTCCTCTGGGCTGTAAATGTGACTTTTTTTTGGTGTTGATGTTTGCATCTCTCTCTCACCTGGATTGTTCCCGGAATAAAGCTGCAAAGTTCGGTCTCATCGTGAGTCCATTAATTCAGCTTTAAAGGTTTATGTTTATCTCTTTGTAAAATATCAGTTTTGTCTTTAATTTCAACAAAAGGAATAAAGTTTCTTCCTACGCATTTTCACAGGTCCAAGCATTGATTCATTGTGTTTATGGTTCCAAGGAGCTCGTAAACCTGATGAAATCACAAGTCTCATCTACTACAAATAGTAAAAGTGCTCTTTTTATGATGCCTGACTTCATACGTTGTGAAGCTTGACCTTTTATCAGAGAGACAGAGAAGGGCAGACGGCCAACAATCCTCTGCTGGGAGAGAAAGCATCACAGCAGGGCATGACTTTATGAATGGTTATGTCTGTTTGTGTCCACCACTTTGGTCCAGACTGAAACATCTCAAGAAGCATTAGATGAATGTGACATTTTGTATGAAACATTCATGTCACTCAGAGGAACCGGTGACTTCTGGTGTAGCGCCACCAGCAAGGTCAAAGTCTCAGTTGGTTGCAATGTGCAACCTCACCGCTAGATGTCGCCAGATCCTACACCACCCTGCACCTTTTAAATGTGAGGATTTGCTGTTTTCTTCTGATGTATTAAATTGTACATTTTATATCTTTGGAGTTTGGACTGCTCAGTTGGACAAAACTAAACAATTTGAAGAAATTTTTCACTATTTTTTCTGACATTTTATCCACAAAGAACGCCAAATCCTACACACTGCATCGTTAAATGGAGCTTCACTTGCAACTCTAATGTAGCTTTGACAACAACATGATCACAGTATCTGCAAACTACTGATATCTTCGTCACACGTCAACAACTTTGCTTTTTCAGTTTGTCTTTATATTTAAAAAAAAAAGAAGTAAAAATGTTACAGTATTCTCTGTTTTTTATTTATTTTAATTATTTTAACTACCACTAGCACTACCACTTA